>NC_086324.1:106851591-107174091 GCF_036172605.1 Pelobates fuscus | reverse complement strand
TTGTCCTCCATGTGGTGAAAGGAGGGGATTGAAAAGGTCCCAATAAGAAACCCTCTGTCACTTCTTTAGCTATGAGTGTGTCAACAGCTGTAGGGTTGTGTTGGGCGGATTGTAAATTTGGACATTCCAGGATTCCAGAAGGCATTTGTATGATACCCGTGTGGAATCCTTCTGATGGACCAGAGATTATGAAATCTACCAAATGTGTAGATGGATGCTGTGACAGAAATGTCGAAAGTAGGGATATGTTTATAGACGTTAAGTATTGTTCAGGATACATTTTATTGGGACACATGATTTTAGCATGTGCCCTGAAACATTTTGAACATATATGCAATAAACGACAACCGCTGTAATTACATGTTCCAACATTAAAATTATTACATATCTGGGATTTGCCCAGAAACTTGATAGGCCTTCCCAGTTTGTCTTTGGATATTTTCTCCATAGGACCAGCGGAGCTAGGTCCTTGCAAGTGGGTATGCTCGTTAGCAGTGGTGGGACAAAAATTTGCCGAATGAGACATGGAGGAGCAGTATGCACAAGCCGGCGTCCTTAGACCTGCAAAGTGTCTGCAGAAAATCACCGTGTCTATCTTGCTCCAGTTGGACCTTGTCCCGTACTGTGAGAAGGCGCCTGACACTTTCGCAGAAAAAGATCTATGGTAATCGTAGAATGCCGATCCACCATATTTATTGCCCAGGTCCACCAGCTTGTGCATATACATATCAAATTCCTCACGCCTGTGTGGGTAAACGGCACATGTGACGTCCCGGTAAATGCCAAAGGCCAACACAAATTCCGGGATGGTGAGTTTCCTATTTAGGCGTGCATCCCTAGACTTGACCACCACAGAAATATCCTCATACGCATAAGTTTTATGCTCCACCACATCCTGGGAGGCAATTAGTAGTGCAGCTAAGTTGACATCTTTACCTTCCAGGATGTCTTTCTTAAGGTGCTCAGGTATCATATGGGCAGGGTTAACCTCCTGCTCGTCAGAGGTGGTGGCTGGAGAAACTAATCGCAACTCGACCAGTGGCGGAGGGGTCGCAGTGGCCGACCCAGCCATGGTAAGGGCTGTGGTGACCGATTCCAGTCTCTCCAGCCTGGAGTTGACCTTGCCCATGGATGACATGAGGGATGTTAGCATGCCGTGTATATCTGCCGGGTTAGACTGGCTAGTCCCTTCCCCTGCATCAGTGTTATCAGTTGAGGTGAGCAGTAATTTGTACAGTTCCGCTTTCCTGGCAGTAGCGGGGAAAGGAATTTGTCGCCTCCTGAGTTCGCTGGTTATGCGAGGGATTGTCCATGACCTGAAAGATGCAGGACTAGCCATGTCTTCTTCCTGTGATGGGGTATTTGCTCTAGCCAGAGTGCTCGGGATGGAGAAATCCTCTACCCCTTCTTGAGACATACTAGATGAGAAAATATATCGTTAGTGTGTGGAACCCCAGGGGATGTACTGGCGGGCTAACTATGCCGGTTAAGGCGAAAAATTAATCTTGTTCTTTGGTGACAGGTGAGGCCCTGCTAGTTGCCAAGTGGCTATGAGAGACTCTATCTATGCGTTGGCACGAGGGGATATTGAGGCCACCCGACGTAGTGGCAGGAATTCGTAGGCCTCTCGGTGACAATAAAAGAAAACAGGGGAAGGGAGTGACAGATGACGCCCTCTCTATAATTAGCGAGCCGGCTGACTCAAGTGTGGCTCGAGGGGCGTTTGCCTCCGAAACGTTGAGGCGGGGTGTTGGCCTCGCGGACCGCTAAACTATAGGCAGTATGCCAAGAGGGGAGATACCTATTTGGGCCTAAACCCCTGGATTTGCCAGTACTCTATGTCCTATGTAGAGATGGAATGTATGTGAATCATGACGTGAGCAGGCTTACATACCTGGTAGTATGTATACATATTTTGAGATGCGTCAGGTATAGAAAAACCTGGGTAAACCTAAATGGGTAGAAATAAGATATGATAGTATGATAATTGGATCCTGTGATACCAATGTAGACTAGATATGCTGTAGTTGCTTTTCTAACCGTATGTGTTGTAGGGAAAAATGTATGAGCATGGTAGTAACCTGCCTGATTTGTTATGGTGTATAACCGTAACGCAGAAATTTACCCTGGTAGCGGGGTGTTTAGGGTGTGTATGATGTGTGTGACCAAAATTATATATATATATGGCCATGCTACTGTTTGTAGTATTCCATGGTGCCGGGAGTTATATGATTTATCCGGTATGGATTATCTAAGCCGTGATGTAAAATTGAAAGATGTGGGTGAGGTACAAAATATGTGAAAATAACCATATGCAGAAAAATTGACGTATGAGTGGTTGAACCAAAACGTGTGATTCAACACGAAAGTTTGTGATGTTGGGACCGTGTTCTTGTATACTCACTATATCGTTTGAGTACATACAGAAAGGTCAGAAATTGTACATGCCATATAATCGTGTGTACATGGTTGTGAAAAACGTAATATTCAGAAATACCTTTAGAGGTAACTTATCACATTTATGTCTTATACATGCTATCTAAATTAATGTGAACATAAATTAATATATGAGTCAAAAAGAACCTAAAAAAATAATGATCATATATGGATTGTGCATGAAATAGGTAAATATACCGAACTATATTTTATGTATACATATACAGGCTGTATTGCTGTATTAAAAGATATGCAAACGAATTGCGATGTGAATGACATGACCAAACTGCCGAAAGCATATATCGCATGAATGACCAGATACTGTATGATACAGACATAGGCGAAAGATACGTGTATGAGACATGCAGAAAACCGAACGCCAGTCAGTTCGAATGAGTACGTATGATAGAAGTAGACGAATTGAAACAAAGTGGGTACTGGTGAATGAGTACCATTCGTATAGAAACTAACGAAAGGAATTTAACCGAATATGTAGCTGGCCGTAAAGCGTTGGGCCGTAAAGTAAGGCCCGTTTAACAGCGCGACGCCGTGGGAATGATCCAGGCGTCGAACTTATGATTTGGAAGTCACTAGGACGTAGTCTGCGACGAAGACCGGATTTGTGAGGAGCTGGACGGGTGGAAAACCTGTAAGGAATCCTGGACACAGCTACACCAGACGAAAACCGCTGTTTTTTTGAAAAGCAAGATGGCGCCCCACGTGAACTGGAAGTGGATTCTCATGCAACGCTGACCTCGAAGGTATGGAGCCAGGTAAGGGGTGTCCCTTAAGTAGGGAAGGGGTGTGTCATACGCCCCTCCCACAAACAAAGGCCTAAAGGCCTTACTACATATATATAGCGGGCGCTGTATATCTTGCCTTGACCACATATTTGGGGTGCAGCCCCTATTACTCTGCCAATGTTCCTGAGCATCACCCTAACATATCAGGGTCCTGACTAGGGCCCTTCCAGAATCCTCTCAGGTTAGGGGCTCTTGGCACACCCACTGCAGACGACTCAATAGTAAAGAATGCCCAGGTACTATGGGAAGGGTGGAGACACTGAACCTCGACCCAAAAAAGGGCAGGGCTCCAGCACAATGGCAGGGTCCTGTGGGCTCAGGCTCACCTGTCTGGCAGAGACGTCTTTCCGACGGAGGGGAGGAGTTCAACCTACCGCCCCTGGCCTCCTTGGGCGGTGGCAGGCAGTCTAGGTTTCCTCTGATGGAGAATTCAAGGACGTGCTGGAGACCTCTGTGTGGCCCTGTGTAGTCGGGTGTCATTCTATGCAAGAACTGCCCACCTCTAGGCTGGAGGACGCTGTATTTCCTGAACACTACGGGCGAACCCCGATTCGGCCCATGACCCTTTGGATGCCCACACCCCAAGCTGATTTTTCTCAATCAGCTGGCACAGCGCGTGCGATATCAGATACACAAGCTTCTGGTCATGGGGGTATGGAGATTTGCGGGCGAAATACCCCAGGTCACTGGTTAGGGGATATGACCCCCTACTCCCGGAATTTGACATTGGTGTTGGGGGTTTGCACGTTGCCTCAACTTATCGCAATTTTGACTGTTGGATGTGCTGGGCCATGGCTGGAAGGCTTAGGACAGAGAACAAGGCTTACTCACAGGGTGCTTCCCGAGTCCCAGTTTCATTATGGGACTGGGCTCTGCACTCTATTTGCAGGTTTGGAGAGTTTCCTCATGTGATGGCACATGAACGTGAACCTGTTAGTTGCATTGAACTATACATGGTCCTCGAGGAATTTCCGGGGACCGCATGGTCCAATCCTGGTGAGGTGGGATTAGCCGTTCTACCTGGTGAGGTAGATATCATGTGTACCATTCATTTGGGTGATAATACAACCCCTGGATGTCGGGTGAATTTAGGGCATTTGGTAATACCAGAGTAATCTGAAGGTACCTTTTAGCTTTTCTGCACGTTTGGACCCAGTCATGGCGCATCTCCAATATAGGATGTTCGCTGTACGGTCTACCTGGACGAACTGCTTGATCCTCTGTGAGGTACCTTCCTGGCTGAAACATCAGACGCACTCTGCGGTTCCTTGTTTAAATCCCTGGATTTTATGAAATTGACCCTCTCTACATCACTAGTAGTAGAGTTCGGGGAGGTTGGATTGGACGCAAGGGAGTGCCTCCTATGCCTTCCCCTATCCGAGTCCTCAAACGTTTGTAAGGGTTTTTGTGGAAGACTCTACGTCAAGACCAGAGTCCACTGAGGATGTTGGACCTCCTCTCCGTATCGATTATTGCGACATACCCGGACTGTTTTGCTACAGGGCCACACAGCGCCTGAAGGCTCACTTGTTCTTCATAGGCCTTTTTGCATCCGAGTAATTTCATATTTGGAGATGGTTCGGAATTCAACATCAACTGACTGGAATGGCGTGCAGGATCCTTCGCGAGTCGGAGTCTGGCAGACACATTTCCAATCGCCTGGGAGGATCGCCAATGGATGGGTTCTCCAGACAATGGAGGGACACCAGCAGTTGAAGGCCCTCTCGTCTCATCTTCCTCGAGATCGCTGACTGGAGGGCTCTGTTCACTGTGAATTTTTTTCCCTCCCAGATGACCTATCAGGCCCCGACCAGCTTCAACTGGCTAACCGATCCGGTTTGCTCAGCGATGGACGCTTCCCTTCGAGTGTGATGGAGAAGCTGATGCGTTTCCTCCGTTTGTTTTGTTATCCAGAGTCTTACTGCGGGTTTCTCTATCTACGGGTACTTTTGATATTACTGCCTCCGCTACGGCAAAATCAAACCTAGTTCCCGGATCTCCTGGACCTGCCCCACCTGGACCCCTGGGACTAGAAGATGCTTTTGTCAGCATGGTGCTCCTGGTGTAGTTGGGCCTGGAGCGGGATACCGATCCCTTTGTGGGCCCGGTTACAAGGTTCAGGGTTTTTCTGTCACATCTGTGACCGGGGACATTCGTATCATTTAGATTATATGGCTTGAGCTGCGGTTTTTGGTGGTCTGCGCACTGCTTAGAGTTTCCCCTTTGATCAAAAAAACCTCGGGGAGAGGAATACCAAATCATCGGAGATCGTAACAGATTCATACCCCTGAAAAATCTGCAAACCCGCAGGCTTGCAGATTTTTCAGGGGTATGAATCTGTTACGATCTCCGATGATTTGGTATTCCTCTCCCCGAGGTTTTTTTGTCGTGCTTCATTGGCCATTTTTTTGTCTTTCCATTCGTCGACTTTGGATTATCCTGCCCTTTTATTATGCCTTGTTTCTTTCAGATGGGTAGCAGATGTCAGGCCTTAGATGTCGACCCCCCTGCTTTCTTTTTCTGCGGACAAGGTCATTGGCAGGGTGTCTATATGTTCTAGTCTTCGGCACGAGGGTTTAATGGTTATTGGCATTGGCGGGGGTGTATATATCCTTCGGATCACTTTCAGTTAGAGACACAGGGACTTCAGGTGCCGACATGGCGGGCGCATATCTCCAAGACATTGCGCACTTACCTACTGGTTCAGAGGAGATATTTTCGCTAAATTTTAGGTTAGTCCGGCAGATCATGTTCTTTTTGCTTTGCTGTCTGATCATTAAAACAGCAAATATGAAGCCTCCTGTCATGTTATAAAATTGTAGATTATACTAGCTTTAGTGTAACTATAATCTTAATTTTATTAATGACAGGAGGCGAATATTTCCCTCCCAGTTTCACCCTACTTTGTACTTTGTTTTATTTGACCACCTCTAACTGATAGTCTGTTCTCCAGGGCTATAATTTGGTGGGTCAGTTCTTTGCCTTCCTGAGGAAAGTCAGGGTGAGATTATGTAGATTTTGTACTGTCTGTAATTGATTTTGGGTCTTCATGTGTTTCACAGTACATTTCATTTACTAATCGAAGTGTTCGACTCTGTTTCTCTCGTTTCAGTTTAATGGTTTGTCTGCAGATCCAGGTTCAAGACTTTCTTCGGGATACAATTCAAGGATTTATGCATTGTTTCACGTTCATTTCGAGTTTTGATGTCAGTCATCGGCTGACTTCGGTGGAGTTTCTTAGTATTTCTTTGTTTTGTCGCAGCTTGAAAGCAGAAATAGTTGGTTGGGAGGGGCCTTTTATGGGTTTCATTACCTTTTTCTGATTGGTTGTTTTCCCTATGTTAATGTGCTAGTGAAGTTCTATTAAAGAGAGACTTAAGCAAATATTCGCCTCCTGTCAGTAATAAAATTAAGATTATAGTTACTCTAAAGCTAGTATAATCTACAATTGAACAAAATCCTTAATAAACACTGAACGCCTTTTTATAACAAATAATCTCATCAATTATATTATCATCATTATTATTATTAATAGAATCTTATTTTAAAAATATTTAAGTTTTATTTTTCTCCTCTCTTCCACAATTTCGACCCTTAGGCCACTATTCTTTATTTTCTTGTTCTATCACAGTTCCAGGAACTATATCACCAAAGGTGGTCAATTCACTTTACATTTTGAAGTGGTGATGGTACATCCACTAGAATTATACAAATTTAGGGGTATTCCATTTAAACCAGATGCTGTTATAAAGTTAGACATCTTATAAAGCAAACAACTAAGTGCTCATTCATATTATAGAAAAAACTTTTCTTCTCACATTATAGATTAGCATACAAATGAGGATGCTTATGTTCATTTGCTTTTCTGACTATTATTCATGTAAGGATTATTTTTTATGCAAATAATTTTTTTATGTAAATCATTTTTTATGAAATAGAATGTCTTATGTTCCTAAGGTTTTATGTTTTACTATTTTTACACCAAAATGAACAATGTATGGTTTTTTGTTTTAGAATAATGTGTATTTTCATTTTTTTATGCAGAGACAATTTTATAACTCTACCATTTCATTTTATTTTATTCTATTTTATTATAATGGTTATTACACTGAGAACCTGCGTTATAGTATTTTAATAGTCTACTGTTTTTGGATTATATGTGGATTATATTTTGTTTAAAAGTTATATCTGTACAAGCATAGGTTTTATGTGCCATCTGTAAAGGCACCCCGGGTATAGAAGGGGTTAACACCGCCAAAGATGTTCCCTTCCCGAATACAAGGTCAACTCCCAACACTCCTAAGCGCCAAACAGTAGTGATGTACCGAACTGTACGCCGGTGAATAGTTCCCGGCGAACATAGCGTGTTCGCGTTCGCCACGGCGGGCGAACACATGCGCGGTTCGATCCGCCCCCTATTCGTCATCATTGAGCAAACTTTGACCCTGTGCCTCACGGTCAGCAGACACATTCCAGCAAATTAGCAGCAGACGCTCCCTTCCAGACCCTCCCACCTCCTGTACAGCATCCATTTTAGATTCATTCTGAAGCTGCATTCTTAGATAGAGGAGGGAAAGTGTAGCTGCTGCTCATTAGATAGGGAAATTGATAGGCTAGGGTATTCAGTGTCCACTACAGTCCTGAAGGACTCATCTGATCTCTGCTGTAAGGACAGCACCCCAAAAAGCCCTTTTTAGGGCTAGAACATCAGTCTGCTTTTCTTTGTGTGTAATGTAATTGCAGTTGCCTGCCTGCCAGCTTCTGTGTCAGGCTCACAGTGGATACTGTGTCCACTTGCCCAGTGCCACCACTCATATCTAGTGTCACAATAGCTTAAGCTTGACATTTAAAAAGAAAAAAATTTTTTCACTGTAATAGATTGAATAGCAGTTAGTTGTCTTCAAGCGGGTGTCAGGCCTTCAGCGTGTACTCTGCCAACCTCAGCAAGTGCACTTTGCCACTCATATCTGGTGTGACTATAGCGTGCCTTTAAAAAGAAAAAAAGTTTTTCACTGTAAGCTAATAGCAGTTAGTTGTCTGCAAGCGTCTGAGTGTCAGGCCTTCAGCATGTACTCTGCCAACCTCAGCAAGTGCACTTTGCCACTCATATCTGGTGTGACTATAGCGTGCCTTTAAAAACAAAAAAAGTTTTTCACTGTAAGCTAATAGCAGTTAGTTGTCTGCAAGCGTCTGAGTGTCAGGCCTTCAGCATGTACTCTGCCAACCTCAGCAAGTGCACTTTGCCACTCATATCTGGTGTGACTATAGCGTGCCTTTAAAAACAAAAAACAAGTTTTTCACGGTAAGCTAATAGTAATAGCAGTCAGTGTCCTTCAAGCGAGTGTCAGGCCTTCAGCGTGTACTCTGCCAACCTCTGCCAGTCCACTTTGCCACTCATATCTGGTGTGACAATAGCGTGCCTTTAAAAACAAAAAACTTTTTTCACTGTTATAGATTGAATAGCAGTTAGTTGTCTTCAAGCGGGTGTCAGGCCTTCAGCGTGTACTCTGCCAACCTCTGCCACTGCACAGTGCCACTCATATCTGGTCTATGTCTCAGGCAGGCAGCATTACACACATGGACGTACGGTGTGATGATGATGATGTTGTACCCGCTGCTGCTTCCTTTGCTGAGTTGTCAGATACAAGTGAAGCGGTTGATGATGACGATGCGTCCATGGATGTCCCGTGGGTGCCCGCTCGGCAAGAAGAAGAACAGGACGAAAGTTCAGATGGGAAGACAGAGAGGAGGAGGAGGAGATGAGTTGGAAGCAGGGGGAGGTCGTTGCAAGGAGCTAGTGGCACAGTCAGACAGCATGCATCGGCACCCGGGGTCAGCCCGACAGCATGCCAATCAACGCATGCTGTGTCCACCACCAGAATGCCGTCATTGCAGAGCTCAGCAGTGTGGCATTTTTTTGTGTGTCTGCCTCTGACAACAGCGATGCCATTTGCAACCTGTGCCAAAAGAAACTGAGTCGTGGGAAGTCTACAACTGCTTTGCGTAGGCACATGATCGCACATCACAAACGCCTATGGGATCAACACATGAGTACAAGCAGCACACAAACTCAAAGCCACCATCCTCCTCCTGGTCCAGCATCTTCAGCCACGTCAACCACTGCTGTCCTCCTTGCCCCCTCTCAACCATCCGCCACTCTGTCTCTCGCCTTGAGCAGTTCCCGCTCATCTGCCCACAGTCAGGTGTCTGTCAAGGACAGGTTTGAGCGTAAGCAGCCAATGTCAGAAAGTCACCCCCTTGCCCAGCGTCTGACAGCTGGTTTGTCCGAACTATTAGCCCTCCAGCTTTTTTTTTTATTCTTTATTTTTGCAGTGCAAAAAAATCATACAGCAGGCGTGTGGTGCCCCAATAGCATTCCTCACGCTGATCATCAACATTTTTAACAATGGAGTTTTCATAAATCCGTGCACATTTTTTAGTTATTTATGTCGAGATTGTCCACGTTTACACATTACACTGAGTATACAATTAAAATGTGGTCCTAGTTTAGCTGAGCAGGTCTAACGAAACCTTGGCGGCACAATGCGTTATAAACTTTATGGAGCATTCAATCTAGGCACTGGCTTATCTAACTGATCTAGGACACTTGAATACAAATGTAACATCTCTAACTATAGTATAAAATATTCAAAGATCTTGTTACCCTGACTAGGCACAGGAAAAGCATTGAAAAGTAGTTAACAGCTGACTGATGATTAGTATAGTAGTACCTAGTTGGAATAATACTTATAAAAGTTAAACTATGTTATGTGTACACAGCTAGGGGGCGTCATACAGCAGTTAGCATTGCTAATTGTGCATAGGGAAATCACAGCTAGGAAAAGCATTTTTCGTTGCTATGCATTTTTATTTCTTCTTAGATAACAAAAAAATCCTGAGACGACATTGGCAGGGCTATTCACTTGTGTGATCTGTCATGAATTGTAATTTGAATGTTAATTTGAACTGTGGGGCACAAGAACTTGAATCGAAAACATCTTTAAGCGAACTATGTTTTCACTAAGCTTAGTGAATAACTAACAGTAACGAGTCGGATTAAACACACTCTGCACTCGAGGTATGATCTGTTTAAATGACCCCACTCTGGGCCCTAAATGGTAAAACGTTTCACAAAGGCATACGAAAGGTACACATGGAAATTAAAATCAGAAAATATGTAAAACATTTTTAGATATACTGGAAATTAGTACACCAATATGATTAAGCACGTTGATTAATAAAATAAAGAAATGTTAATCTATCAAAGCGGCTTGAGAAAATATATGTTTAAAAAGATACAAAAAATTGTAGATTATACTAGCTTTAGTGTAACTATAATCTTAATTTTATTAATGACAGGAGGCGAATATTTGCTTAAGTCTCTCTTTACTAGAACTCCACAGCAGCACATTAACATAGAGATAAAAACAAAAAAATCAGGAATCTATAAAAGGCTTCTCCCAACTATCTATTTCCTCTTTCACGCTGCGACAAATAAACTACATGAACAATACACCACAAATACAATAACAGAAGAAACAAACATAACATAACGATGAATGCCATGCGAACTTGAAACTGTGGAACCAGTGGGTGAAGCCTTGACCTTTATCCTGCAGAGTAGTTGGCTCTAAGAACTGTAGCCAAACCATTAAACTGAAACAAGATAAACAGAGTCGAAAACACTGATTAGCGAATGAAATGTACTGAGAAAACCTGAATCCCCATCGTAAATACTGACAGTATAATATCCCAGATAGTGAAAAAACCTGAATCCCCATCATAAAATACTGACGGAACCGTATCCCAGATAAATCCCAATTCCCCTAGATAACCAACCTAGCCCAGGAGACCAGGTTAATAAACAGCAAGTCAGTCAAACCAACAAACAACAAGGGGAGGGAGAAACTGGGAGGGAAATATTCGCCTCCTGTCATTAATAAAATTAAGATTATAGTTACACTAAAGCTAGTATAATCTACAATTTTATAGCATGACAGGAGGCTTCATACTTGCTGTTTTAATGCTCGGACAGCAAAGACCAAAGAAACACGATCCGCCGTACCAATCTAAACTCTATGAAGATAGCTCCTCGTAACCGTCAGGAAAGCGTAGAATGTCTTGGAGAAAAACGCCCGCCATGTCGGTACCTGAAGTCGCCGTGTTACAGACTGAAGTGAAACGAAAAAACCTATACCTCCCCCTGATGAGCCTTGTTCGGCGAAACGCGAGTCGGGGCTCCTGACATTGGATCCGATTTTTCGTTAAATGCCATACACCTTCTCTTGGGCTACCGTGTCCATAAACCAATATCTATCTTTGTTATTTTGCCATACCTCGGATCCTTAATATTCGACTGACGACCAAATCAGATGAATTTTTAACAAATCCCTCTATCAGCTCGGCTATTAGCACAGTTAGCTATCTCTCTCTTTCTTTAGACAGGTGCCCACGAAGGCACAGCTTAGGAGATCTTTGTTACTATACCGACCGGTGCCCACGAAGGCACAGTATAATTTATTTGTTAGCTAACTCCTTCCTATTTCAGTTAGGTGCCCACGAAGGCACAGTTTAGGAGTACTGGGGTTATATCTTTTCCTCCTTAATCACAGACGAACAAAGCTTTTGACGCTGATTAGGGATGATTAATGCTATTTCATGTGGGGCAGGAATGAACTAGTCGGATGCATATGTGCATGATATACTCTGCAGCCTCTGTGTCACTATTCAATGTACAATCAGTTATGCACTTTGGGGTATTGGCTCAATGCTTATCGTATTAGCTTAACATATTGAGCAACATTGTAATTGAATTCTGTGACCGTGCTTACACAGTCTACCTGGCGGTAATTCGGCCATTTATAAACATTGTATTGTTACCTTGATATTAACATCACATAACTTTGATACGTTGAGAATCTTTTGACCATTTTTACACAGCCGATTTTGCTGTGACTTGGCCATTCAGGATACACTCCAATTGTATATTTCTATTGTGTAACCCAACTATTATCACAGAGCGATAAGTTGTAGGGGATCTATTTATTTCCCCCCCCTCCTTTTATGAGGCTCTTTGCCCCCCATGATTTAGGTCGTCCTTTGTTATTGCCCTCTTCACTCCCCTCCCGTCTGTATGTACTCCTCACTTTGGAGTTGTTGTAAGTCACGATTTGTGCCTCAGTTATTTTTCTACTGGGACATCTAAGTGACTCAGTGTCTGTTTGTGTGATTTTTTTAGTACATTAATAAAGTATATTACTGACCCCTTTAAGTATTATATTGGGACAGATCTCTCTTACTTTAGTTTTCTTGTTACTTTACCTAGGGTTAACCCCTCTTATGTCCCCTTCCTATTGTTTGTTATTTATACTGGGCTAATCTTCTTTGAAAAAACTATACGCCCCGCCAATGCCAACCACAACAAAGCGGTACATGAAGGGCAAGAAAAAGGGAAGAACCATTTAAACAAACAGTGACGTCAAACACCGCCTAAAGGTGGGAGCGCTACCAAAGTAAGAATATGACCCTCGGGTCCGACTAAGGCTGATAGACAACGAAGGTCCGACCCGCGGAACCCATCTGAAAGAAAAACAAGGTATAATAACTGAAATAAATCCAGAATCAGTTAATGGGCAAAACCCGACAGAACCCACCATAGGAGCATGACAAAAATGCTTGTACTCCCTGGGTAGATGAATACCCGTCCTCAGGAATTGTAAAGGGAATTCTAAGCAGAGCGAGGCCCGCCGACAACAGTCGTACGCGCTACCTGACCTAATTAATATGGCAGTCCCTGGTAATAAAGTGACCGAACAATACCCGAACCCTGTAAAAGCGGTAGCAAAATTAGGAGATCCAACTACGTTAGGGTTGCCATGCAGACCAAAGTCTCACAATCCCCGAGATCAAATGAGCAAGGGTCCAGGGAATCCAGGAACTAGGTTCGACTCTGCCGAAACGGAGATCATAATTCCAAAGTACCAGCAGACCGAGGTACCTGTAGAAAGGTCCTGAGACCAAACAAACGGAGGAGACTCGTCCGCATCTCCATGTCGAACACTCCTGGAGGGAAGCGTCCATCGCTGAGCAAACGGGTCCGTCATCCTGCCGAACTGGTCGGGGCCTGATGGGTCCTCCTCCGTGGACTAAAGTCTTGACGCCGGGTCCTCCCAGAGAAAACTATTCCATATGTACGAGAACTCGGGCAGAGGAGAGCGTAGGGGTCACCCCCTTGCGTCCAATCTGCCCTCCAGGACTCCACTCCTTGAGATATAGAGAGGTCGATATTTCCCTGGTTAAAAAAAAAATACAAAAAAATCCAGGGACTCTAACAAAGGAAAACGCAGGGAGCGTCTGACCTTTCGGTCTGGGAGGTACCTCGCAAGCCCGTCCAGGTAGACTGTACGGCAAGATGTCCTATATCGATGAAGAGTCGCACCTGGGTCCCAGCGCGTGGAAAACGAGAAAGATCTCTTCAGATAGTTCTGGTATTCCTGAATGTCCTCAATTCCTCCCAACCAGGTTGTATTGTCGCCCAAATGACTGATGCACAAGATACCTATCTCACCAGGGAGAAAATAGAGGCCACCTTACCAGAACTGGGCCCTTCGGTCCCTAGAAGTTTCTTGAGGGCCGCGTCTAATTCACAGTAACTAATGAATATACGTTCAATCTTAGACTCGTGCCGGGACTCCGAGGGGCTCAGATCTCTTTATCCCAAGCACCTCCAGCGGTCCAAACTGCGTTTAGGATAGGGTCGTCTGCCACCCCAGACTCGGGGCCCCGTCTGGGATGTCATCCGAAAGTGGAGGCAAGTGTGAAATTCCGGGTCAAGGGTCCAATCCCCTATAAAAGGTACGGGTTGGAGCTGGGATAAGCCTCCGTGTGAAGTACTTCCATGTAAAAAAGGACAGCTCTTATACTTCCTCGTATGTTCCGCTAGCACAACTCACTCGTGTAGCGGAGAACAATCGGCTTTCCAGTGCGGATTTAATAGTATAGGCACTGCAGTGGGCCGCACTGCAGTGGGCCGCACTCAGGATCTCCTGAATACTAGACAGGTGCTTAACCAGCAAAACCGCAGTGCCCCATCGGGGTCTAAGTCTGGGTTTGCGGCTACTTTGTTCGGGAGCCCGGCTGGGAATACCGCTTGAATTATCCTGCGGGCTTCTCAAGCCAACGGTCTACGGGCCTAGAAACGCACCGATGGTGCTAGGTGATTGGGCAGAGATAATTCCAAAGAAACCAGGTGAGCAATGGATCGAGGGTCAAACAGGGGCGATCCACGAGACGACCTCTTCTTCCAAAGTCGTCGGGGCCCCTGTAGTGGACTTTGTTCTACATCTCATGGTGCCACTAGGGGCCGTCATCATAATCCACACCCCCATCGTCCTCTCCCTCCGAGGGGAACCGGTCCGCCCGCCATTCAGCTAGGGCGGCCATGGTGGGGGGTTTACGGGGACCTTCACCCCTGCGCCACATAGGCAGTGTCGTCTGGCCGTCAAGGTCGATCATATCAGGACTAGACACTTCTCCGGAGTCTAATCTTTCCGGGCGTCTGGTTCCGAGCCATCATCCTACCCATAGTGCTTATGCGCCCTTGACTGCTCTCCACTCAGAGAGTCTGACTCCTCCAAGTCTGCTGCCTTTTTAAGAAGGTGGTCACTGCCGCATCCGGTGGTCATCGCCTCCCCCACGCCATATAGGCAGGGCCGTCTGGCCGACTGCAGAGGGGTTAGCCACTCCTCGGAGCCTTATCTTTCCGGGAGCCTGGTTCAGGGCATTCATCCTTCCAGTAGCACTCATGCGCACTTGCCTGCTCTCCTCAAGGAGAGTCTGACTCGTTCAAGTCGCCTGCCATTTTAAAGGTGGGCCCTCTAGCGTTACGCTCCTGATAAGCTTAAGGGAGGACCCTGGCTGAAGCCTAATTCCACAGAGGCGGTCACTGCCATAGTAGTCATTGTCTGCGCTGTTAACCCGGATAAGGGTTCTCATGTGCAGCGGTCCCAGGCAAAGCGACCTCAAGGAGTATAGAGGACAAGAGTCACTGGCAGGGAGATAGGGGCAGCACCCCATATAGTGACCGAGGCAAGTTGGGCAGCGCATGCAATGCACAAGCGTGAGTATGTGGCAGTAGGCTTGGCATGCAGACATTCTGGCACAGACAGCACAGGCCAGATCAATGGGGCACAGACAAAGCAGGCCAATCAATGGGGCACAGACAAAGCAGGCCAATCAATGGGGCACAGGCAGAGCAGGCCAATCAGTAAGGCACGGACAAAGCCGGCCAAGTCCTGGGGCACAGACAAGTCAGGACCTTCAGAGATGTACAGGTGAGGAACTGCGCATTCCATTCTCCGATAAAATGTACCTTTCGCTCTTCAGATAAGATGTACATAACACTTCTTCAGATTAATAGCACATAACACACTTCTGTGTAACTGTAATTAGCACACTTCTGTGCATCCGTACATAACATCCTTCTGTGTAAACATACAATACGTTCTTCTGTGTAACCGTACATAACATTCTTCTGTGTAACTGTACATAACATTCTTCTGTGTAACTGTACATAACACTCTTCCATGTAACTGTACATAACACTCTTGCGTGTAACTGTACGTGCAACTCTTGCGTGTAACTGTACGTACAACTCTTCCGTGTAACTGTACGTACATTCTTCTGTGTAACAGTACATAATATTCTTCTGTGTAACTGTACATAACATTCTTATATGTAACTGTACATAGTATATTACTGTGTAACTGTACATAGTTTTCTTCTATGTAACTGTACATAACCTTCTTCTATGTAACTGTACATAGCCTTCTATGTAACTGTACATAGCATTCTCCTGTGTAACTGTAGATAGCATTCTACTGTGTGACTGTACCAAGCATTCCATTGTGTAACTGTAGATAACGCACTTCAGTTAAATAGTGCCTGACATTCCGTAAATAGTGAACTTGCATAATGAGTACACCTGTAGTCAGGGAACTCACCAACTGAGTTACCTCACAAGAGGTGCTCCATTGGTCAATATGATAAAACAGAGTGCTGCAAGCAATCATCTGAACAAACCAAAAGGGGGGGGGGGGGGATGAGTATAAGTGGTAACACTGCCAGTTGTGCCTGTAACCCTTGAGGGGTTGTGCACAGCTCTATATAGCATGCCTGTGATCTATATCATCCACTATGGTCCCCAGTAGCCTAACCTGCCAGCCACATGGGGCACAAAGCCAGGACAGCCTGAGGGTGCAATGCGCCCAAGTCTGACACATGGGAGAGTCCCAGTCAAAGCTACAGCACATGTGCCTGCCATCGACGGAACTAATGCGGTAAGTCTGGTAACTGGCCGGCCCCGCCCCCACCCGACCACGCGGTCGTGGGGAAGTGGATGCTCGAGGCCCTAGCACTGCATGGGAAGCAGAGGATCTCGCTCGGCAGACTGAGCCGGCAGGCGGGATCCAACACGTGGGACCACCGGAGTCTTACTCCGGGGTCCCGGCGGTCGGCAATGGAAAGCGGTCGGAGGACCGCTTTCCAGCAGCCGCAAAATGGACTAAAAGTGAAGGGGGCAAAGCCACCCAGAAAAGGTAGAGGGAGGAAGGGAACCCAAAACAGAAAAATGCTGAAAAATCATAAGAGAAAATACATCCCTACAGCAAAAAAGTAGGGACAGAAAAATACAATCTAAATAAATAAATCATAATGGCAGTAGGGAGGTAAACACATTCTAAACAAATAAATCCATGCAGCCATGAGAAGGTAGATGCAGAAAAACAGAGTAAATAAATCAATCAATCAAGCAATCACTACAGCACTAAGCAGGTAGGTGAAGAAAATACAGATAGCTAAATAAATCAATCACTAGAGCACTAAGAAGGTAGATGCAGAAAATACAGTATAGTTAAATAAATCAATCACTAGAGCACTAAGAAGGTAGATGCAGAAATACAGTATAGCTAAATAAATCAATGACTACAGCACTAAGAAGGTAGATGCAGAAAATACAGTATAGCTAAATAAATAAATCACTAGAGCACTAAGAAGGTAGATGCAAAAATACCCTCTAAACAAATAAATCAATACAGTAATAAACATATAAATACAGTAAAATATCCACAACCACCCATATATAACAGGAGGCAGTGGTACTCTGACCTGTACTGTCTGCGGAGCAGCAAAGAAAGAGGAAATAGATAGTTGGGAGAAGCCTTTTATAGATTCCTGATTTTTTTGTCTCTGGTGTTTATCTCTATGTTAATGTGCTGCTGTGGAGTTCTAGTAAAGAGACTTAAGCAAATATAAAGCCTCCTGTCATGCTATAAAATTCAAAATCTGCTTATAAAAAAGAAATACTGCCTTAAAATTTAAAAAGCAAGTATGAATATTAGCACACACAAGCTATCTACCAAATGTGAAAACTATTATTTAGCTTTTCTGGCAACTAAAAGTAACATACTACAGAGTTTACTATATTCAGTGCAATATCTAAAGGAAGTACTGGCTAAAAAAATTCAATGCAAAACTAGCAAAGTTGTAAAAAACTGTATTAAGTCGGTTGTTTTCTTTTTATCTGGTGAATAAAATGCTTCTACATTATATCACACAGCTATTTGTCGTCTTCAAAAAATTATTCTTGTGGTTTTGTCTTTCTGTACTTTCAGGATTCATGTTTGCACGTTTTTTTTAAGAATTTGCCAGGAATCTATTTTTGAAGTTGTTCCCCTCCTCTTGACACGATCAATGACCTGTGAGTCTCCGTAAGCAGGGTTGACCTGTTAGTCCCGTTTTCCATTCAAGTTGCACATGATGTCCCGGCTAGGTTTCTAGAGACAAATGTTGGAGCCTCGGTGTGGCGGAACCCGCCTCGCCACTGGGCATTGGAGGGGTCTGGCTGCCTGCCTCCTACCTGCTGACTATGGCCCCTGGAAAATTGGTACGTTTAACCCCTTAAGGACACATGACATGTGTGACACGTCATGATTCCCTTTTATTCCAGAAGTTTGGTCCTTAAGGGGTTAAAGAACTATATTTGGGCATGTTGTATTTTATATTGCTGCTGCTGGCCCTTTTAAAAAACAGTGTACGAACACATGGAAACTTTTTGGACACTTTTTCTTCCCCTCTGAATCCCTGGAAAAGTGAGGCTCTTCCCCTCCCACAGCTCCATTGTTCTCCAGCAGGGCGTTGTCCCAGGGACACTGCCAGACCAGGTAAAGCCATGCTGGCAAGGGATAATAAAGGGACCTCACCTAACTTTTTAACCCCTGGACGGATTCATGTGATTTTTACATATGTTGCTCCCAGGACCGGTGCTAGGATTTTTAGTTACACAGGCGAAGATGTCTTTTGGTGCCCCCCCACCCTCGTTTAAAATAAGGTTCATACAAACACAGAAATAATTATACAGAGACATACAGACACAGACAGAGACATACATGCATACAGAGACATGCAGGCATATAAAGACATACATACAGAGGCATAACATCATACAGACACATACATACATACATAGACATACAGAAACATACATACAGAGACATCCAGGCATACAGACACATACACGCATACAGAGACATACCGTCATACAGACACATACATATATACAGGTATACAGAGACATACAGGCATACAGACACATACGTACAAAGACATACAGGCATACAGACACATAGATTTGTACATACAGAGACATACAGGCATACGGACACATACATTTGTACATACAGAGACATACAGGCATACAGAAACATACAGACAAAGACATACAGGCATACAGAGACCTACATACATACAGAGACATACATACATACATACATACAGAGACATACATACATACATACATACATACATACAGAGACATACACAATTACATACTTACATCAGTTCAATCTTGTCCCCTGGATGCATGCTGTCTGGCTCCTTGGAGTCCTGTCCTGCAGCCCAGCCCCATCACTGGGCGCCAGCCGCGCTGTGTGGTACACAGGGAGCAGGGATATGATGTCATTCATATCCTCGCCCCCTCCACACAGCCTGCGGCAGACACCAGGGTAGGTGTAGTGGCGTACACATGACCCATGGGGCACCAGTGCGCAAATTGATCCGTGCCCCCCCCCCCCCCCCCCACGCTTACTCTGCGCGGGCCGAGGCCGCAACACATGGCGGCGGTCACCTGGTCGCAGGGGTTGCAGGGCTGTGACCCCTGCGACCGCGGTATGTACGCCAGTGCATGCAGATGCACACACACTTAAAGGACCACTACAGACACCCAGATCACATCAGCTCAATGAAGTGGTCTGGGTGTCAGGTCCCTCTAGTTTTAACCCTGCAGCTGAAAACATAGCAGTTTCAGAGAAACTGCTATGTTTCACCGAGGGTTAATCCAGCCTCTAGTGGATGTCTCACTGACAATGCGTGCGCGGCAAGAGCATTCGGAGCTGAGAGGCGGAGGGATCCCCAGCGCCAAGGGAGTCCGGCGCTAGAGAAAGGTAAGTGCTGAAGACACACACACACTCTCACGAACAGATGCATACACACCAGCTAACAGACACACATTTACTGACAGACACACTCAGCGACAGACATACATACACACTCACTTACAAAACATACACTCTCACTGACAAACACACACTCACTAACAGACATCAAACAGACTCACTAATACACACACAAACACACTCAGTAAGAGACACACAGTAACACACTCACTGACACTCACTAGCAGACACACACTGACACTCACTAGCAGACACACACTGACACTCACTAGCAGACACACACTGACACTAGCAGACATACTCACCGACACTAGCAGACACACTCACCGACACTAGCAGACACACTCACCGACACTAGCAGACACACTCACCGACACTAGCAGACACACTCACCGACACTAGCAGACACACTCGCTGACACTAGCAGACACACTCGCTGACACTAGCAGACACACTCGCTGACACTAGCAGACACACTCACTGACACTAGCAGACACACTCACTGACACTAGCAGACACACTCACTGACACTAGCAGACACACTCACTGACACTCACTAGCACTCACTAGCAGACACTCACTAGCACTCACTAGCAGACACACTCACTGACACTAGCAGACACACACACTGACACTCACTAGCAGACACACACACTGACACTCACTAGCAGACACACTCACTGACACTCACTAGCAGACACACTCACTGACACTCACTAGCATTCACTAGCAGACACACTCACTGACACTCACTAGCAGACACACTCACTGACACTCACTAGCAGACACACTCACTAGTAGACACACTCACTGACACTCACTAGCAGACACTAACACTCACACTAACACTTTTCTTTTCTGTCATGTTGTTTCTTTGCTATTTAATGCAAAATAAATCCATGTTCAGTATATACATAAATCCAACTCACAGTACCTAAATAAATTACATTTTATATACATTAGAAAAAAAAACACTCACACTAACACGTTTGTTTTTTTAATTTAATCCCCCAGCCTCCTTACCTTGTTGGAGTGCTGAAGGGATTCCCTGGGGTCCAGTGGTGCTGCTGGGCTCCTGGGTGGGCGGGTGGGCAGGTAGGCAGGCTGGCAGGCGGGCACACGCGCGAGGGAGCACTCTCCCATGTGTGCTTCCTCTTCAGCTCCGTCACGCGCCGCATACTGATACCGGAGCCGGAAGATGACGTCATCTTCCGGCGCCGGCATCCCTATGCGGTGCGCGAGGGAGCTGAAGAGGAAGCACACATGGGAGAGTGCTCCCTCGCGCGCCCGCAGAATCGGGCGCTCGGCCACGCTACAATAGGTCGTCGGTTGGAGGGGAGCGCAGTGCGCTTCCCTCCTTCCGGTCAGCCTGATTTTGCGCCCCCAGGGCCGGTGCGCCCTAAGGCGGCCGCCTGGGCCGCCTTAGGGTAGCGCCGGCCCTGGTTGCTCCCCAAGTTATGCTGATCACATCCGTATGTGATGTAAGATCGGGGAGTTATTAAAATGTATAAAAAGTGTAACTTTTCAGCTTGGAGATAATTGAGTAGATACAGTAATTGACTCAATTATCTCCTAAGCAGAGGGGAGGAATATGCTGGGTGTGTTTCTATTGTCCCATTGTGTCTGATTGGCTGCTGTACTTGTATTGTATGAGTTGTAATGTGTTTATTGGTTGTTCTGCAAAACCCTGTGGGCTGTAATGTGTTTGGGGATTGGGAATAAAAGAGGCTGTATGGGCCAGTACAGGGAGTTCCTGTTTAACCCTCAAAGTGAAGTGTTGTCTCATTATTGGGGGAGGATTTATTGCATGCTGTTCCAGTTTGACTGCTAGGAGTGCAAACCTATTCGTATGGTTCCTATTCAACTGTCTACAGCATTCAGAGGCTTGAGAGTATTCATATGCTTCTCCGATACGGTGATTGTGGTGTCTGCCAGAGTGCTTGGAGTCTTCAGGAAACGCTAGGAGCATCCTTTAACGGAGGTACCCAGTCGGGGTGCCAGGCGATCCGTTACATTGGTGGCAAGCGGTGGGATGGCGTCCTAGTGAAAGGTAAAGCAGCTCGGAGACACAGTTCGTTGGGATTTACAAAGTAAGGGCGACGCTAGTGTTCATACAGCGTCCCTGTTTACATAAAGATTTGGGAAAATGGGGTTCGTAGACCCCTGGGCAACACACACACCTGAGGAAGAGAGTGAATTAGAATGGAGAGATAATGCCCGGAAAGAATTATGGTACGATGCCCTGGAGGAAGTCCAGTATCAACGGCAGCAGCGCCTTCCTGGTGTCGCATACCAGTTTGAGGAACAAAAGGCCTGGCCGATGCCGCTTCTGGGAGACCAACCCGGAGGGCAGCGGGTAAGGCAACTTGAGTACCTGGTGGAAAGGGAACTGAGCCTGGACGCCTCATACCGGGCACAGCCAGAGACGTGGAAGGCAGAGGGCATCCAGCCGGAGGGGTAGAACTACACTAGCCCTGGCCTGTTGTGGAAAACCTTAGCAGAAGACGTCGACTTCGGCAGTCCAGCAGAGTCACGGTACTGGGCTATCTTGCATTACCGAGGTGAGATGTTACAGGGTCCGAGATCTATTGGACTGGGAGAAGACCTCCACCGTTTCGCTGCCATGGAACGAGAGCTGGAGATGGACTTTGTAGAACTATTAAATTCCTGCCAGCCGCAGAGCAGGGACGCAGACCAAGAAAAATGGGTGGCAGACCCAGACCTGCTAGCCTACAGCTGGGAAAACGTGGCCGAGGTACCCCCTGCTTCACTACCAGCTGCAGAAGTGGGGGACCTCATAGACTGGTCCTGGAGAGGCCCACAGATGGCAGGTGGAGATGGGACCGAGATCTCTCTACCGGCCCTACAGGGATGCTGGGCAGTCGGCCCACATCCCCAGCGGCAGTGTGGGTTACAGGGGGCTGAAGGTGCCATCCTTGCTCCCCAGCAGCAGCCTAGCACACTAAGGGGAGACAGTAAGCCCCACAACAGTGCAGATGGGACCGTAGTCTCTGCACTTACACCACTGGGGATAGGGACAGTCTGTCCTGGTCCCCAACAGCAAGACAAAGTATTGGAAGGGGAGACAGTTGTTTTTCCCCTACAACAAGAGAGGGTGTCGCAGGGAGAGGAGCCTGTTACCCCCTCTCCCCAGCGGCTGAAAGTGTGTAAGGGAGAGGAGTTTGTTACCCCCTCTCCCCAGCGTCAGTCTACGGTTAATGGAGAGGAGTTTGTTACCCCCTCTCCACAGCGGCAGCCTAGCACACCAAGGGGAGACAGTAAGCCCCACAACAGTGCAGATGGGACCGTAGTCTCTGCACCTGCACCACTGGAGATATGGACAGTCTGTCCGGGTCCACAACAACAGGACAATGTATTGGCAGGAGAGGCAGTCTGTTTTCCCCTGCAACAAGAGAGGGTGTCGCAGAGAGAGGAGCCTGTTACCCATTTTCCCCAACCAGGGGAGAGGGCACCCTACTTTTTCCCCAAGCCATGGATCAACAACTGGGCACAAGTGGCAGAGGGCCATATGGACAACTACACCCTTGGAGAAAGGCCGGCCAACTATCAGAGCCCCAGACCGACTGGAGGTCTGGAGTCTGGATAGTCTTAATGGGAAAGGGGAGAAATGTGGCGGAACCTGCCTCACCACTGGACATTGGAGGGGTCTGGCTGCCTGCCTCCTACCTGCTGACTATGGCCCCTGGAAAATTGGTACATTTAAAGAACTATATTTGGGTATGTTGTATTTTATATTGCTGCTGCTGGCCCTTTTAAAAAACAGTGTACGGACACATGGAAACTTTTTGGAAACTTTTTCTTCCCCTCTGAATCCCTGGAAAAGTGAGGCTCTTCCCCTCCCACAGCTCCATTGTTCTCCAGCAGGGCGTTGTCCCAGGGACACTGCCAGCCCAGGTAAAGCCATGCTGGCAAGGGATAATAAAGGGACCTCACCTAACTTTTTAACCCCTGGACGGATTCATGTGATTTTTACATATGTTGCTCCCCAAGTTATGCTGATCACATCCGTATGTGATGTAAGATCAGGGAGTTATTAAAATGTATGAAAAGTGTAACTTTTCAGCTTGGAGATAATTGAGTAGATACAGTAATTGACTCAATTATCTCCTAAGCAGAGGGGAGGGATATGCTGGGTGTGTTTCTATTGTCCCATTGTGTCTGATGTGTCTGATGTGAGTAGCGAGTCAGGGGGGAGATCCAGTTGCCCCAGGATTCCCTCTGCCTCCTGCATGTTGCGTATGGTATGCCTGGCGTATGCATGGCGACTTCTCGCTTCAGTAGTTAGGACACGCCCCCCTAGCCCGCCAGCTTTTACCATACAAGCTGGTGGAGTCTGAGGCGTTCCAAAAATTTGTAGCTATTGGGACACCGCAGTGGAAGGTAACCAGCCAAATTTTTTTTTTAAAAAAGGCAATCCCCAACCTGTACTCGATTGTGCAAAAGGAAATAATGGCATGTCTGGCACACAGTGTTGGGGCAAGGGTCCATCTGACCACTGATACCTGGTCTGCAAAGCATGGTCAGGGCAGGTATATCACCTACACTGCGCATTGGGTAAACCTGCTGACGGCTGCCGAGCATGGAATGTGTGGCTCTGCAGAGGAATTGGTGACACCGCCACGACTTGCTACTCCTCCTACTCCATCCTCTTCCATAACCTCCTCGGCTGAGTCCCCTTCTGCTGCTGCGTCTTGCTCCACATCAACGGCACCCCCCCATCTCCCCAGGTGCTATTCCACATCCCTATTCCTCTCTGTGTCAGTGTGTATCATGGTCTCTGAGGACAGGTGTTAATCCATATCTGCCAAGTGACCCTATGTAGGGGTAACAGTTTCTATTATGCTCTGTGTATCATGGTCTCTGAGGACAGGTGTTAATCCATATCTGCCAAGTGACCCTATGTAGGGGGAACAGTCTCTGTGTCAGTGTGTATCAGGGATCCTTAGGATAGGTGTCAATCCATATCTGCCAAGTGACCCTATGTAGGGGGAACAGTCTCTATTCTGCTCAGTGTCAGTGTGTTTCTGGGATCCTTAGGATGGGTGTCAATCCATATCTGCCAAGTGACCCCATTTTTTAATATGTTGTTCCCCTGAATGGATTGATTGTGGATATGTAATTTTGTGTGAATGTAATGTATGGTTTTGAAGTTATAAATATTGTGTAAAAAGTATATTTTAAACTGTATGAATAATGGGATTATGTGTCACACTAAGGGGAGGGGATGTGTGGGAGGTAACATCTATGTCATTGGTCATTTTATGCCTCACCCTGGGTGTGGCCTGTATGTGTGAGATGGAAATAAAAGCCAGTCCAGATGGAAAAGGATGAGCCAGTCCAGAGTTCCTGTTTTACCCTCAAAGTGAAGTGTCGTCTCATTATTGGGGGAAGGATTTATTGCATGCTGTTCCAGTTTGACTGCTAGGAGTGCAAACCTATTCGTATGGTTCCTATTCAACTGTCTACAGCATTCAGAGGCTTGAGAGGATTCATATGCTTCTCAGATTCGATGATTGGGGTGTCTGCCAGTGTGCTTGGAGTCCTCAGGAAGCACTAGGAGCATCCTTTAACGGAGGTGCCCAGTCGGGGTGCCAGGCGATCCATTACAGACCCTATGTAGGGGGAACAGTCTCTATTCTGCTCTGTGTCAGTGTGTTTCAGGGATCCTTAGGATAGGTGTCAATCCATATCTGCCAAGTGACCCTATGTAGGGGGAACAGTCTCTATCCTGCTCTGTTTCAGTGTGTATCATGGTCTCTGAGGACAGGTGTCAATCCATATCTGCCAAGTGACCCTATGTAGGGGGAACAGTCTATATTCTGCTCTGTGTCAGTGTGTGTCAGGGATCCTTAGGATAGCTGTCAGTCCATATCTGCCAAGTGACCCTATGTAGGGGGAACAGTTTCTATTCTGCTCTGTGTCAGTGTGCATCAGGGATCATTAGGATAGGTGTCAATCCATATCTGCCAAGTGACCCTATGTAGGGGGAACAGTCTCTGCTCTGTGTCAGTGTGTATCAGGGTCCCTGAGGACAGGTGTCAATCCATATCTGCAAAGTGACCCTATGTAGGGGGAACAGTCCCTATTCTGCTCTGTGTGAGGAGGAGGAATGGGAAATGAGTAGCTTGGCATCCAACCTTGTGCAAATGGGGTCTTTCATGCTGTTGTGCCTGTTGAGGGACCCTCGTATAAAAAGGCTGAAGGAGAACAACCTGTACTAGGTGTCCACGCCACTAGACCCCCGGTATAAGCAGACAGTGGCAGAAATGTTACCGAATTACAAGTCGGAAAGGATGCAGCATTTGCAAAATAAATGTATGCTTTACACAGCGTATAAGGGTGATGTCACAGCACAACGGGAATCTAACAGGGTAAGAGGTGAAAGTCATCCTCCTCCGCCGGCCCCAAGAACGAGACAAGGCTCCGTGTTGAGTGGTCTGCTTAGTGGTCTGTTTTAATTAACATTCACAGACTTTTATGCAAGTCCCCATGCAAGGGGACATCCCACAGGGAGGGACAACATGTAACCAATCCCGTACAGTAAAACATAAAACACACCCAGCACAAACACATAAAATCCTCCCCTCTGCTTGTGATATAATTACTGAACACAATGGGTTAATGTAATTTATCACAGGCAGGAAAAATACAGTTTTTACAGCTGTGACAAAAGTACTCCTTTCCCTTGGTACCTTGTCCTGGGATTGGGGTGTTACACACAGTCTTTTCAGGCTTTAGAGACACTTCACACGCTGGATGAGGTAAAAGGACTTGCTCTTTTATTGTGGCTCCAAAATAAATGCACAGTAAGGTATAAAGGTAACAAAAATATACAAAACAAAAGCCTTGCTCTTCTGAGCACTAACTAAACAAAATATTCAGCTAACTGGGTTGGATGGCTTGTCCATTTCCCAACATAAACAACCTTACTGTTTCAGGTTTTCAGCTCTCTGTTTCCACTCACAGAAACCAAACACAATATCCCTCCTTCCTTGGCAGGGGAGTACTTAATAGCACTGGTAATTGACAATCCTTTTCAGGTGAGTTAAATTAGGATTCAAACTCTGGAACTGGACTTCTCACCTGTAGGTTACAAGCAACTTCCAAAATGTGGAGTGGAGCACTGGCCCACCCTACTCTCCAAGTACTCCACCCCAGGGCCCAAATATACACATATTTAAAGTGCAACATTCATTATAACATAACACATTTCCCTGGGGCTAATTACACAAAGTAGGATCCTTGCAAAATCTGGGGAGGTATATAGATTCCCTCCAGCACAATTCCTTGCTTTCGGTCACACATCCTCCCCCCCAGCTCAGACCTATTGGGTCGAGTGACCATGGACATTAGCGAGTGCATCCGCGAAAGACCATCTGCATTTCCCTGTTTACTCCCAGCCCTATGCTCTATGGAGAAATTATAGGGTTGCAAGCTAAGGAACCAGCGGGTTACTCTACTATTTTTCTCCCTGTTTTGGCTCATCCAAGTAAGGGGTGCATGGTCTGTCACTAGTCTGAATTTTCGTCCCAAGAGATAGTATTTAAGTGTGTCTACTGCCCACTTTATAGCCAACAATGGAATAGTTTCTTTCTTGGGGATTAAGCTTCCTGCTTAAATATAATATGGGGTGCTCCTCACCCTGAATTTCCTGAGAGAGAACAGCACCTAGTCCTACATCAGAGGCATCTGTCTGTAAAATAAATTCTTTAGAAAAATCAGGTGTTACCAACACTGGTTGGGCACAAATGGCTTCTTTAAGCTTTCTGAATGCTTGTTCAGTCTCTGGGGACCATTTTACCACTACTGGAGCATTAGCTTTAGTAAGGTCAGTTAATGGGCTTCCAATTGTAGCAAAATTGGATATAAATCTCATGTAATAGCCAATGAGGCCAAGAAATGTTCTCACCTGTTTTAGTCAGTGGTCTCGGCCAATTTCGTATGGCTTCAATTTTAGCAACTTGTCACTAGTCCCCTACCAATAGAGTAGCCCAAATATTTTGCTTCCTCTAGGCCAATTGTACACTTATTGGGGTTAGCAGTTATGCCAGCATTTTGTATTGAGTTAAGGACAGCCTGTACTTTTGGAAGGTGAGATTCCCAATCCTCACTGTGTACTACAACATCATCCAAGTATGCAGCTGCATAGCGCACATGCGGCTTTAGTATTCTGTCCATCATTCTTTGGAATGTGGCAGGGGCACCATGCAAGCCGAAAGGCAAAACTCTGTACTGAAATAGGCCATCAGGAGTAGAAAATGCGGTCTTTTCTTTTGCTCGTTCTGTGAGTGGTACTTGCCAATAACCTTTGGTTAAATCTAGTGTAGTGAGGTACCGAGCTCTCCCAAGTCGTTCTACTAGCTCATCAACTCTAGGCATGGGGTATGCATCAAACTTAGAAATAGCATTCAGTTGGCGATAATCATTACAAAACCGTACTGTATTATCAGGCTTTGGTACCAGCACAATTGGACTGCTTCAGTCACTTTGTGACTCCTCAATGACTCCAAGATCTGACATTTTCTTAACCTCTGCTCTGATAGCTTCTCTGCGAGCCTCGGGTATTCTGTATGGTTTGAGATTGACCCTTTTTCCCGGTTCTGTCAAAATGTCATGTTTAATCACACTAGTCCTTCCTGGGACTGGGGAGAATACCTCTTTATTTAATCTAATAAACTCCTTAACTTCCCTTGTCTGGTGTATTGACAGGGTCTCTGAGATATTTACTTTGGGGTCAATATTACACTTATCAGGGAAGGTTGAAGCCTCTGTAGTAACCAGAACTTCCCTTTCTTTCCATGGTTTTAGCAAATTGACATGGTATATTTGCACTTCCTTTCTTCTACCTGGTTGCCTTACTTTATAATTTACCTCTCCTACTCTTTCAATAATCTCATATGGCCCATGCCAAGTTGCCAGGAATTTGTTCTCTACTGTGGGAACCAGGACTAATACTCTGTCTCCTGGTTGAAATACTCGAATTCTAGCATTCTTATTATAGCTATTCTGCTGATTTTGTTGAGCCTTTTGCATGTGTTCTCTGACTATTGGCATAATGGCTTCAATACGTTCCTGCATCTGAGTTATGTGTTCTATTACACTGTGATGTGGGTTTGCTTCTTGTTCCCAAGTTTCCTTTGCTATGTCAAGTAATCCCCTGGGGTGTCTGCCATACAATAATTCAAAAGGTGAGAAACCCGTGGAAGCTTGGGGTACTTCTCTAATGGCAAACATTAAATAGGGCAATAGAAAGTCCCAGTTTTTCCCATCTGTATCAGTTACTTTGCGCAGCATAGCCTTTAACGTTTTATTAAATCGCACAACCAAACCATCGGTTTGTGGGTGATAAACAGAGGTTTTGAGGTGTCTAATGTGAAGGAGCTTGCAGAGTTCCTTAGTAACCTTGGACATGAATGGAGTACCCTGATCTGATAGGATCTCCTTGGGAATCCCAACCCGGCTAAACATCATCATTAACTCTTTAGCAATGGACTTTGCTGAGGTTGTGCGCATAGGTATTGCCTCAGGGTAACGGGTAGCATAGTCTAGTACTACTAATATATACTGATGCCCCCTACTGGATTTTACCAGAGGACCTACAAAATCCATAGCAATACGTTCAAAAGGCACTTCAATAACAGGCAAGGGTACTAAAGGGCTACGGTAAGCCGTAAAGGGCGCAGTGACCTGACATTCAGGGCATGACGAACAGTAGTTTTTGATAGCTGCGATTACTCCAGGCCAATAAAATCTCCTCAAAACACGCTCTCTTGTTTTGTCAACCCCTAGGTGACCCCCCAAAACATGGCTATGTGCAAGGTTTAACACAGTGCGCCAATAGGCTTGTGGTACTAACAGCTGCTTTGTAATAACGGACTCTTTTTTCTCAACTCTGTACAACAGATCATTATCCACTTCAAAATAAGGGTAAATAAGAGAATTCCCTGCATTGACAGGGGATCCATTCCTTATAGAAATATTATTCCTGGCTACCAATAATGTTGGGTCAGACCACTGTGCACTTCTGAAGTTACCAGGCCTAACCTCTAAATCAACTAACTCTATATCTGGTTCAGAGCTTGTAGAAGGTCCCGCATTAGTTTGTTCTGGGTTTTCACCAACTAATGTTTTTATGGGGGAGTGCTGCATACTGTTAGGCTCATCATCATGATCTCTCTCATCTGCCAGAGTATCTGCAAAAGGAAATTCATCATTCTGTTCACCTGATGGGTTTTCAAAACATGCCCATAGGTCTAGAAAATGGGGAAAATCCCTTCCAATAATCATCTCATGTGCCAGTTTTGGTACCAGCCCCACTCTGCAGTTTACAGTACCACACTGGGTTTTAACAAGTATATCTGCAGTAGGGTATTTATGTATATCCCCGTGCACACAAGCAATATCAACTTTTCCAGAGTTAACAATATGAGTATCCTGTAATAAGGATTGGTCTAGAAGGGTAACCATACTCCCTGAATCTAGCAATGCCTGTATATTTTTCCCCTCCACATTCACGGTACACCCAGGGTGACTATTCAAATAACCATTTTTTTCCACAGAACATACAACCTGTGAATAAAGTGCAATTCCTTCCCAATTATTACCAAAATTACACTCCATTGGTTCAACATTTTCAGGACAGTCTTTTGCAATATGTCCAACGTTTCTGCATTTAAAGCATTTTATACCATAATTAGTACTTTTTGATTCATTTGTAGGCTCTTCCCACCTCCCAAAGTCTTTTTCTCTTTTAACAATGTCTCTTGGGTAATAAGACCCTGTTCTCTCATCAAAGGACCCCCTTTTCCCTGGAACAGTCTTACCAGATTTGCTGGGGTTGTAGGTTTTCGCATTCTTGGGTCTCTCTTGGCCAGAAGGTTGAAGCAGTTCTCCCGCTGCTATATACCGTTCAACCAATTCAACCAATTGGTCTGCTGTTTGGGGATTGCTCTGGCTGACCCACCGACGAAGTCCAATAGGTAAGCCTCTTAGGAATCTTTCCATCACCAGTTGCTCCACAATGCGGCTGGGTGAGTTGATCTCTGGCTGCAACCATTTTCTGGCAAGGTGTATCAAGTCAAACATCTGTGAACGAATCGCTTTATCCAGGCTGTAAGTCCATGAATGAAATCTCTGGGCACGGACGGCTGTTGTCACCCCCAGGCGTGCCAGTATTTCTGCTTTCAGCTTCTTGTAGTCACTGGCTTCCGCTGGTTCCAGATCATAGTATGCCTTCTGGGATTCACCCGTAAGAAATGGCGCTAGCAGACTTGCCCATTCCACTTCAGGCCAACCTTCTCGCTCAGCGGTTCGCTCAAATGCCATCAGGTAGGCCTCTACATCATCTGTGGATACCATCTTTTGCAAGTAGTGACTCACTCTGATCACCTTTGGACATTGTGGTGATTCTGTGGCATCCCTGGCCAGCCTTTGTGATAGACTCTGGATCTCCTGCTGTATGACACATGTGGCATGCTGCTGCTCCTCTCTGAGCAATTGATGAGCTGCTGCCTGTGTTGCTTCAACTTGCTTGAATAAAGCATCTGTATTTTCCTTTTGAGCCAGTACAAGCTGCTGCAGTATTGAAATGCTCTCTTGCTGTATTGCATTAGTCTCTGCAGTCCTCCTGTTTGTCTCTTGCTGTACAGCAGTGGACTGGAGCAAAGCTTTCATGACATCCTCCATTTTCTCAGCAGTCTCTTCCTCCCTACTTACAGACTTTGCCGTGTGCTGCCCGCATCCTCCACCATATGTGACAAAAGTACTCCTTTCCCTTGGTACCTTGTCCTGGGATTGGGGTGTTACACACAGTCTTTTCAGGCTTTAGAGACACTTCACACGCTGGATGAGGTAAAAGGACTTGCTATTTTATTGTGGCTCCAAAATAAGTGCACAGTAAGGTATAAAGGTAACAAAAATATACAAAACAAAAGCCTTGCTCTTCTGAGCACTAACTAAACAAAATAATCAGCTAACTGGGCTGGATGGCTTGTCCATTTCCCAACATAAACAACCTTACTGTTTCAGGTTTTCAGCTCTCTGTTTCCACTCACAGAAACCAAACACAATCTCCCTCCTTCCTTGGCAGGGGAGTATTTAATAGCACTGGTAATTGACAATCCTTTTCAGGTGAGTTAAATTAGGATTCAAACTCTGGAACTGGACTTCTCACCTGTAGGTTACAAGCAACTTCCAAAATGTGGAGTGGAGCACTGGCCCACCCTACTCTCCAAGTACTCCACCCCAGGGCCCAAATATACACATATTTAAAGTGCAACATTCATTATAACATAACACATTTCCCTGGGGCTAATTACACAAAGTAGGATCCTTGCAAAATCTGGGGAGGTATATAGATTCCCTCCAGCACAATTCCTTGCTTTCGGTCACACAGCATATTCATAACTTCTAAAATATACATCATATTCACATATATTCACAATCAATCCATTTAGGGGAACAACATATCAAAAAATGGCATTAATCAGACCAGGGGTTCAGAAGTTTGGGGCCTGGTTGGCAGCATGGCTATCTGGCCCAAACCGGTTTTACAGAGCCCTCTATCCTGGAGACAATGGGGAAAATAATCCAATTATATCCAGGGATAGAGGCAGACTCCATTGAGCACATGTTACCAGTAGTGATGTCGCGAACCCGAAATTTTCGGTTCGCGAACGGCGAATGCGAACTTCCTCAAATGTTCGCGAACTGGCAAACCGGGTGAACCGCCATTGACTTCAATGGGCATGCAAATTTTAAAACCAACAGGGACTCTTTCTGGCCACAAAAGTGATGGAAAAGTTGTTTCAAGGGGACTAACACCTGGACTGTGGCATGCATGGAGGGGGATCCATGGCAAAACTCCCATGGAAAATTACACAGTTGATGCAGAGTCTGGTTTTAATCCATAAAGGGCAGAAATCACCTAACATTCCTAAATCACAATGGATATGGATTGACACCTGACATATGACATATTGACACCTTGACATATGGATTGACACCTGTCCTCAGAGACCCTGATACACACTGACACAGAGCAGAATAGGGACTGCTCCCCCTACATAGGGTCACTTGGCAGATATGGATTGACACCTATCCTAAGGATCCCTGATACATACTGACACAGAGCAGAATAGGGACTGTTCCCCCTACATAGGGTCACTTGGCAGATATGGATTGACACCTGTCCTTAGGGACCCTGATACACACTGACACAGAGCAGAATAGAGACTGTTCCCCCTACATAGGGTCACTTGGCAGATATGGCGTGGTCGTGGGAGGAGGAGGAGGATGACTTTCACCTCTTCCCCTGTTAGATTCCCGTTGTGCTGTGACATCACCCTTATACGCTGTGTAAAGCATACTTTTTAATTTATTTTGCAAATGCTGCATCCTTTCCGACTTGTAATTCGGTAACATTTCCACCACTGTCTGCTTATACCGGGGGTCTAGTAGCGTGGACACCCAGAACAGGTCGTTCTCCTTCAGCCTTTTTATATGAGGGTCCCTCAACAGGCACAACAGCATGAAAGACCCCATTTGCACAAGGTTGGATGCCGAGCTACTCATTTCCCGTTCCTCCTCCTCACTGATGTCATTGAAGGTATGTTCTTCCCCCCAGCCACGTACAACACCACGGGTACCAGATAGGTGACAACAAGCACCCTGGGATGCCTGTTGTGTTTGGTCTTGCTCCTCCTCCTCCTCAAAGCCACATTCCTCCTCTGACTCCTCTTCCTCACAATCCTCTTCCAGCATTACCGCAGGTCCAGCAAGCGATGCTGATAAGGCTGTTTCTGGTGGTAATGGTGACCACAACTCTTCCTCTTCCTCTTCACGCTCACCTATGGCCTGATCCAGCACTCTTCGCAGGGCACGCTCCAGGAAGAAAACAAATGGTATGATGTCGCTGATGGTGCCTTCGGTGCAACTGACTAGGTTTGTCACCTCCTCAAAAGGACGCATGAGCCTACAGGCATTGCGCATGAGCGTCCAGTAACGTGGCAAAAAAATCCCAGCTCCCCAGAGGCTGTCCTAGCACCCCAGTCATACAAATATTCATTAACAGCTTTTTCTTGTTGGAGCAGGCGGTCGAACAATAGGAGTGTTGAATTCCAACGTGTAGGGCTGTCGCAAATCAAGCGCCTCACTGGCATGTTGTTTCGCCGCTGGATATCGGCAAAGTGAGCCATGGCCGTGTAGGAATGCCTGAAATGGCCACACACCTTCCTAGCCTGCTTCAGGACGTCCTGTAAGCCTGTGTACTTATGCACAAAGCATTGTACGATCAGATTACACACATGTGCCATGCACGGCACATGTGTCAACTTGGCCAACTTCAATGCCGCTAACAATTTTTTTTTCCGTTGTCACAAACCACTTTGCCGATATCCAGTTGCTGCGGAGTCAGACACATTTCCACCTGTGCGTTCAGGCATGTTGTTTCGCCACTGGATATCGGCAAAGTGAGCCATGGCCGTGTAGGAATGCCTGAAATGGCCACACACCTTCCTAGCCTGCTTCAGGACGTCCTGTAAGCCTGTGTACTTATGCACAAAGCGTTGTACGATCAGATTACACACATGTGCCATGCACGGCACATGTGTCAACTTGGCCAACTTCAATGCCGCTAACAATTTTTTTTTCTGTTGTCACAAACCACTTTGCTGATATCCAGTTGCTGCGGAGTCAGCCACATTTCCACCTGTGTGTTCAGGGCGGACAGGAGTGCTTGTCCGGTGTGACTCTCTGCTTTCAAGCAAGTCAAACCCAAGACGGCGTGACACTGCCGTATCCGGGATGTGGAATAGTACCTGGGGAGCTGGGGGGCTGCCGTTGATGTGGGGCAAGACGCAGCAGCAGAAGAGGACTCAGCCGAGGAGGTTATGGAAGAGGATGGAGTAGGAGGAGTAGAGGAGGTGGCAGCAGGACTGCCTGCAAGTCATGGCGGTGTCACCAACTCCTCTGCAATGCCACGCATTCCATGCTTGTCAGCCGTTAGCAGGTTTACCCAATGCGCAGTGTAGGTGATATACCTGCCCTGACCATGCTTTGCAGACCAGGTATCAGTGGTCAGATGGACCCTTGCCCCAACACTGTGTGCCAGACATGCCATTACTTCCTTTTGCACAATCGAGTACAGGTTTGGGATTGCCTATTGTGAAAAGAAATTCCGGCCGGGTACCTTCCACTGCGGTGTCCCAATAGCTACAAATTTTTTTAACGCCTCAGACTCCACCAGCTTGTATGGTAAAAGCTGGCAGGCTAATAGTTCGGACAAGCCAGCTGTCAGACGCTGGGCAAGGGGGTGACTTGGTGACATTGGCTACTTACGCTCAAACATGTCCTTGACAGACACATGACTGTGGGCAGATGAGCGGGAACTGCTCAAGGCGGGAGACGGAGTGGCAGATGGTTGAGAGGGGGCAAGGAGGACAGCAGTGGTTGACGTGGCTGAAGATGCTGGACCAGGAGGAGGATGGCGGCTTAGAGTAGGCGTGCTGCTTGTACTCATGTGTTGATCCCATAGGCGTTTGTGATGTGAGATCATGTGCCTACGCAAAGCAGTTGTACCTAGGTGGGTGTTGGACCTCCCACGACTCAGTTTCCTTTGGCACAGGTTGCAAATGGCATCACTGTTGTCAGAGGCAGACACACAAAAAAAATTCCACACTGCTGAGCTCTGCAATGACGGCATTCTGGTGGTGGACACAGCATGCGTTGATTGGCGTGCTGTCGGGATGACCCCGGGTGCCGATGCATGCTGTCTGACTGTGCCACTAGCTCCTTGAGACGACCCCCCCCCTGCTTCCAACTTGTCTCCTCCTCCTCTCTGTCTCCCCATCTGAACTTTTGCCCTGTTCTTCTTCTTGCCGAGCGGGCACCCACGTGACATCCATGGACGCATCGTCATCATCAACCGTTTCACTTGTATCTGACAACTCAGAAAAGGAAGCAGCAGCGGGTACAACATCATCATCATCACACCATACCTCCATGTGTTTAATGCTGCCTGCCTGAGACATATCCCTGTTATCTACATCCTCTGTCAATAATGGTTGCGCATCACTCATTTCTTCAAACGGATGTGTGAATAACTCCTCTGACATACCAAGTAAAGCGTCTGTGGTGCTAGTTTTGGTGGTGGCGGCTGGCGGGTGAGTGGAATCTTGAGAGGTGCCTGAAGCTAAGCTGGAGGAGGATGGTGCGTCAAGGTTCCGAGCTGAGGCTGTAGAAGATTAGGTGTCCTGGGTTAGCCTGTCAACTATGTCCTCAGAACTTTTCAAGTTCAGGGTACGTGGCCTCTGAAAACTGGGCATTATTCTAGGGCAAAAGGGAATCACAGCACCACGACCACGACGGCCCCTGCGGGGTGGCCTGCCTCTGCCTGTCATTTTTTGGGGGATTAGTGGTACTATGCGTGCAAGCTACTGTGAGATATGAGTGGCAATGTGCACTGGCACCGGTCTGCAGAGCACACGCTGAAGGAAGGCCTGACAGAGCCGCTTGAAGGACACTGACTGGCTGCTATTAGCTTACACTGTAAACCTTTTTTCTTTGTAAATGCACGCTATAGAGACACCAGATATGAGTGGCAATGTGCACTGGCACCGGTCTGCAGAGCACACACTGTAGGCCTGCTACCGAGTAACTGGCAATGTGCACTGGAACAGTTCTGCAGAGCACACACTGTAGGCCTGACAGAGCCGCTTGAAGAACACTGACTGGCTGCTATTAGCTTACACTGGAAACCTTTTTTCTTTGTAAATGCACGCTATAGAGACACCAGATATGAGTGGCAATGTGCACTGGCACCGGTCTGCAGAGCACACACTGTAGGCCTGCTACCGAGTAACTGGCAATGTGCACTGGAACAGTTCTGCAGACCACACACTGTAGGCCTGACAGAGCCGCTTGAAGAACACTGACTGGCTGCTATTAGCTTACACTGGAAACCTTTTTTCTTTGTAAATGCACGCTATAGAGATACCAGATATGATTGGCAATGTGCACTGGAACAGTTCTGGAGAGCACACACTGTAGGCCTGACAGAGCCGCTTGAAGGACACTGACTGGATGCTATTAGCTTACACTGGAAACCGTTTTTCTTTGTAAAAGCACGCTATAGAGACACCAGATATGTGTGGCAATGTGCACTGGAACAGTTCTGCAGAGCACACACTGTAGGCCTGACAGAGCCGCTTGAAGAACACTGACTGGCTGCTATTAGCTTACACTGGAAACCTTTTTTCTTTGTAAATGCACGCTATAGAGATACCAGATATGATTGGCAATGTGCACTGGAACAGTTCTGGAGAGCACACACTGTAGGCCTGACAGAGCCGCTTGAAGGACACTGACTGTCTGCTATTAGCTTACACTGGAAACCTTTTTTCTTTGTAAATGCACGCTATAGAGACACCAGATATGAGTGGCAATGTGCACTGGCACCGGTTTGCAGAGCACACACTGTAGGCCTGACAGAGCCGCTTGAAGAACACTGACTGGCTGCTATTAGCTTACACTGGAAACCTTTTTTCTTTGAAAATGCACGCTATAGAGATACCAGATATGATTGGCAATGTGCACTGGAACAGTTCTGGAGAGCACACACTGTAGGCCTGACAGAGCCGCTTGAAGGACACTGACTGGATGCAATTAGCTTACACTGGAAACCTTTTTTCTTTGTAAAAGCACGCTATAGAGACACCAGATATGAGTGGCAATGTGCACTGGAACAGTTCTGCAGAGCACACACTGTAGGCCTGACAGAGCCGCTTGAAGGACACTGACTGTCTGCTATTAGCTTACACTGGAAACCTTTTTTCTTTGTAAATGCACGCTATAGAGACACCAGATATGAGTGGCAATGTGCACTGGCACCGGTCTACAGAGCACACACTGTAGGCCTGACAGAGCCGCTTGAAGGACACTGACTGGCTGCTATTAGCTTACACTGGAAACCTTTTTTATTTGTAAAAGCACGCTACAGAGACACTAGATAACTGGCAATGTGCACTGGAACAGTTCTGCAGAGCACACGCTGTAGGCCTGACAGAGCCGCTTGAAGGACACTGACTGGATGCTATTAGCTTACACTGGAAACCTTTTTTCTTTGTAAAAGCACGCTATAGAGACACCAGATATGAGTGGCAGTGTGCACTGGAACAGTTCTGCAGAGCACATGCTGTAGGCCTGACACAGCCGCTTGAAGGACACTGACTGGCTGCTATTAGCTTACACTGGAAACCTTTTTTATTTGTAAAAGCACGCTACAGAGACACCAGATATGAGTGGCAATGTGCACTGGCACCGGTCTGCAGAGCACACACTGTAGGCCTGACAGAGCCGCTTGAAGGACACTGACTGGCTGCTATTAGCTTACACTGGAAACCTTTTTTATTTGTAAAAGCACGCTACAGAGACACCAGATATGAGTGGCAATGTGCACTGGCACCGGTCTGCAGAGCACACACTGTAGGCCTGACAGAGCCGCTTGAAGGACACATACTGGCTGCTATAAGCTTACGCTGGAAACCTTTTTTCTTTGTAAATGCACGCTATAGAGACACCAGATATGAGTGGCAATGTGCACTGGAACAGTTCTGCAGAGCACACACTGTAGGCCTGACAGAGCCGCTTAAAGGACACTGACTGGCTGCTATAAGCTTACACTGGAAACCTTTTTTCTTTGTAAATGCACGCTATAGAGACACCAGATATGAGTGGCAATGTGCACTGGCACCGGTCTGCAGAGCACACGCTGAAGGAAGGCCTGACACAGCCATTGAAGGACACTGACTGGCTGCTATTAGCTTACACTGGAAACCTTTTTTCTTTGTAAATGCATGCTATAGATACACCAGATATGAGTGGCAATGTGCACTGGCACCGGTCTGCAGAGCACACACTGTAGGCCTGACAGAGCCGCTTGAAGGACACTGACTGGCTGCTATTAGCTTACACTGGAAACCTTTTTTCTTTGTAAATGCACGCTATAGAGACACCAGATATGAGTGGCAATGTGCACTGGCACCGGTCTTCAGAGCACACACTGTAGGCCTGACAGAGCTGCTTGAAGGACACTGACTGGCTGCTATTAGCTTACACTGGAAACCTTTTTTATTTGTAAAAGCACGCTACAGAGACACCAGATAACTGGCAATGTGCACTGGAACAGTTCTGCAGAGCACACACTTTAGGCCTGACAGAGCCGCTTGAAGGACACTGACTGGATGCTATTAGCTTACACTGGAAACCTTTTTTCTTTGTAAAAGCACGCTATAGAGACACCAGATATGAGTGGAAGAGAGAAAAATAAATAATTGAAATGGGTATATATTTGTTTTTTGTTAAGTTGCCTAATAATTATGCACAGTAATAGTCACCTGCACACACAGATATCCCCCTAAAATAGCTATAACTAAAAACAAACTAAAAACTACTTCCAAAGATATTCAGCTTTGATATTAATGAGTTTTTTGGGTTCATTGAGAACATGGTTGTTGTTCAATAATAAAATTAATCCTCAAAAATACAACTTGCCTAATAATTCTGCACTCCCTGTAGATTGCATTGATAGGATTGTATCTATTTGATTTTAACTCGGAAATCAACTATCTCTGCTAGAAGCTATCTTATTCAACATAGGATATCTATGCACACATATATATCATGCATATTTTAGGTGTTGGTATCCACTCCTGGTTTTAGCAATTTGATTGGTTTCTCTTTGCTTTTTTAATTTTTGTTTTATTTATTCAGCCTAGGGTGTGGGTTGTTTAACCAGTAGTTTAGTGGATATACCCCCTTGTTTTAGACCATAACTTTTCCTTCCTATTTATCCAAGAAGGAGTTCCTGTCAGAGGCACGTGGGAATGCCACCAGAACAAGATGCGCCTGCCGGGTCCCAGTCCACTCCCAGGCATGAGTGGACCTGGCGGGTGCCTGCACTTCTGGTAAGTATTCGTCGGCATTCCCCTTGATGTGCCGGGACCCATACCGCTCTCTGGCAAGAACGGACACGGGACACAGGAATAATGTGTAGGGGGGAGTGTGTGTGAGGGAGGCAGTGTGTGATGGGTGCAGTGTGTGTGAGGGAGGCAGTGTGTGATGGGTGCACTGTGGGCAGTGGCGTACATAGCGGGGTCGCCCAGCTGCCCTGCGACCCGGTATGTACGCCAGTGTCGCCAGCCTCTACTCCTTGGGGCCCAGGAGCTGGCCACCTCAGGGCCCCCCGAGGCTGGCCCTGGTATCACCAGGCAGGCTGGCGGGCACGCGAGGGAGCACTCTCCCCTGAGCGCTCTCTGCCCAGCTCCCTTGCGCACCACACTGATACCGGAGCCGGAAGATGACGTCATCTTTCGACTCCCTCGCGCGAGCGCCAGCCAGCCTGGTGACCAGCCGCCCAGCAACTACCACAAAGGTAGGGAGGCTGGGGGATTAATTTTGAAAAAAAAGTGTGTGTGTGTGTGTGTGTTAGAGTGTGTCAGTGAGTGTGTTACTGTGTGTGTCTGTTACTGAGTCTGTTTGGTGTCTGTTAGTGAGTGTGTGTGTTTTGTTAGTGAGTGTGTATGTGTCTGTCTGTCAGTGAGTGTGTGTATGTATGTATGTCTGTCACTGAGTGTTTGTCTGTCAGTAAATGTGTGTGTCTGTTAGCTAGTGTGTATATGTCTATTCGTGAGAGTGTGTGTCTTAAGCACTTACCTTTCTCCAACGCCGGACTCTCTTGGCGCTGGGGATCTCTCCGCCCCAATTTGCCTCTCAGCTCTCAATGCGCTGCACTCGGTGACCGGCTGCCCAGCAACACCACTGGACCCCAGGGAATCCCCTCAGCACTCCCAAAGGTAGGGAGGTTGGGGGATTAAATAAAAAAAAAAGTGTGTGTTAGAGTATGTGTGTGTTAGAGTGTATGTGTGTGTGTGTGTTAGAGTGTGAGTGAGTGTGTTACTGTGTGTGTCTGTTACTGAGTGCATGTTTTTGTAAGTGAGTTTGTGTGTGTCTGTCAGTAAATGTGTGTTTCTGTTAGCTAGTGTGTATACGTCTATTCGTGAGAGTGTGTGTGCGTGTCTGTTAGCTAGTGTGTATGCGTCTGTTCGTGAGAGTGTGTGTGTCTTAAGCACTTACCTTTCTCCAACGCCGGACTCCCTTCTGCTGGGGATCTCTCCTTCCCGATCTGCATCTGAGCTCCGAATGCGCATGCGCGGCAAGAGCCGCGCGAGCATTCAAACCGCCCATAGGAAAGCATTACTCAATGCTTTCCTATGGACGTTCAACGTCTTCTCACTGTGATTTTCACAGTGAGAATTGCGGAAGCGCCTCTAGCGGCTGTCAATGAGACAGCCACTAAAGGCTGGATTCTCTGAAACTGCTATGTTTTCAGCTGCAGGGTTAAAACTAGAGGGACCTGGCACCCAGACCACTTCATTGAGCTGATGTGATCTGGGTGTCTGTAGTGGTCCTTTAAGTGTAATGTGTATCTGGCGTACATACCGCGGTCACAGCCCTGTGACCCCTGCGACCCCTGCGACCAGGTGCCTGCCGCCACGTGTTGTGGCCCCGGCCCACGTAGTGTAAGCGCACGGGGGGGGGGCACGAATCAGTTTTCGCACTGGGGCCCCATGGGTTGTGTGTACCCCACTGAGTGTGTGGGGTACTGTGTGTGTGGGTGCAGTTTGTGTGTTAGAAAAGATGTGTAAGTGAGAGGTGTGGTGTGTGTGGGAAGGGTGTAGTGTGTGTGTGAGGAGCAGTGTATGTGATGGGTGCAGTGTGGGACAGTGTATGTGGGGCAGGGTAAGTGAGAGGTGCGGTGTGTTTGAAGGGGCAGTGTGTGTGTGTTAAAGATGTGTGTGTGCGAGAGGTGCTGTTTGTGTAAGGGGAGCCATGTGGGACAGTATATGTGGGGAAGAGTGAGTGAGAGGTGCAGTGTGTTTGTGAGGGGGCACTGTGTGTGTGAGGGGTGTAGTGTGTGTTTGTGTCTGAAAGGTGTAGGCAGGTGAGATGTGAAAATCTATCTTAATATCTCACCCTCCCTTCTTCTTACCTTTTACCAGGGAGAGGGGACATAATGCTGAAAGCCCTGGTGGTCCATTGGTGGCATGTTCACTTTAGCCTTCAGCTTCTCCGGCTGCAGGCTAACTCTCCTGTCTTCCTGCGAGCACAGCACTGTATCATAACGCTGCCACGGTAACACGCAGCACAGCTCCAACCAGCCTGCTTGCGGGAGGAACACGGAGCCTGCCAGTGGGCCGTTAGGGAGATCTTTGATCTCATTTAGGGGCCCAGACCTTGAGCTGTGTCAAGGGCCCCAAAATGTCTGATGGAAGCCCTGCATGTTTTAACTCATGCCTGTATTTCAGGTATAGGTGGAAGCTTTTAAAGAGCACTAAGCAAGTAGCCTTAGTGGAGGTCTCTGTGACTTCTTAATGAAAGAGATGGCATAGAATCACTGTGGGACATGTTTTTTAATTTCTAAATTCTTTGAATGATTAATGTAACTTACCATTATTTTTAATTATGCATCATTCTCTCACATTGCAGGCTACAATAAACTACTGAAAGACCTGGAAGATGGGCAAATCATTTCAGGAGACTCTTTCTATATACGTTTAAATTTAAACATTTCAAGCCAGTCAGACAGCTGCTCACTGTCAGTGCAGTGTGACGAGATTGTACATGTCCTTGACACTTTGTATCAGGGAAGATGTGAGTGGTGGTGTTCCAGAGTTGATCCATTCACTGACAGAAATTTGGAGGCAGGATCCATTCCCAGCTATAGCAGGTATGGGCAGCCTGTTTGTAAGCTCAATGTATACTAAAGTTATTCATCATATACTAGACATGTACATCTTCCACTACTGAACTGTAGTATCACCAGGTGTCTTTATGGTGGCCATATATAGTAGGTGTCACCTTACAAACTCATCACTTTTTGCTAGTTAACAAAGTAAAATATTACTAAGTGGGGATCTTCCATAAACACAAAAAACAATATATCATGTAAATAAATTATACGTTATGATAAAAACTGCTATCACAAACAATAGTTTAAATAGCAAGTAATTCTGGTCTGGCAGTAGAAAAAAAATGAAGGTCTTTATCAAAGGGCAAGTGAATTTATATTTGTTTATTTAAAGCTGCATTGTCAAATGTGGGGTCTTTGCATTTTTTGCAAATACCCTACAAGGTGGCTTGCCTACTTGTGCAGTCAAGAGAGTAGCGGTTAAGGAGATATACTTACCTCTTTAGTGTGCGATCTTTCCCCCAACATACATATACATCTTTGGCTCCTGACAACTTCATATACCTATGGCATCTTTTGCCAATCATTTAAAATGATGCCTGTTCTCATCACTCACCATGATGGAAGGTTGATGAGAATTGGAGAAACAAAAAAAATGGAAGCCTAAGATTAGGGAATACACTCTTACTGGGGGTAACCTAGAAAGCATGGGAAGAAGTAATGAAAAAGGAGAAAAATTGAGTGCCCTAATAAAACTTAAAACGTAACCTTTAATAGTTTCACAGTAAAACTGTTGATAATAAAAAAAGTTATATTTCTAACCACAGTGCTTATATTGGTCAAGTGATGATTAAAAAGCAGGGTGATTGTTTATTACGTAAGTAAACCTGCCGAGTTTCTAACTGTTTACACTTATAAACGTGCAGAAAAGATTTACTGCACTCACGGATCTATTAGGACAGGTAATAGGTATTGATATAAACTTGCAATCTGGTAATAAGATAAATTATCAAGGTTCCAGAGAGTCCCTAAATGCAATTTGATATGGTCTAACTAAGTAGTATATGTGCCTTCAAGGGTACCTGTCTAGATAGAGCATAAGTATATAGTTCTAGTGACCCTATCTCACCAATAGATCTCCATCACCAATGTGATTGGCTGGAACAATTATGACCAGTTTTGTATCTGACTGTCAGAATTCCTATTCTCCTTTATAATATCGGTTATCTCCCGCACACCGGTTTCCCTGAGCTGTGGGCGAAATGCACATGTAAGGGGCTCTCGGTGATCCAGGTAGATAGTTTATTTTAACAAATTACTAGATCAGAAATCCACTTATTTAACCAGGATCCCAAGCAGTGCCACTGTTCATAGATCGTGTCACTAGAACTATATAGATCGGTGAGATAGGGTCACTATAACTATATAGTTACAGTGCCTTGCAAAAGTATTCACCCCCTTGACTTTTTACCTATTTTGTTACATTACAGCCTTAAGTTCAATGTTTTATTAATCTGAATTTTATGTGATGGATCAGAACACAATAGTCTAAGTTGGTGAAGTGAAATGAGAAAAATATATATAAACAAGACAAAGTTTGCCAGATAATGATATGTCCAAGAAGACAGACAAGGGGGTTACCCTAATAAAGTAAGAAAACAAAAAAAAGAGAGAGGAGAGTCTGTCACTCAAGATAGTAGATATAACTATGTGTGGTAGAGTAGGTAAGGCAGTTAAAATTAATACTTTATTAATACAAAACTGTATAGAAAATGAGCACAAACACATACATAATCATATAACCCTAACCATCGCTAACAGTCTAATGCAGTATATGCGACCGTAGTCAATAGAAGGGAAAAAAATATGAGGGGGAGGGAAAAGGGAGTAATACAACTAGGCGATACAGAATTCTCAATGGCTAGAGAAGTAGGTAGGAAAAGTGTATCCTAAATAGAGAAACAGTAATAACTTGAAAATATCTGCACAAAAAATGTATCCAAGAAATGTATCAATCTCGAGCTACTGATGAGACACTGGCAGTGTTTAGTATGCTCATGAGACTGAGAGTGTAACAATGTATGGCAGGTAGAATAGTAAACCTGCACCAGATACTGTAAAGCGGCAGACAGGTTAATCTGATCCAAAGATCAGTCACTCTAGTTGGGGATAATCAGTTTTAACGTAGCTTGCAAGAGTGCACAATCCGCACGGGAAGTTACTGTTGTATGAAAATACAGCACCATGAGACTCCCACCAGCAATCTGCTCATGAAATACTTGGGACGGGGGCTAAAAATGTCTGTCCCCGTAGTCCCTACTTGGACATAAAAGCCTAACAGTATGTAACCTGAAAAAACCTGCGCAAAGAATGTATCCAAGGAATGTATCAATCTAGGGTTACTAATGAAACCCTGGCACCAACTCCAGTGGCAAGACACATTCATAACTTCCATGCTGGCAAATCTGACTGTTTAAAATTTCAAGCAATTGAAAAATTACTTCTCAATCCTAGGAAGGGTGATTTTAACAAGTCTCTTTTACATAAAGAATCTCAATGGATTTTCTCATTTAAGACCTTTGCTCCTTTTGGTCTAAATGAGGAATTCAATTACACTGCATTTATACATTAACCAGCCATCACTTTAGGGTTTTCTCTTATTATAATTAATTATGAATATTGCCCTTTAGACTTATACCTTAGAATCTATGTTCCAGCTATCCTCACTACTAGTGTATTGCTTCTAAGATTGGCATGAGTACTAGATTCATTCAGTTACTATTTTTTCTCATTGTAAATATATGCAGTTCTTTCACTATATAGTGAATTACTAATACAAAATGCTCCCATGGTTTCCCCTTTTTTTTATGATTTTGTTACATTTTTTTCGCTTTTTGATATATTGCTTAACTTTCAATTAGCATTTGTGACATTATATCTCTTATGGATCACCCAGTCATTCTTATAAGTCTTACCCATTGTACTACTTTCTCACTAAGGGGATCATAGCTAGTGAAAAAAAAAACCTATTTTCGAGCACCTTTTCGGCCACCGTACCAGCTTTTCAAGTCTTCTCCCCCCGGACTCTGACATAGCCAATGAGCTCCGCGGGCGGGCTTTTTAAACCTTAGCAGCCTGGGACGTAGTTCCCCCTGATGAGCCTCTAATCCAGGCAAAACGCGCGTCGGGTGTCACATAGGGTATCACTTACATAGTAGTGATACGTTCCCGGCTCCTCTCTCCACTGAGAACTATTCAGCACTGAGAAGTTATATTTGTTTCTATTACTGTTCCTTGGGTGTTACTGGCGCTATCATACAGCCTCCCTGGAACTTCTTTGCATTGCTGACGGCTGACAGCCATTCTCAGCCTGAGCGCTTAGCCGGATACTTACCATGGTACTGATCCAGATCGTTAGTTCCTGACGTACAGGATTTCTTTACAACCACGTATTTATTTAGAGCTACCTTACTCTAATACCTCCTTTCCATACTCTTTTATCTATATATAGCACCCATGAAGGCACTATTCCATCTATTACTCACTCTTTAACCTTTCATTACTGTCAGGTTATTATGTCTAATTAGGGACTACGGGTACTGGCGATTGTAGCCCCCGTCCCTAGTATTACACAAGTAGACTTCCCGTGCGGATTGTGCACTCTTGCGAGCTACATTGAAACTGATTATCCCCAACTAGAGTGACTGATCTTTGGATCAGATTAACCTGTCTGCCGCTTTACAGTATCTGGTGCAGGTTTACTATTCTACCTGCCATACATTGTTACACTCTCAGTCTCATGAGCATACTAAACACTGCCAGTGTCTCATCAGTAGCTCGAGATTGATACATTTCTTGGATACATTTTTTGCGCAGATATTTTCAGGTTATTACTGTTTCTCTATTTAGGATACAGTTTTCCTACCTACTTCTCTAGCCATTGAGAATTCTGTATCGCCTAGTTTTATTACTCCCTTTTCCCTCCCCCTCATATTTTTCTTTCCCTTCTATTGACTACGGTCACATATACTGCATTAGACTGTTAGCGATGGTTAGGGTTATATGATTATGTATGTGTTTGTGCTCATTTTCTATACAGTTTTGTATTAATAAAGTATTATTTTTAACTGCCTTACCAACTCTATCACACATAGAGAAAAATATATACATAAAACTATTTTTTAGAAATAGAAAACAGAAAATTGGCATGTGCGTATGTACTCACCCCCTTTGTTATGAAGCCCATAAAAAGCTCTGGTGCAACCAATTACCTTCAGAAGACACATAATTAGTGAAATAATGTCCACCTGTGTGCAATCTAAGTGTCACATGATCTGTCATTACATATACACACCTTTTTTGAAAGGCCCCAGAGGCTGCAACGCCTAAGAAAGAGGCACCACTTACCAAACACTGCCATGAAGACCACGGAACTCTCCAAAGTAAGGGACAATATTGTTGAGAAGTACAAGTCAGGATTAGGTTATAAAAAAAACATCTATCATAACCAAATGGAAAGAACATGGCACAACAGCAAACCTGCCAAGAGACTGCTGCCCGCCATAACTCACATACCGGGCAAGGAGGGTATTAATCAGAGAGGCAGCACAGAGACTTGAGGTAACGCTGGAGGAGCTGCAGAGTTCCACAGCAGAGACTGGAGTATCTGTACATAGGATGACAATAAGCCGTACGCTCCATAGAGTTGGGCTTTATGGCAGAGTGGCCAGAAGAAAGCCATTACTTTCAGCAAAAAACGAAATGGCACATTTTGAGTTTGCGAAAAGGCATGTGGGAGACTCCCAAAATGTATGGAGGAAGGTGCTCTGGTCTGATGAGACTAAAATTGAACTTTTCGGCCATCAAAGTAAGCTCTTTGTCTGGCGCAAACCCAACACATCACATCACCCAAAGAACACCATCCCCACAGTGAAACATGGTGGTGGCAGCATCATGCTGTGGGGATGTTTTTAAGCAGCCACGACTGGGAAACTGGTGAGAGTTGAGGGAAAGATGGATGGTGCTAAATACAGGGATATTCTTGAGCAAAATATTTGAGGCTAGGACCAGGCCCGGACTGGCCATTGGGCACACTGGGCAAATGCCCGGTGGGCCGCGGTGGCCGTGGGGCCGAGGCCGGCAGGGGAAGGTCCCAGGATCTCCCCTGCCGGTCTATGCAGGGCCGGCACTATCCGAGCGCCGGCCCCGCTGTTTTCAATGAAGGGCCGGTGAGGAGATCATAGATCTCCCTCACCGGCCCACTTGGAGAGACATGCGGCTGGGGAGGGAGGTAGAGGACCCGGCGGAGCTCTATCTTGCAGCTCCGCCGGGTTCCTCTCGCGAGATCCGGCGCGTTGCCATGGCAACGACCGGATCTCGCGAGAGTGAACTCTAGCCTCGCAGGCTAGAGTTCACTCACCCACTGGACCGCCAGGGAAGATACCAGCGTGCCGGTCCCCCCCTCTCACTCACCAGCGTTCCGGTCCCCCCCCACGTTTGAGGCTACAGGTAAGAAGGGAGGGGAGGAGGGGGGACATAATGCTACTTTTTTATTTTATTTTACCCCCCCAACACTCACTCCCTTCTAACATTCACACACATCACACACAGCACTATCACATCCATCACACACAGCACTCTCACTCCCATCACACACAGCACTATCACATCCATCACACACAGCACTCTCACTCCCATCACACACAGCACTATCACATCCATCACACACAGCACTCTCACTCCAATCACACACAGCACTCTCACTCCCATCACACACAGCACTATCACATCCATCACACACAGCACTCTCACTCCCATCACACACAGCACTCTCACTCCCATCACACACAGCACTATCACATCCATCACACACAGCACTCTCACTCCCATCACACACAGCACTATCACATCCATCACACACAGCACTCTCACTCCCATCACACACAGCACTCTCACTCCCATCACACACAGCACTCTCACTCCCATCACACACAGCACTCTCACTCCCATCACACACAGCACTCTCACTCCCATCACACACAGCACTATCACATCCATCACACACAGCACTCTCACTCCCATCACACACAGCACTATCACATCCATCACACACAGCACTATCACTCCCATCACACACAGCACTATCACATCCATCACACACAGCACTATCACATCCATCACACACAGCACTCTCACTCCCATCACACACAGCACTCTCACATCCATCACACACAGCACTCTCACTCCCATCACACACAGCACTCACACACACATCACACTCAGCACTATCACAAAACACATCATTCACAGCACTATTACAAAACACATCACACTCAGCACACTCAGAACTCTCACACTCAGCACTCTCACACTCAGCACTCTCACACACATCACACTCAGGACTCACACACACATCACACTCAGCACTATCACACACATAACACACAGCATTCAGCACTATCACAAAACACATCACACACAGCACTCAGCACTATCACAAAACACATCACACACAGCACTCAGCACTATCACAAAACACATCACACACAGCACTCTCACACATCATCCACAGCACTATCACACTCGGCACTCTCACACACAGCGCACTCACACACATCATACACAGCATCCATCATACACACATACTGCACCCCTCACATACACACAGAACCTCCCCAACACACTGCACCACACACATACACAATACTTCCAAATATATATATATATATATATACACACACACTACATTCCTGACATACACACTCTGGATCCCCTATACACACAATTGATTCCTTGTAAGCAAACACATACTACACCCCTAAACACACCTTCTACAAACACTACATCACATATATACACACACACACACACACTATAGCCTGTATGCACACACTTGCTACATCCCCTATACACACATTCTCTACAGCCCCTAGCCACATATGCATTACATTACACCACAAACACTACACAACTAAAACCGACCTTATTGCACAATACCACACCACAATCAGCTCACTCTATACACACACACACACACAATCCCACAAGCAGGCTCTAAACACAGCACGATACTCTTTCCTGGCATTTTTGTCTCCTGGTATCCATTTATAGAGACACCAGAGACAAGTTGCAAGGAAACACAGTGCAAGCATGTTATTACATTTGCTTGCACTGTGCAGAACAAATACAGGGCTTTTTTCTCATGCTAGAGCTCTTTAGCAGAGCTCTGCGCATGGTCTGCCCTGGCCTGCACTTTGAGAAGGGGGCGTGTTTGTCGTTAGTGACGACAAAACACACCCTCTCTGCCCCGCCCCTTCTTAGTGGGCCGCTGTGATAAAAAAATGCCCGGGCCGAATTTTTATCCCAGTCCGGCCCTGGCTAGGATGGAGATTCACCTTCCAGCAGGACAATGACCCCCAAATACACTGCTAAAGCAACACTTGAGTGGTTTAAGGGGAAACATGTAAATGTGTTGCAATGGCCTAGTCAAAGCCCAGACCTCAATCCAATAGAAAATCTGTGGTCAGACTTAAAGATTGCTGTTCACAAGTGCAAACCATCCAACTCCGGATAAAACCAGGTTCCAGATTCAAAATTGTTATAAAAAAAAAAAATTTGAAGCACATTTGCCCAATAAAATAAAATGGATAAAATATAGATCTAACGCGTTTCGTCCAACGCAGTGGACTTCATCAGAGATAAAACCACAATGTATAGCAATACATAAAAAAACATGCATAGAAACCATCCCCCTCCCCCCTTAGTCCCATTATATACACATTGCAAATGGAGTTGATTGAAGATCAATCAGGTGTGGCTATGTTCCGGACGATTTTCATTGGTGGATGAAGTGATGGAAGGGTCTTGTGGAGCTTTCTGTTGGCATCAGCATGTGGACGCAATCATTAGTTTGAAATTACACTAATTCATCTGACTTGCGTTCCATTAAACCGGATATGCGTTCCACGTTCCACTTCCGGTTTCGCACATCACTGCCGGTTCCGGTCAGAATGTCCTGAACGTCTATGCGTTCCAATAATGTGTGTACATGCATTCCGCATGGAATATCTAATGCTTAGAAGGCAGTAATATAACAAATAAAGAATATGAGAGATCAATATGGATTGGATATTAGGAAATGGGTACAAAATGTGTCTCTCATCAAAAAGATATGTTGATACAAAAAAATTATTTTGTGCATTATCAACTCTATTTAGCATTATAAATATGAAGAATTAACAATACATGAGCAACAACAATGTATCCACTTGGATCATTAAAAGTGAAATAATTAATGGAACGTGTTGCTTATTACCAGATCGCAAGTTTATATCAATACCTGTAATGGCACCTCCGGGGATACAAGGAGTTAATACCATTTAGGATGTTTCCTTCCCGAATGCGAAGGCAGCTAACGAACACTCCAACCAGCCGAACAGGAATCATACGAACACTCTCCCCTCCAAACAGCCGAACAGTAAATCCATACGAATCAATTCCCCCCAAGTACGAGACAAAGCTCCGTATTGAGGGTCAGCAGAGATCTGGTTTAATGGGGCTACCTGCCCAGTATTTAGGCAGGTCTTCCACCAGGTGGACACTCCCCTAGGGGACCTGGTGGAAAACTGTGATAAAAATGATACAGTAACCAATCACAATGTTACAGACATAAACACTCCCCTTTAGCTGTGAAGAACCCTCCTCTCCATCCTGGAGATAATTGGGAAGTAATTCAATTATCTCCCAGGATAGAGGCAAAACTAAATTTTACATGTGGCAGTAAAAACACATAAAAATATATAACATAAAAACTACCAAATGCACTAGGTACAATTAACGTATCCCCAGATAGCTTAGATCTGAGCGCACATTATTACCGAATGGCACTCAGATCACATACATACAGTTCAAGTGCCATGGAGTCAAAGTCTTTCGCTCCATGGCATAGCTATCTGGGGTAAGTCCATTCGTGAAAAAAAAGTACCGAACGGGCCGGCGTTTGTATGCTGGATGAACAGAAGAAGGGAGGTCGTCAGCTTCAGCGGTGTTCATGAGAAATAGTGTCAGTTTTTAGTTCAATGAAATCGTCGACGAACACTGCTTGCTTTTGTATGTCCAAGATGGCCCCCACCTCATGGTCGGCATACGAACGACGACCACCCAGACGGCATTCGACAATTAGGAAATGTCTGCAGTTAACCACAATGTTCTAATGAGGCCAAGAGATTAACCAGCAGCACACTTCCCTACTGGGTGGCCGGCCGTTCGACAGTTGCTCGGTAAAAGAGCAAATAAACGTAGGGGCTGCACGGACAGAGGAAATAGCCGAACAAACAGACAAATGGAGGGAAAATAAAAGTAATTCACAGACAGATGGGTCTGTCACAATACCTATTACTTGTCCTAATAGATCGGTGAATGCAGTAAATCTGTACACTTATATGTGTGGCGGGTGCTTTGGAAACAATAAACAGCACCTTCTATCTCGGTAGTTAATCATTGCCGTAACAATTACCAAATGCCAGGTATCCTTGGGCTAAGTCTGAAGCAACTATTTTGCTCTGTTCTAAACTGTTATTTCACCTTACATTAGGTAGAAAACTAAGAGAAAGCAGACCTTATTAAATGAACATAGAAATCTATCATGCTCAATCAAGAGATACTGTCTGTCCATAAATAACTGTGTTCATGGAACCTTGCAATCTTAAGTTGAAACATTTACAACCCTAGGCATTTATAACAATAACGATTATAACAGTTACATCACTAGAAGTATAATGATACACTGACTGCAATTGACTTACCATTGAAATGTATAAACTCAGCAGGTTTACTTACGTAATAAACAATTATCCTGCTTTTTAATCATCACTTTGAGCACTATAAGCACTGTGATTAGAAATATAACTGGTTTTATTTTTATTATCGACATAGTTTTACTGTGAAACTATTAAAGTTCAGTTTTAAGTTTTTTAGGGCACTCAATTTTTCTCCTTTTTCATTACTAGTTAAGTAAGAAATGGCAACATAAACTCTGACTTTTGTCAAAGATTGGCAATTACATGGGACAAAGAAGTCCCTACTTTGTCTCATGCATCTTTTTTGATTGTGTTTGAATCTCAAAAAAAAAAAGCTTTTCGTAAAGATTCTATTTGAAAAAAATTACAGAAGTGATAGAGCTACTTTAATATTTCTTGGAAAGTTCTCTTGCAGTTTCTGATGTAATCTCACCTGCTTAGTGATTGAATCAGTCAATTATAAGACAGTAGTGTATGTTTACACTTGCCCTTATGAACACAAGAAACCAAAAAGACTGAAACCGTGACTGAAATCCCAATCATTATCCTAGGTATTAATAATTTTATGGCAAGACAGGAGGCGAATATTTGCTTATCTTTCTTTACTGTAACTCCCAGTAGTAAAGAAATAGTTAACAATCAGTTTCTTGTTTTTTATAACCTTGTAGGGGGGCTGACATTCTAGTCAGCCCACAGCTTTTTGTACATCTTTTATTCCATTAATATTTTCTGTACATTTAATTGAGCGCTGCCTATCTCTCCCTCAGCTCCCGGCATCTTGCCGGTCCGTTTAGGCGCTCCGTTTTCCCTGCGCACAGCTTGTTTCCCTTATGTCTCCATAAAGACTCCATAAAGACGTGTCACGCCGGTTTTCTATGTTTGAGACCATTTCTTAATACTATTTCCCATGCTTTCTGACTCACACCATCATGTGGGCACTCCTGGAGTGTGTTGTATGGCGATTTGTTTCGTCTCTTCACTGTGATTGCGACCCAGCTGTTCGGTAAGTGTAATTTGCGTTCTTAGCCCAGACCTCTCTAAGTTCTAATTAAAGGAGCACACCTCTCTCATACACAATATCTGTTTTCTTTTGCAGATTCCCAAATTAAAAAACAAGTGTTTTAAAACAAATCCTTGCATTATTTTGAGGGTGACCCCATCTGGTCTCTATACTAAGGGTGACCCCTATTGCCTCTAATACAATGTAACCCCCTATTTTGATTACACAGGTAATACCTGTCATTGATTCTGGACATTCTATTGTCCTTATTCTCTTGGTGAACCCCACTGATAACAGTTGTGGATGAACCCCACCTTATTTGCAGGATAATTAATTATTTGTTATTCTGTGCACTATATCCTGTTTAAGTCCACTGCCTTTTTGTAATGTGGTCTGCATTATGTCTGATTAGCCCGAACCAGCAGTTTCTGCTGAACTAAAGGCATGGCTATACAATGCCATCGCTGACTCCATACCCAAGGCTTTAGCGGCTTTCCGCGAGCAGACAGAGCCAGCCCCAATGGCGACCAGTACTCAATTGTCAGACTCTGAGGATTCTCAAGGTTCAGACCATGACGAAGTCCCTCACAAACCCTTGGAAGGGTGATAGCGCTACCGCCGGTAAAGGCAAAGCGCCTGACAAAAAAAGAGTTTGCCATTCTAAATCCAGGGGAGCTGTCTCCCAACATGATTTTGATCCACTTGAAGGTTCAACCTCTAACTATCCTCTTCAGGTGGTAGATGAATATTGTGCAGGGTACTCAGATGAGGATCTTCCACCTCATAAAACATCCCGAGATCTTTCCTCCTCTAGATTTGCCAACAAGTTCTCCCTCATGCCACAAGAGGAATTTCACTTGGAGTCTGACCTAATCCCTGACCCCTATTAGATGCCGCTGGCCATCCCTTATTTGACCCTAGATGTATCAGGCACCCTAGATCTGCCGAATGGACACCTCCAGACCACATTGCTAAATACTGTAGAATGTGGCTCCGTCGACCACCAAGTCAGGGAAAGACCCTCGTAAGGGTTTAGAACAAGGCCTGAAGGCGAGTCAGGAGAAACTTATGGATGTAGCGGGCCCGCACATCCAGATTTTTATTATCGCAGATGAGGCTTTGACAGGTGGCACTTTTAATGCACATATGATGCGAGAGTGGGCACAAAGGGCTTTATGCCTCTTAGGCGATGCCAATGTGGCGATCTCGATGGAACGGAGGAAGGAAATCCTTTATAAAATCAATGCCAAGCTTGCCGAATTGGGCATTAAAGAACTTGGTCCTGAGGTTCAAGGGATGTTATTTGGAGACAAGTTCATAAAATAACTGAGTAAACATGTCTCCGTATTTACTATGCTAACCAAGCGCATTCGCAAGGTATTTCACACACAATGTTTTTTTCTGGGAGAGCTGGTCACTACAGGGTATTTCACACACAATGTTTTTTTCTGGGAGAGCTGGTCGAAGCCTCTAGCCTTCACGGGCTAGAGGCCTCGACCATCAGACACCTGGAACCCGGGCAATACCTGATTCCATCACAGGCAGTTTTTTCCCTCTTGTGGAGCTATCCGAGGATGTGGATCTGCTTCCCTCCATGGTCTTTAACCTTCCTTATTCTCATTTACCTATTGCAGGCCGGTTAACGCTTCTTTCCCAACAGTGGTCTCAACTCACCCAGGATCCTTGGATCCTTCAGACTGTGTCCGGTTTCCACCTGGACTTCAAGGTGTCACTGATAGACAAGTCGACTCTACGGATCAAACTCAACAAACTATTCACCAAGGGTGCTATCGAAAGAGTTTTTGGCCCACATGTCTTCATAAGCAACATGTTTCTGGTCAAGAAATAATCAGTAGACTTGCGACCTGTTATCAATCTGAGAGATCTGAACAGGTTCATCACATACCTTAACTTCAAAATGGAGGGAATCCATTTGTTATGAGACCTACTCTGCGAGGAAGATTGGTTCACCTGCTTCGATCTAAAGGATGCATACCTCACGGTGCCAGTAACATCAGCCCATCGCTGCCTCCTTCCGCACCAAACTAACGAAACCAGTAATGGCATTACTATGTTCACAGGGAATCCGGTCCATCGTTTATCTGTACGATATCCTACTCATGGCGCAGGACCAAAAGACTCTATACCTTCATACGGTCATGACCTCTGCTTTGTTACAGAACCTTGGCATAGTAATCAATGTCCAGAAATCATCTCTCACTCCGTCTCAGACAGTGCAATTCCTGGGATTCCAGCTGTTCAGGCAGTCCTGCAACTTCCTACAACCAAAATCCAATCCATCAAAAAGGACATTCAGAGGTTGCTGGTATCACTATACCTCTGCCTGTGGGATCTAGCCCGTCCTGTATCATCGGCTTGCTCTCTGCTTCAATACAGGCAATGTTCACTGCCCCGTTACACTAATGAGCACTACAGTGCCTGAAAACACAATACTTACATCAGTTGACATCTTACAATCAGCATATCACATTCACAGACAAAGTCCGGCTAGAACTCCATTGGTGGCTACATCATATGGAAGCTTGGAAAGGGAGAGCCATCTTCGGATCCCGACCCAATTTGATTCTGGAGTCAGATGCAAGCCTTCACGGATGGGGCGCAACTTGCTCAGAAAAAGTCTACTGGAGGACTCTGGTCCCATTTGGAACGAGCACTTCATATCAATTGCCTCGAACTAATTGCGGGTTCATTCGCAATCCGCAGTTTCGCCAAGGATGTCTACAGTTGTTCCTTTGTTCTGAAGATTGAAAATGTGTCAGCTGTTTGCTATGTGAATTATCTAGGAGGTTCCAAACCAAAGATGCTTTCAGACCTGACAAAGGATGTATCAGTTCTGCCTAGACAGGATTATCTCCCTTCGGACTGAATATCTACCAGGATCAGACAACCACTGTAGAGATTCCAGCGATTGGCAACTGGACCCGCAGATCTTTCATCGTCTGCAGATCTGGCGGGGACTATTCAACCTGGATCTGTTTGCATCTGGCCTCAACCGTCAGACGGGCGCATTTTTCAGCTGGCTGCCAGATCCAGCATGCCTTGCAGTCGATGCCTTCTTACAGACATGGCCGACGTCCAGGGCATATGCGTTCCCTCCATTCTCCATGATCCCACGCACACTACAGTATCTCAAAACTCAAGGTGTGTAGATAACTCTGGTGACTCACCTATGGCGAGCCCAACCGTGGTACCCCTACCTTCTGGAAATGTCAGTGGATTTTCCCCTGCTTCTACCCACCTCCTGCGATCTCCTCAGGGACTCAGCAGGCAACTTTCACCTGTTGGCACTTCAGGATCATCTCCGACTTGTGGCTTGGACCATTTCAGCTACTGCTCAGGGACTCCTTTGGGACTCATGGGCCCCAGGAACTAGACTTTCTTACATCTCTGCATAATGTCCCTGGAGTTGCTGGTGTTTGGGAATGGACATTGATCCCTTTTCAACATCTTTAACTAATATTATCAATTTTCTATTGTTTCTTTTCGATCAGGGCAAATCCTACCAGTCTATTAACGTGTTTCGATCTGCTATTTCTGCAGCTCACGTTCCTATTGAAAATTCTTCAGTAGGCAAACACCCTTCTTTGTGTAGACTCTTGAGTGGCATCCGCATTTCACTAGGCCTCCGGCTCCTAAATATAGTCAATTCTGGGATGTGGCCCTCATGCTAGCATTCTTAGAATCTTGGCCAGAAAATGAGGCGCTCCCTCTATGCCAACTGTCAGCCAAATTAGCACTTCATCTCTGTTTGGTTTCCATCTGGAGAGTCTCCAACATCAGGGCTTTTGACTTTCATGCCCTCGATTTCACTCTGGGGGGTGCACTTTTACATCACAAGGCGCACCAAGACTAATTCATCCACAGTAAGCTACCCTTATTTTCTGGAGAAACCCCTCTGTGATGGACCCTCCGTCAATCAATGCTCCTAGTGCTTGCCAAGGACCATCAGCACTGCACCAGACACCATAAGCACTGCAGATCCCACGTACCGCCGCAGCTTGGCTGGGAACTCACCATCCTCTACCCACCCTGGACCTACGGCAAGTCTCCAGGTTCCAGTGGGTGAACCTCTCCTCCAAGAGAGAGTAGCAGGAACAAGCTCTTAAAAGAGCTTAGTGATTATAGCCCAGGGGAGTATAGCAATGTGTAGATGCAGCCTTTTCCCCCTGTCAGGGTGGCGGTCCGGTGACCGAGACCCAGACACTGTCTGGGCGGCGGTCGGATGACCGCGACCCAGTATTCCTGATGTTGATGTAGGAGTCTCAGTGTGGAAGTGGATTAGCAGGGTCTGGTGCAGGGTAACCGCACGCCCCCTGGTGTTGAGCACCAGTGTTTGTGCGGCCACATACAGGACCCTGATGCAGCTTCAGTGGATCCCAGGAACTAAGAGCTTGGAAATAAGCAGACCGCCCAGGAGCTGAATAGGGAGGCTCTGCAGCAGGAATGTATCCAGTACAGAAACAAGGCAAGACTAGAATAGACACCAAACATGAAAACAAGACAGAACTAGTAGATCCCAGAACCAGAGAAGGATAGGAAGCTAAACCCAGAACATGTACACAATACATAAGGGGAACTTTAACATAACATGGGCAGGACAGGATAGGACTGCATATGAACTGGGAATACAAAATAAAACAAATAAGACAAGATATAATAGGCAAAACAAGAGGAGACATAACTAAGTACTATATGTGAATAACTATGGGGATTTAGTTACATGATATGATCATACATTGCATAAGCCTGCCACAACGCCAATATACCCCATATTTGGCAGGTCCTACTCTGCCTAATGTCTGCTAAATAAACCATTATAAAGCACATACTTACCTGCAAGAAAAGGCGAAGAAGGCGGAGAATTTGAGCAACTGCCTACAGGAACAAACTGAAACAAAAGGAATCATGGAAAAGGAACGGGTGTGGCAACATACAACAAACATTTAAAGGAATCCAGGAGACTGGGAATTCCAGGAATAGAATACAGGAATGAACCCAGAAAACCCAGCATAAAGAAAACCAGACATAGAATAGAAAACCAGAAAAAACAAGGAAAACAAATGAGGCTCTATGTTGAGGATAAAACAGGAACTCAGCAGAACTGGGAGCTTATTGTCTTTTATACCGTTTTCCCCACAAGGTTACACTCACGTGGACCTTGTGGAGCACAGGACACAAAGTCACAAAACCAATTAAAGCAGTCTTGTACAGTAAGACACTCCCAGATAATGTACACAAACCCTCCCCTCTGCTTGGGAGATAATTGAGTAAGGTACTGTAATTAACTCAATTATCCCCAAGCAGAAAAAACTCATATTTCACAAAACACAGAAAACCCAAAAAAACACATATACCCACAAATTGTACATTCCTGGATAGCCCTGATCTGGGTGAACAGCATATCCAAAAATCACCCAGATCAGAGCAGGGGTTCAGGAATTTCCTGAAAGTCATATTTGACTTACCGCAAGCACATTTTCATTCCCAAAACAGTTCCAGAGAATTAGGCTATGCAGCCGGTCTATTTCCAATACTAAGTTCCGTTCGAATGCATGAACAGGGGCCGTTCGTGCAAATAGTCAATGTTAAAATGGCGTACGAATTGTCGAACACCGTTCGACTCCCGCCGAAGTGTTGAAGTCCTGGAGATTTGATTTGAGTTTCATGAACTCTACGACAAAACACCGCTGAACACGTTCGTCTAAACAAGATGGCTGCCACCACATGTGTCGACTACTTCGGCACTTCGACTGTTTCTGAAGTGCCATTTCAAAAGTGCAAATCCTTTCCAATAATATTTAAAGGGGCAGAAACAGTGCTTTAAAATGCAATATGCACAAATAGAGTTTTTTGAACTGCAATACCCTATCTACGCGTTAAAACGGAAAATATGAAGCCTCCTGTCTTGCCATAAAATCCGGGATTATTCTAACATTTAGTGACCGAATAATCTAAATTTTATTAAAGACAGGAGGCAAATATTTTCCCACCCTGAAATTCTTTTACCCACCCTTCTAGGTAAGTATCTCTTAGTGCCTCCATCTCTAACTAGGTGACTAGTGTTATCTTGGCTTGTCCTCTTTATTTCACCTTGTCAGTTAATTTATAAATGTGTGTTTCTTGCATTCAATTTAAACATTAGTTTCATTGTATTTTAATTTTGGTTTTTCTCTTGCCCAAGAGACCATACTTTCACAATATTTCTCTTTCCTTCTAGTGTGAAGATCTTTCATCATCCCTGTTTCATGTCTCCCGGGTTGAGCACTGTTTTCCTCCTACTTGAGCTTACATGGTTCTCTACGCATCGCTCTCCTGTTCTACGTTTACATGGTTGACTTTACGGCTGTTCAGCTACATCAAGAAAGAGGAGTTGGGAGGAGCCTGATGGCTGTTTATATTACTATGATGCATGCTGATTGGTTAAACTTTTTTACACTTATTGTTAAAGGGAAACTCCAGTGCCAGGAAAACGATCCGTTTTCCTAGACCTGGAGGGTCCCTCTCCCTCCCACCCACCAATCCCCAGGTACTGAAGGGGTGAAAACCCCTTCAGTCACTTACCTGAGGCAGCGGCGATGTCCCTCGCCACTGTCTCCTCCTCCGCGACGCTCCTCCTGTCCATTGTGTCGGCCAGTGGGCGAGACTGATCTCGCCCACCGGCCGAGGAGACCTAATGCGCATGCACGGAAATGCCGCACATGCGCATTACGTCTCCCCATAGGAAAGCATTGAAAAATCATTTCAATGCTTTCCTATGGGGTTTTGAGCGATGCTGGAGGTCCTCACACAGCATGAGGACGTCCAGCGACGCTCTAGCACAGGTTTCCTGTGCTATGGACCAGGAAGTGACCTCTAGTGGCTGTCTAGTAGACAGCCACTAGAGGTGGAGTTAACCCTGCAATGTAATTATTGCAGTTTTTTTGAAAAACTGCAATAATTACACTTGCAGGGTTAAGGGTAGTGGGAGTTGGCACCCAGACCACTCCAATGAGCAGAAGTGGTCTGGGTGCCTGGAGTGTCCCTTTAACTATTTATTTGCTGCTGGTAGTTACAGTAAAGAAAGATAAGCATATATTCGCCTCCTGTCTTTAATAAAGTTTAGATTATTAGGTCACTAAATGTTAAAATAATCCCAAATTGTTTGCTTGATAGAATCATTTTGAATAGGTTAAAATTAAGGAAATAGCTTTATATTTAATCATATATAACATATTTAAGAAAGGTACTAAAAGCTTACTTAATTGTGTTCAGTGCATTTGCCCATTTGAGGCTAGAGACTCCATATTGTGGGTGGGCATCTTGCATAGTTCTTAACATGCACACAAGGAAAATGACTTATGCTATAAAAAGTGACATGATTATATGTACAAATAACGGTAGTAGTGCAATACTATGCATAAAGGAAAAGATTGTTTCACAAACAACATTATAGACACATAATACACAATGTCAATTTAAAATTAATTTGTTAGTGCATTTGCCCAAATGAGGCAAAAGGGCTCCATATTAAAGGTGGGCATCTTTCATATCTTGGACAGTACATACATATAGACAATAATTGGTAAAATAAGAAAAGAGACAATATTATTTATGCAAATAGCAACAATAATGCAATAATGCATACAGAAGGGAGAGAAAATATATGTATATATTAAACAACATATAAGTACATAATATGTAATGATCACATCTACAGGGAGTGCAGAATTATTAGGCAAATGAGTATTTTGACCACATCATCCTCTTTATGCATGTTGTCTTACTCCAAGCTGTATAGGCTCGAAAGCCTACTACCAATTAAGCATATTAGGTGATGTGCATCTCTGTAATGAGAAGGGGTGTGGTCTAATGACGACATCAACACCCTATATCAGGTGTGCATAATTATTAGGCAACTTCATTTCCTTTGGCAAAATGGGTCAAAAGAAGGACTTGACAGGCTCAGAAAAGTCAAAAATAGTGAGATATCTTGCAGAGGGATGCAGCACTCTTAAAATTGCAAAGCTTCTGAAGCGTGATCATCGAACAATCAAGCGTTTCATTCAAAATAGTCAACAGGGTCGCAAGAAGCGTGTGGAAAAACCAAGGCGCAAAATAACTGCCCATGAACTGAGAAAAGTCAAGCATGCAGCTGCCAAGATGCCACTTGCCACCAGTTTGGCTATATTTCAGAGCTGCAACATCACTGGAGTGCCCAAAAGCACAAGGTGTGCAATACTCAGAGACATGGCCAAGGTAAGAAAGGCTGAAAGACGACCACCACTGAACAAGACACACAAGCTGAAACGTCAAGTCTGGGCCAAGAAATATCTCAAGACTGATTTTTCTAAGGTTTTATGGACTGATGAAATGAGAGTGAGTCTTGATGGGCCAGATGGATGGGCCCGTGGCTGGATTGGTAAAGGGCAGAGAGCTCCAGTCCGACTCAGACGCCAGCAAGGTGGAGGTGGAGTACTGGTTTGGGCTGGTATCATCAAAGATGAGCTTGTGGGGCCTTTTCGGGTTGAGGATGGAGTCAAGCTCAACTCCCAGTCCTACTGCCAGTTTCTGGAAGACACCTTCTTCAAGCAGTGGTACAGGAAGAAGTCTGCATCCTTCAAGAAAAACATGATTTTCATGCAGGACAATGCTCCATCACACGCGTCCAAGTACTCCACAGCGTGGCTGGCAAGAAAGGGTATAAAAGAAGAAAATCTAATGACATGGCCTCCTTGTTCACCTGATCTGAACCCCATTGAGAACCTGTGGTCCATCATCAAATGTGAGATTTACAAGGAGGGAAAACAGTACACCTCTCTGAACAGTGTCTGGGAGGCTGTGGTTGCTGCTGCACGCAATGTTGATGGTGAACAGATCAAAACACTGACAGAATCCATGGATGGCAGGCTTTTGAGTGTCCTTGCAAAGAAAGGTGGCTATATTGGTCACTGATTTGTTTTTGTTTTGTTTTTGAATGTCAGAAATGTATATTTGTGAATGTTGAGATGTTATATTGGTTTCACTGGTAAAAATAAATAATTGAAATGGGTATATATTTGTTTTTTGTTAAGTTGCCTAATAATCATGCACAGTAATAGTCACCTGCACACACAGATATCCTCCTAAAATAGCTAAAACTAAAAACAAACTAAAAACTACTTCCAAAAATATTCAGCTTTGATATTAATGAGTTTTTGGGGTACATTGAGAACATGGTTGTTGTTCAATTATAAAATTAATCCTCAAAAATACAACTTGCCTAATAATTCTGCACTCCCTGTAGACTGTATAGATGTAGCCCATATAGAGTAAGATTGGTGGGTGAAGAAGAACCAAAAAAAAAAATAATAAAAATATAAAATCTATGCAAAAGTAATATATAAAAAAATAAAATAAAAAAGTAATAATTTGAAAAAAAAGTAATTTAATTTTAAAATGACATTGTGTATTATGTGTCTATAATGTTGTTTGTGAAACAATCTTTTCCTTTATGCATACTATTGCACTACTACCGTTATTTGTACATATAATCATGTCACTTTTTTAATTTGACTTTAGAGTGTTGGGGAACACCTCTTCCACTCCAGGACTGTGTTTCTTCTTTACTGTGCAAGCGTCATTCACTTTTTCTTTTCTTATAACATATTTAAGGTCTTGTTTTTTTTTTAATTATTTTATCAGGGCTCAACAACTATTTTTGGTCAAGCTCCAGAAGTTAATTCAGAGAGGTATTAAAGATGACACCGATGGCTCGATTAGTACATTACGAGCAAGAAGGGTAAGCATGCTATGTCAATTTGCCAGTCCTCATTGCAATAAATTCATTTGCAGATATTGTTATGTGCATTATCAGATCATGTTACAATTACAATTGAAATACAAGTTTCAAGATCGAAGGTGATCTAAAAAAGGCAGTGCTTTGAGGATATTTATGGGGTGATATAAAAGAATATTTCATAAAAATTATCAAAAATGAATGTAATCATTTTTTAAATATCAAAATGTTACATATTGGCACTGTTCCCCTTGATTGATTTAAAGCTAAGAGCTACCCACTATTTTAACTCTTATAGACTCTGGAGCATGTTTTATTAGAGAATTTGTATTTCACACATTGTGGCAAACACAGCCACTGTATGTTGTCCTATGTATATATCCGGTTATTGCATGTGTATATCCCTTTAAGAGAACCAAGCGTATGTATTATGTGTAATCTGGTTCAGGGGAACTATAGCGTTCGTATGCTGCCGGCATAAAAACCGCCAGCATACATACAATTGTTTCACGAACGGTGAATTTTAACACCATTCGTGAAACGAACAAACTACCGAATGGAGACCACACACAGGAGGTTGTGTGGCTCCCATTAAGGATTGCAACATTCTTGCAATCGGTAATTAAGAGGACTCAGGGTGGCCGTCGTTCGGCTACCGACCACGCGGCGGTCGGCCATCTTGGATCCTTTGTTAGCCCAGCGGTGTTTGGTCGTCGAGCGCCTGGAACTAAAATCGGCTACTCGGCGGCACGAATACCGCTGGACTTCCAAGCCATTCGGCAGCCCCGGTCCTTCGGTAATGTGTTTCTATGGAGTCATTCGGTAGTTTGAAGGGAACTTAGAAAATATGTGTATTTCATGCGGCGTTCGGTTATTTAAGCTGAGATCTGAGCGGCACTTTCACGAATTGTGCGCTCAGACCCCAGCTAACTGCCAAACGTCCATTCATTTAAATCTACCGAATAATATACAAGTTATGTATTTTTATGTGAAATATTGGTTCTGCTGCACGAGGGGATAATCCACTTAACTGTATATTCTAGTGGGAGTGTCCCTCTCGTGCAGCAGTGTATTATGGGAGAAATGTCCAGGTTGTTAAGTTCCCCATGTAGTCCCCTACTGTACAACCCCTGTAATGTCAGTAGGGAAACCCCTTGCATGGGGAATCGCATAAATACTGTGACCTGTGAATAAAGAACTCAGTTGACTCCCAGCCTATGTTTCGTCTAGTTCTTGGGAGGGAAGGATTACTACACGCTACCGTGATTATTGTATGCTGAACCTGTCTATGTGGATTAATACCTGCTTTTCCTGTCTACCAGCGGAGACCTTGTGGATTATACTACCTCTCCGCTACAATTGGTGGCAGCGGTGGGATTTCAACTACCCAGCAAAGCAGCGTTCGGCAGATTTCTAACGAATAGAAGAAAGGAAGCAGCAGTTAGTGAGTTTATTCATTCGGTTGAAACTCACGAACGGCCGGTAAATGAAGACGGATTATACACTTTTAAAGAGAAGTACTTTGAAAGAGTTGCTAGAGGCAAGAGGAGCAATAGCCAGCAACAAGACAAAGGCTATATTAATAACAGAACTAATAGAAGGGGACAGAGCCGCAGCTGCTGCAGTACCTCCAAGGGAGGAGGAGCAAACAGAATTTGCAAAAGAATACAGGAGCAGGATGGCTTTATTCCCACCAGCCCTAGCTGACCAGAGGGCTGACAGGGTTTATACAGATGTGCAGGAATACATCATGCTTCGAAGGTCGCAGCCACAACGCCTGTTCACATCCTGCCAGGGAAAGCAAAAATTCCCTACAAAGCTTTCAAAAGCTATTCAGAAGCAGATGGTGAGGTAGACGACTACCTGCAGGACTTTGAAAGGCTATGCCATTTGCACCAAATCAGTGTGGAGGATCGGGTACCCCTACTGGCTGGGAGACTATCTGGTCGCGCTGCAGAGGCATATCGTGCCGTACCGGACGAGGACAGCACAGACTATGCCAAGGTAAAGCAGGCCATTCTAGCCAGGTATGCAATTACCTCAGAGGCCTACCGGCTAAAATTCAGAGACCTCAAGAAGCTTCCCAGGCAAACTCACACGGAATGGGCACACCGTTTACAATGAGCAGCAAAGGGGTGGTTGGAAGCCACCCAAGTCAACACCCTAGAAGAACTGTTTCAACTTATGGTACTGGAACAGTTCTTTGAGGGGCTATCCGCGCATTTGCAGAGTTGGGTGCGGGATTGGAAGCCACGCACCGTACAACACGCAGCACAACTGGCAGACGAGTTTCAAGACGTCAGAAGGGAGCAGCGCCCTCACTCAAAAAACACCTATGGACCTACCACACCAGTACCAGCCGTAACCGCAGCAGTACCAGCACGCCCGGGGGTTAACAATAATATCTACACCCCCAGGTATCCAGCTCGACCCCCGATAAAATGCCACACCTGCAACCAACAGGGACACATGCAGCGGGATTGCCCCCGCAACCGACCACGTCCCAGCTGGAATACCCCAGCACCCAACCACCAGGCAGCGGTGCATTGTGCCCAAACAGAACCCTACCGGGTACCCGAGGTCCTAGCTTCCACCGAGGAACCTCTGGGTACATTGCATGAGGTGAACCCGATACAAGCTGCCTCTGACAACCACCAGGGGCACCGACAAGAGGTACAGATGGAGGGGAGGAAGGTGCAGGGGTTGCGCGACTCTGGAGCCACTATAACGCTGGTCCGCAACCACCTGGTACCCAAAAGCCACCTCACGGGGGAGTGTGTAGCAGTATGTGTAGCAGGGGGAGCGATCTACAAGATCCCCACTGCCAAAATACACCTGAATTGGGGAGCGGGGAATGGAAATGTGGAGGTGGGCCTGATGCAGGATTTACCCGCAGACGTTATTTTGGGTAACGGCCTGGGGGAGCTAACTTCAGCTTTTGTTCCCCAATCTACTATACAAGAAGCTTATCCGGTTGTAACCCGACAACAGGCTCGCACCACAGCTCCACCTTATCACTCTGAGGCTCAGGTAAGCAATGTACCCCCATGCCTAATGTCACCCCCTGGGCGTCCCCCTTAGAATTTGGGTCAGAAGTGGCCCTAGATCTTTCCTTACAACTGTACAAGGACCGGATAGACAAAAATCAGGCAGGGTTCAAGGGAGAAAGGTACACATGGGATAAGGGACTCCTATACCGCCAAGCTGAGAAAGTGATAGCCGGAGCAATCCCTATACCCAGTAAACAATTAATTGTGCCCCAAAAATATAGATTGGAACTGCTGCGCATAGCGCATGACATACCCCTGTCCGGACACTTAGGGATCAGCCATACTAAACACAGGCTGACCCAGAACTTCTTTTGGCCAGGTATCTCCCAGGATGTACGGCGATATTGCCAGACCTGTGATACCTGCCAAAGGGTAGGGAAGAGGGGTGACCGATACAAGGCCCGGTTGCGATCCCTTTCCATAATTGAAGAACCCTTTAGCAGGGTCGCGGTCGATATAATAGGGCCCTTGGCAAAACCTAGCCCCTCCGGCAAGAGATACGTTCTGACAGTAGTAGACTACGCCACCAGATACCCTGAGGCAGTGGCCCTGACCAATGTGCACGCAGAAACGTTAGCGGATGCCCTGATGCGGATATTCTCCCATGTGGGATTTCCCCGGGAGATTATTTTGGATAGGGGCACTCAGTTTACCGCCGAAGTAATGCACCAGCTCTGGAAGCTATGTGGGGTACAACAAATTTTGAACTCCGCATATCACCCCCAGTCCGATGGGCTCTGTGAATGTTTTAACGGCACTCTCAAACAGATGATCTGGATGTTCATGGATACCCAGAAAGACTGGGAAAGGTTCCTTCCCCACTTAATGTTCGCATATAGGGAAGTACCCCAAGAATCCACCGGATTCTCCCCTTTCGAGCTTCTGTTCGGAAGGAGAGTGAGGGGCCCCCTCGATTTAATCCGAGAACATTGGGAGGGAGAAGGGACCATTAATGGTACCCCTATCGTACTATATGTGCTGGAGTTTAGGGAACGCTTGGAGGCTCTGACTCAGACTGTACGCGACAACCTCCAGGCGGCCCAACAGCGACAGCGACGATGGTACGATAAGGGAGCCAGAGACCGCAGCTTTCAAGTGGGGCAAAAGGTACTAATATTACGACCAGTCCACAAAGACAAGCTGCAGGCCTCCTGGCAGGGCCCATACAAGGTGGTAGAACAGGCACAGGGGTCAAACACATGCTCCACGTGAACATGCTCAAACCCTACCAAGAGCGGACAGAAGAGGTCACTGCAATTTGCGCATCCGCGGACGAGGATTTTGATAATTTACCTCTCCCCGATCTCCTAGACCAGGAGGGCCGGAACGGAGATTTGGGAGAGATAAACGCCCAAGAGCGGAACCAAGTCCAGAGCCTAATTAGGGAGAAAGGGGCCACCTTCTCTAACTTGCCCGGATACACCCCATTGGCCACCCACAAGGTAGAGACCTTAGACCAAACCCCCCTTTGCCAACCTCCCTACCATATCCCAGAATCCGTAAAAGGGAGTGTGTATAAGGAGATTGAAGAGATGCTACAGCTAGGTGTGATAGAGCACTCTGATAGCCCTTGGGCTTCCCCAGTAGTGCTAGTGCCGAAACGGGATGGAACGACCCGTTTCTGCGTAGACTACCGGAGGCTCAACGACAAAACCACCTCAGATGCTTACCCGATGCCCCGGATAGACGATCTCCTAGATAAAATGGCCAGAGGCCAGTACCTCACCACAATAGATCTGTGCAAAGGGTACTGGCAAATTCCACTAGCCGAGGACGCCATCCCTAAGTCGGCGTTTGTCACTCCGTTTGGCTTGTACCAGTTTAAGGTCATGCCATTCGGGATGAAAAATGCCCCGGCTACCTTCCAGAGGATGGTGGATCGGCTACTGGATGGGTTTCAGGAGTACTCTTGTGCGCATTTAGATGATATTTCCATTTTTAGCTGCTCCTGGCCTGAACATCTGACCCACATAGGAGCCGTACTAGACCGCATTAGGGAAGCAGGATTGACCCTCAAGCACAGCAAATGCCACATAGGGATGGCTGAGGTCCAGTACTTAGGACACAGGGTAGGAAGCGGCCAACAGAAACCCGAGCCAGCTAAGATAGAGGCTGTCGCCAAGTGGCCAACCCCCCGCACCAAGACACAGGTTTTAGCCTTTCTAGGTACCGCAGGGTACTATCGAAAATTTGTACCCAACTACAGCGCCCTAGCCAAACCCCTCACTGATCTGACCCGCAAGAATCTTCCCAAGATAGTAACCTGGGCCCCAGAGTGCGATCAGGCATTTCAACAGCTCAAAACGGCACTTGTTAACTCTCCTGTACTTTCTGCTCCTGATCCAACTAAACGATTTCTCGTTCATACAGATGCTTCTATGTTTGGATTGGGAGCAGTACTGAGCCAAGTTGGAGCGGATGGCGGCGAGCACCCAGTGGCTTATCTAAGCAGGAAACTTTTACCCCGGGAAGTGAGCTACGCCGCCATTGAAAAGGAGTGCCTGGCTGTGGTGTGGGCCCTCAAAAAGTTACAACCATATTTATATGGACAAGCATTCTCTTTACTCACGGATGACAACCCGTTGGTTTGGCTAAACAGGGTGTCAGGAGACAATGCCAGGCTGCTGCGCTGGAGTTTGGCGCTGCAGCCTTTTGACTTTACCATCCACTACTGCCCTGGGAAACAAAACGGCAACGCCGACGGGTTATCCATGCAAACAGACATTGACAAATGATCCGTGAGTACTCCTCCGGACATCCCCAAGCCGATCCGTTATGATCAGACTGTGTATGCCGGCTTGGTTCTGGGGGAGCATTGTGGCAAACACAGCCACTGTATGTTGTCCTATGTATATATCCGGTTATTGCATGTGTATATCCCTTTAAGAGAACCAAGCGTATGTATTATGTGTAATCTGGTTCAGGGGAACGATAGCGTTCGTATACTGCCGGCATAAAAAAACGCCAGCATACATACAATTGTTTCACGAACGGTGAATTTCAAAACCATTCGTGAAACGAATAAACTACCGAATGGAGACCACACACAGGAGGTTGTGTGGCTCCCATTAAGGATTGCAACATTGTTGCAATCGGTAATTAATAGGACTCAGGGTGGCCGTCGTTGGGCTACCGACCACGCGGCGGTCGGCCATCTTGGATCCTTTGTTAGCCCAGCGGTGTTTGGTCGTCGAGCGCCTGGAACTAAAATCGGCTACTCAGCGGCACGAATAACACTGGACTTCCAAGCCGTTCGGCAGCCCCGGTCCTTCGGTAATGTGTTTCTATGGAGTCATTCGGTAGTTTGAAGGGAACTTAGAAAATATGTGGATTTCGTGCGGCGTTCGGTTATTTAAGCTGGGATCTGAGCGGCACTTTCACGAATTGTGCGCTCAGACCCCAGCTATCTACCGAACGTCCATTCGTTTAAATCTACCGAATAATATACAAGTTATGTATTTTTATGTGAAATATTGGTTCGGCTGCACGAGGGGATAATCCACTTAACTGTATATTCTAGTGGGAGTGTCCCTCACGTGCAGCAGTGCATTATGGGAGAAATGTCCAGGTTGTTAAGTTCCCCATGTAGTCCCCTACTGTACAACCCCTGTAATGTCAGTAGGGAAACCCCTTGCATGGGGAATCGCATAAATACTGTGACCTGTGAATAAAGAACTCAGTTGACTCCCAGCCTATGTTTCTTCTAGTTCTTGGGAGGGAAGGATTACTGCACGCTACCGGGATTATTGTATGCTGAACCTGTCTATGTGGATTAATACCTGCTTTTCCTGTCTACCAGCGGAGACCTTGTGGATTATACTACCTCTCCGCTACACACATTAATCACAAACTAATTATAAAAATATAATTTATTGTGACATAATTATTAATAATAATAATAATAATAATAATAATAATAATAATTATGTAACATGAGTGACAATAATCAGTGAATATTTAGGTATAACATATGTATACAATATGGCAACAGTTATGAGACAATTACAGATAGCTCAATAGAAACATATCCACATAGATGCAATATTTTTACAGATTTATCACATTAATCACAAACTAATTATAAAAAATATAATTTTTAAATTGTGCTGAACGCTCCTGGAGGAAGTCTTGCACCCAGTCAGACTTTCTCCATTGTAGATTCATATTGTGTTCATAAAGCGCAGCCCTTGCCCTTGCCAAACAGTCCTACTTTTCCTCTCTCATTAGTTCATGCTCCCGCAATCCCAGACGTCTCTTTGACACCTTTAATTCTCTTCTTCGCCCTGCTGTGGCCACCCCCCAAACTAACCTTACTCCTGATAACTTTGCATGTTACTTAACTGATAAGATTGAACAGCTAAGGAAAGAATTCTCCCCTCCTTGCCACTCTGTTCCTCAACCACACATAGATCATGCCTTTCCTACCCTTTAGACATTCTCCCCAGCTACTGACCAAGAGTTGGCTGCTTTTCTCTGTTCCTCTCGCCCCACCACTTGCCTGCTTGATCCTGTCCCATCTCACCTTATTAGATCTCTCTCCACTTGTCTCGTGCCTTCCTTAACACACATCTTCAACTGCTCTCTCTCTTCTGGCATTGTCCCTGCTGACCTTAAACATGCCACTGTAGTACCTATACTAAAAAAAAACATCCCTCGACCTGTCCACCCCCTCTAACTATCGTCCCATATCCCTGCTCCAATATCCTCCTGCTCTGAGACTGCGCTTATCAAAGTTACTAACGACCTAATCACAGCTAAATCCAAAGGGCACTACTCCATACTAATTCGTCTTGACCTCTCAGCGGCCTTTGACACCGTTGATCATTCTCTCCTTCTTCAAACTCTTCAATCGCTTGGTTTCTGTGACTCTGTCCTCTCGTGGTTTTCCTCTTATCTCTCCCAACGCTCATTCAGTGTCTCTTTTTCTAATGATAGCTCCTCCCCTCGTCCTGTCTCGGTTGGAGTCCCCCAAGGCTCTGTCCTTGGTCCCCTTCTATTTTCTCTTTATACTGCCTCTCTTGGCAAACGTATTACCTCTTTTGGATTCCGCTACCACCTGATGACAGGTACGCTGATGACACCCAGTTATATCTCTCCTCCCCGGACCTCTCCCCTGCCGTCCTGCAACGTGTCACTGCTTGCCTTTCTTCCATCTCTGACTGGATGTCCTCCCGCTTTCTGAAACTCAATCTCTCTAAAACTGAGCTCCTTGTCTTTCCTCCTCCTAATACTGATCCTCCTCTTTCGCTCTTCCTTCAAGTTTGTGCTTCCCACATCAGTCCATCCTTGCAAGTGCGCTGTCTTGGCGTCATACTTGATTCTGGCCTCCCCTTTGAGCCTCACATCCAGCATGTTGCCAAATCCTGTAGATTCCATCTTAAAAACATAGCCCACATCCGCCCCTTTCTTGCGCCAGATACTACCAAGGAGCTTGTCCATGCTCTAGTAATTTCCTGCATGGATTATTGTGACCCTCTCCTGATTGGTCTTCCCAAAAGCCGTACTGCACCGCTACAGTCCGTAATGAACGCTGCTGCCAGACTGATTTTCCTCTCTAGTCGTTTCTCTCACACCTCACCCCTCTATCAGTCCTTACATTGGCTTCCTGTATGCTATAGGAGTCAATTCAAGGTACTAATTCACACCTATAAAGCACTGAACAACTCTAGCCCCTCTTATATCTCCTCACAGATCCATAGGTATGTCCCTTATCGGTCTCTCCGCTCTGCCCGTGACCACCTCCTAATAATTATGTAACATATGTATACAATATGGCAACAGTTATGAGACAATTACAGATAGCTCAATAGAAACATATCCACATAGATGCAATTTTTCACAGATTTACGACAGGACACTTCACTTTGAAATCAGCTGAGCATTTCTTAACACAGAACTTTTCACAGCCTTTCAACAGCTAATAGCCATAAAACTTTTTTAGTTTGATTCACACTGAGTTAACTCACTCACTGCTGTCTACAATTCTTACCGGAAAAATGCCTTTAATATTGCAATTTACAAATACAATATTTCTCATACCAGGTCAGTTTTAGCCATTCCTTCTACACCAATAACCAATAAGAATAATTCTAGCAGAGTTTACATTGCAGATAATTAACTTCCTGATTTTCCTGATAATTTTAACTATCCCTAATTTCAGATAAGTCAATATCTCTGGATAATAGCTTGATAGGCTAAACTTGGCAAATTGCCAGTAAATATATTGTTTATTTATTCCTTCTGCAGTAAGAAACTTGGAACACTATATTCCCTTAGCTAATTATGATTTCATAAGAATTTAAATCTGACCAGTTTTTATCCAGGTATATTTCTGTATTTAGTAAAAAATTATTAATTTAAATTAAATTAAATAAAACTAGCATATTTATCAGCTTTCTTGGTAGAATTTCTTTTAGACTTGGAGATATATTACATATATGGTTAATGTAAGTATGATTATAGAGAATTGTGGAAATAGGAACATTGTCAAAGTTTTGATTTTTAAGAATTTCAAAGTTTTAGTTGGAGTGTTGGATTTTTATTTTTTTTAGAGTTCCAGAATAAGTTTCAAAAGATAGAGAAAGTTAGGTGTGTCCAGCTTTAGCTCCAGATCTCCGACTTAAGCTCTCTTCGGATATCCTCAATTTTTAAAGTACCAGCTTCCCTAAACTTTCTTTACGTCACTTATTTAAAGTGGTGAATAGAGTCGGTGGGTGTATCATTTCTACAGGTTATCATCTAGACTTTGGTCAATACATGACGTAGTAACACCACAAGAAATTCTCGGCAGGAAGTCCAACTACCACTTTGTATAAAAGGTTAACTGAATTTCGTAATGCATTTGATGTCATTGCCCCCTCTCTTTATGGATAACCGTCCATCAAAGATGTCTTTCTTCAAAGGATTTTGGTTATTTTTCTGCAGTCTTACAGTCTCATGTGTCTGGTTTTTGTGTGAAACGATGTTGTACTTAATAATGTGACAACATGTGATATATACATGTCTTATACACGCATTCAGATAATATTAGTTTAATAATTGCATTTCTTCATTGGGGTTCTATCCATGAATATTCAATATTATTAACGTAGGTACTATTTATATATTATTAAATATAGTTATAGTTAGTCTATATGTAGATATATGTATATGTGTGTGTATGTATATGTGTGTGTGTGTATGTGTATATATATATATATATATATATATATATATATTTATTTGTATCTAAAATATATATATATGTGTTTCTGGGCAGTTTCAGCCCCCCTTCTTGCAGACATAAGGTTTTGTAAGAGAGCCTTATCTTTGGTCAATGTTTACGCTAGCCACATTCCTTTGCACAGGGCTTGAATGAATAGAGTTACAGAGAAATAGAAATGTGTCTGTCTTTGCATTTTTGTTACAAAATGGAGTCACGTCTGCTAAGTGGTGACTTACGGTGTACATTTTTAATTTCTATTTTAACACAAAATGTCTGCCAGTGAAATACACTGACATAAACCCCCTTGTGAATTATTATTATTATTATTATTATTATTATTATTATTATTATGTTGTTATTCATATAGTGCCAACAAATTCTGCAGTGCTTTACTGTGGGTGGACGAACAGACATGTAGTTGTAACCAGACAAGTTGGACACACAGGAACAGAGGGGTTGAGATCCCTGCTCAATGAGCTTACATGCTAGAGGGAGTGGGGTAAAGTGACACTAAAGGTAAGGATAGTATTAGACTAATGACAGTTGCAAGAGAGGAATCAGTTGGCAGCTACTAACAGTTTAATTGATACGCTTTTATGAAGAAGTGGGTTTTTAATGATTTTTGAAGGAGTGGAGACTGGGTGAGCATCTAACGGAGGAGGGAAGTGAGTTCCACAGGAACAGTGCAGCCCTCGAGAAGTCTTGAATGCGAGCATCAGAGGTGGGAGTATGGACAGAAGATAGACGTAAGTCTTCAGCAGATCGCAAGGGCCAAGACGGGACATACTTGCGTATTAGGGAGGATAGATAGGTGGGAGCAGCATTATGTAGAAATTTGGAAGTGTAATGGATCCCCTGGCACCCCGACTGGCCACCTCCGTTGATGGACGCTTCCTAGCTGATGCCGAGGACCATAAGCAACGCACCGAACACCACAAACACCGCAGACTCCACAACCGCCGTAGCTTAACTGGAGTCTCGCCATCTTCCTTACACCCTGGATCAGCCTCTGTCCTCCAGGACCGTGTGGGAAAGACCTCTCCTCCAAGAGAGCGTATCAGGAACAGCTCTTAAAAGAGCTAAGTGATTAGAGCTCAGGGGAGTATACAAAGTATGGCAATCCCCAGTGTGAATGTAGCAGTTCCCTACAATAACGATACAAGGCTACGTATTGAGGGTTAAGCAGATTAGAACAGAACAGACTGAACTGAGGCTTTATTGCTTCTTTTATACAAGTTTTCCCACAAGGTTACCACCCATGTGGACCTTGTTGGGCACTAAAAACACAAACTCAACAACCAATCATTTACAGTTACACAGTAAAAAACTCCCATTCATTACTGTACATTCCTCCCCTCTGCTTGGGAGATAATTAAGTTAGTTGTTGTATCAACTCAATTATCTCCAAGCAAAAAATATACTTTTTACTCAATTTTTATAACTTCAAAATTATACATTCAAATCCTATAAAACTTACATTTTTCGAATGAGCATAATTAGGGAACAAACATATTAAAAAATCATACGAGTTGGTCCAGTGGTTTGGGAGATAGCTGGAAGTCTCATTTGACCGACCGCCAGCATGGCTTTCCTGCCCAAAACAGTTCCACAGATTTTGGCTGTGCGGCCGGTCCATTCACCACAGTTCAAATACCGTTCGAATGCACGAACAGGGGCCGTTCATGAAAATATGCAATGTTAATGTGGTGTTCGTATTGTCGAAGGCCGTTCGACTCCCGCCAAAGCGTCGAAGTTCCGAAGTGCCATTTCAAAAGTGCAGAACTGTACCAGTACAATTTAAAGTGCCAGAAACAGTCTCCAAAATACAATAGCAATAAATAGAGGTTTTTAAATGGCAATACCTCCCAGGGGCCATAGTCACAAGGCAAAAGGCTAGCTATTAGTCCTCTCCAAGAACAAGTGGCGAAGGGCAATTCTTCACAGAAAGCTAGAACCAGAATTTGCCCTATATCTTACAGGAAGCCAATGTAGTGACTGACAGAAGGGTGAGGCGTGAGCGGTGTGGGCAGACCGGAAGATGAGCCTTGTTGCCGCATTCATTATGGACTGTAACGGCGCAAGTTGGAAGCACGTAAGACCACTGAGAAGTGGATTACGGTAGTAAAGGCGAGAAAAGACAGTGGAATGGACCAACACCTTAGTTGCATCTGGCATTAAGTAGGGTTGGATGCGAGCAATGTTTTTTAGATGGAAGTGGCAGGATTTGGTGATAGACTGAACATGAGGCGTGAGTGAGAGGTCGGAGTCAAAGAGAGCACCTAGGCAGAGAGCCTGCGTGGTGAAGCTGATCACTGTCGACTTTGAGGGGGACAGACACAGAAGTAGCAAGGGAGGAAAGACCAGAATATCAGTTTTGGTCAACTTGAGTTTAAGGAAGTGGGCAGCCATCCAGTTAGAAATAGCAGAGAAGCAGTCTGAGACACTAGTCAAGAGGGACGGGGAGAGATCAGGAGAGGACAGATACATTTGCATGTCATGCGCATAGAAATGTTATTGGAAGCCAAAGGAGCTAATGAGTTTACTAAGGGAGGCAGTATAGATGGAAAATAGTAGGGGACAAAGGACTGAACTTAGTTGGGGAGAAGAAGCAGAGCCAGAGAAAGAAACACTGAAAGAATGCTGGGAGAGGTGGGAGGAGCACCAGCATTCACAGCTATTCTGCACATTTTTTCACCAATATGCAGATTTGTAAAAGCACTTAATAATGTTTAAAAGTATGTAACCATATAACTATAAAGATACTGATCCAGTATAGTTAAAAATACAATACTTTATTAGAAAAGCTATAATACAAAATATATACTAAGATGAAATTAAACTAGTGCTTGCAGTTTTGCCAGTTTTGAAATACCGAAGGAGTACATATTTACAAATGTATCTAGTACATGGTTAATCTGTTGCAAAAAATCCTATGACTTAGACCTGATAGGAATTCTAGGTGTCCGAGTAGTTTTGAAGATGATTGATGTTTTCAGGATTTCTATGCAGACTGATGTGCTGCTGTGTAAAGGTCCTGGATGAGGATGATAGGGTGTCCAATTCCAAACACGTTTCTCCGCTTCTGCGGCTTTATCAATTTTTTTTTTTTTATTATTCGTAATTTTATTATCAGATTATTATATTCTATGAAACAGAGTCATCATATGACAAGGAGAGAGTACTTCTAATATTTTATAAGAATTAGGAAAGAGTAGTGACCATGAGATTTTGCAGCGAGTAGATCATTGGATACTTTGGTCAGTGCCGTTTCTACAGAGTGCTTAGCATGGAAACCAGACTGAAGCGGGTCTAGCAAAGAACTAGACTCAAGGAAGTCTGTCAATCTCGCATACACAACTCGTTCAAGGATCTTGGATGCAAATGGCAATAGCGAGATATGACAATAATTGGACGGGGAGTTAGGGTCAAGGTTGTGCTTCTTTAGAATTGGGGTTACAGCTGCATGTTTGAAGGGCAATGGAAAAATGCCAGAGGAGAGAGAGAAAGATTGAGAATTTTAGAGAGAGGTAGAGAAAGAGAAGAAGACAGAGTACAGATGAGATGCGAGGGAATTGGATCTAGGGAGCAGGTGGTGGGGCGGGAGGACTGGAGCAGAGCAGAAACCTCTTCTACTGCAGCAGGTGCGAAAGAACATAGAACAGCAGAGGGAATGAGGTTAGTGGAAGTAGTGCAAGGGGAAGAAGAATGATGAGAGATCTCTACCTTGATTTTAGAGATCTTGTCAGTGAAGTGAGTTGCAAAGTCTGAGGCAGTCAAGTTAGTAGGTGGAGGAGGAACAATAGGGCAAAGAAGAGCGTTAAATGTGTGAAATAGTCGTTTGGGTTCGCGGGAGAGGGTATTGAAGTAATTTACTTTTGCAGAGGAGAGAGCCAAGCTGTAAGAGCGCAGCATAACTTTATAGTGGAGAAAGTCAGACACACAGTGAGACTTTCTCCAACAGCGTTCATAGTTTTGGAGCATATTTGATGATATCGAGTCGGCTTGCTGTGCCAAGGTTGTTTTTGGGGGCACTTGCGGCGTTTAAATATAGGAGGTGCCATGATGTCAAGTTGAGAGGAGAGGGTGGAATTGTAGAAAGAGGTTGCAGAGCTAGGACAGGTGAGGTTTGAGATAGGTAAAAGGAGAGTTTGGAGATTAGTGGAGAAATGCTCTAGGTCAAGACATTGGAGGTTTCTGTGAGATTGATGTTCAGACGGTAGTGTCAATTGGGTCTTAGGTATGCCAATGTCAAAAGTCGGCAGATGGTGGTCAGATCGAGGAAAAGGAATACTGGAGAGATTAGAGGTGGTACAGAGATTGGTGAAGGCCAGGGCCGGATTAACATAGGGGCTGATGGAGCTGCAGCTCCAGGTCCAGGCCCATGGAATAGGTCCATTTAAAAAAACATTTTTTTTTATTTTTTACACACTACTCTTAGGTTTGCCACCTGACTGGTATTTTACTGGCACAGCCTGTATGTGAGGCTGCCTGGCTGTGCAGGTATTGCAGTAATACCGGCAATACAAATGCAGGTATTTTTCTCAGTATAAACGGACCTACTCTGCAATACCAGCACCGGTCACTGTGTGTGGACAGAGGCAGGGAGATAGGAAGTTACAGCATATCCCTGCCTCTCTCTACTACTCACTGATCCGTAGGGGAGCAGCTAAACAGCACAGAGAGTCAAGACAGCAGCTTTGGTAAGTGAGGAATGGGGGGGGGGGAAGGCAGCTGGGAGACATGGGGACACTGAGACACAAGGGGAAACAGACACTAGAGGACACTGGGAGACCTGGGGACAGTGATATACTTGTGGACACTGGAAAACATGGGGACACTGAGACACTAGGGGACGCTGAGACACATGGGGACGCTGAGACACATGGAGACGCTGAGACACATAGGGACATTGGGCACTGTGTCCCCATGTCCCCCAGCCAGTGTCCTTAGTGGCTCAGTGTCCACATGGCTCCCAGTTTCCCCTAGTCTCCCAGTGTCCCTACTGACTCAGAGTCCCCATGTCTCCCAGCCAGTGTCCTCAGTGTCCCCAAGTCTCCCAGTGTGTGTCCCCATGTCTCTGTGTCCCCATGTCTATGTCCACAAGTGTCCCTAGTGTCTCAGTGTCCCCATGTCTCCCAATGTCCCCTAGTCTCCCATGTCTCTCAATGTCCCTAGTGTCTTAGTGTCCCCATGTCTCCCAGTGTCTGTGTCCCCATGTCTCCCAGTGTCCCTATGTCTGTATACACAAGTACCCCATGTCTCTCAGTGCCCTCATGTCTCCCAGTGCCCCCATGTTTCACTGTGTCCCCTAGTATCCTAGTGACACGGAGACACACTAAGACATGGGGACACTGGGCGACATGGGGACACTGACACTGTGATACATAGGGACACTGAGACACTGGGTGACTTGCGAGACTGAGACACTGGGAGACAGGGAGACATTGGAAGCAATTCATCTATTCAGCCGAATCAAACTGTGAGTAGTTTGTTGGTGATTTTACAGAATGTTCTTATATCACTCCTTGTGATGTCATGCATAACTAATTGATTATACAAATGATTAAGGCTGGTATTTTTTTTCCAAGAAAGGTGGCAATCCTAACTACTCTTCACATACTCTTGCTTAAAGGAACACTATAGGGTCAGGAACACAATCATGTATTTCTGACCCTATTATGTAAAAAACATCTAGCCCCCTCTTGCCTCCCGAGTAGGCGCATCATTTGATGCATTTATTTCAAGCTCAGGGTGCTGCCTGCATAGTATGCCCTTAGTTGGACAGCCTGCATGATTGGCAGGCAGCCTGACATGCATTCATGCCAGGCTGGCCTTCCAATTCTTTGGACAAACATGCCCCCTTTTTGGGCATGTACACCCCTTTTGGCAGGTCTGGTCATGTGATTCACGTCAGTGGCACACCCTTTTACCTTGACCATTGACTTCCTGCTTCACTGGACACTGCTATTAGGGGGTATGGATTTACTTGAAAGATGAAAGCATAAATTAGAGAGAGATTAGCATAGAGTATGTGTTTTTGTATAGCTGCATCCTTTCCCTCCAACACCATTTCCATCAGATAAATGATGCTTGGGAGGTATGATTGTTTTAGTGTTTTTGGTCGATAAGATTCTGTAATTAGGCCCATCATAATTGTCAGCTCCAGGCCCACTGGGCTCTTAATCTGGCCCTGGTGAAGGCGAGAGTGTTTCCAAGCTGTATGGGTTGCTAAATTGAACGATAGCATAAGGCCAAAGGAGGAGGTTACAGAGAGCAGACGAGAGGCATCAGTGCAGTTGGGATTGTTGATTGGTATATTGAAATCCCCAAGTATAAAGGGAAGGAGTGTGAGATGAGAGAAAGTGGGGAAGCCAGGAAGGAAAGTGCTCAATAAATAGCCTAGGATGACAGGGGGGGGGGGGGGGAGGGGGGGGGAGTAAATGATAGCTATTCTTAAAGGAGTTGGTTTAAATAAGCTGATAGTGTGAACTTCAAAAGAAGAAAAGGATAGGGCAGGGGGAGTTATGATTGGTTGAAAGGTACATTGAGGGGAGAGAAGGATGCCTACACCACCTCCTTTACAGTTGAGCCTGGAAGTGTGAGAGAATTGTAGCTCACCAAAACATAAAGAGGCAGGAGTAGCGCTCAGAGAGGGATAGCCAGGTCTCTGTAAGTGCCAATAGTGTGAGTTTAAGATGAAAAAGTCGTGTATGGCTGTTGATTTTAAATTACTGCAGATGGAGCGGGCATCCAAAGTGCACACTGTTGGTAAGTGAGGGTAAAGGGCAGGGTATAATATCAGGAAGTATTACTTTACTTAGAGGGTAGTGGATGCATGGAATAGCCTTCCAGCTGTAGTGATAGAGTTTAACACAGTGAAGGAGTTTAAGCATGCGTGGGATAGGCATAAGGCTAACGTAACTATAAGAAGCAGGACAGGGACTAATGAAAGTATTCAGAAAATTGGGCAGACGTGATGGGCACAATGGTTCTTATCTGCCGTCACATTCTATGTTTCTATGTTTCTGCCAATTCAATCATTCTGGTTTTCACTTCGTCAAGGTAAGCAAGTGTGTGGAACAATATTGGGTCATGCAGAAATAGAAGTTCACTCTTAAATAAGTCGTGACTTTGGTAAAACTCAGTGGACTTGAAAATTAACTCTGAATGCAAGTTGGTTGTAACAACTGTGTCTTCCACAATGGATAACACATCTTGGCAAAGTGTTATTTGCTGTTTTATTGCCTGGTGAATATCATTAATGTGCTGTTTTTGAACTGAAATAGTTAGCTGCAGTAATTCCAGTTGCAACAACTGAACCAACAGCGGTACAAACCAATGCCTTTTGGGTCGGTTGCTCATCGAAATAGTACTGGATACAAAAGGTTTCCGAGCTTGCTCCAAGATGTTTCGCACATGGTCCTGTGCTCTTTGGAGTTGCATCTGATACCAGTCTTGTAACCCAGGAAGCTGCATCAATGAAATGTATTACACTTTCTCGAAGGAAATCTTGGGGTCCAAGCTGACAAACTTGCGTTGAGTCAGGATCCTCTTCTCTGTCAAGATGAACCCTGGTGTCTGCGATCGGATCGGTCAATAGGCACAGGAGCAGTACGATCAAGAAACACGCCACGTCCTTTTTGGACATCTTTCACCTGTCACGAATAAGGAACTCGTCTTAGATTTATCTATTAATGATTCAAGGAGTGTTAAGCATACAAATGTATAACAATGTGACATCACTTTGTCGAGGACAACACATTATTTACAATTCATCAACGTTATGCATCTTATTTCCATTATCTTATTCTGTCAATTATATTTTTATAATTTCATCCCTCACTACATTTCTTACTGACTCATCAGTAATTTGCCAATAGCAACTAAACAAGCTTGGAACCTGCTTAGAAAAATGTAGTTACTGGATGGTAAGGAAATTAGTTAATGACATGAACACACATGACATCATGGCTAGAGTTGAGCGAACCCGAACTGTAAAGTTCGGGTTCGTACCGAACATTACAATTTTTTGACCCCGAACCAGAACCCGGACATTTCAGTAACAGTTCGGGTTCGAGTTCGGTGTTCGGCAATTTAATGGTGTGTTTTGAAAAGCTGCATGTCAGCCAATCAACAAGCATTTGACTTGTGTGCCCTTAGAAGCCATCACAGCCATGCCTACTAATGGCATGGCTGTGATTGGCCAGTGCAGCATGTGGCCCAGCCTCTATATAAGCTGGAGTCACGTAGTGCTTATTAGTGTAGGGAGAGGATGCTGTAGCTGTGAGAGACAGATTAGGAAAGCATTCTGGTGTTGAGTCTGCAAACTACAGCGATTATTTTTGTGGGTGCTATACTTCATTTGTGTACCCTACCTTGAGCCCAGTGCCACAGAGAAATAAGCAATCAGTCTGTTTGTTAGGTGGGCCATGCACATTATTTTAATCCTGTTCTGGTAGCTCAGTGGGCATTTTTAAATACTGCTGTAACATAGCAGTTTGACTAATTCAAATTTTTTTGGTGCTAAAAATTTAATTTGGGGAGTGCACTTCATTAAATAGAAACGTCAAATATAGAGTTGAGCGGACACCTGGATGTTCGGGTCCGGCGGGTTCGGCCGACCTTTGAAAAAAAAGTCCTGGTTCGGGCTCGAACTTCACCCCGAACCCGAACGTCATTGAATGTCAATGGTGACTCGAACTTTTGGGCACAAAAATGCCTCTAAAAAGTCCTTGAAAGGGCTAGAGGGCTGCAAAAGGAAATAAAGTGGGGGAAAGAGCAGGACAAGTGCCCTGTAAACAAATGTGGATAGTGAAATCACTTAAAATAACATAAAATACATAAAAATTAAAAATACAGCTGAGTCATGAAATAGCACTAGATGGAATCTTTGATTTTAGCTTTGATAAAACATAAATCAAAATCTAAAGCATGGCTGTCAGGAGGATCACCAGAATTATCCATTTGAGAGAGGGTTGGCGTGCAGGGTATTCTCTTTCATTGTTCAAACTGAGCTCAACTCCTGATGCATGGAGAAAAAGCCTTCACAAGTCTCTGCTATTGTTCATACTAAGTTACCCATAGGTAGAGGAGGTGGTGACCGTGGCGGTGTAGTTGGAAGCAGCGGTGGAGGAGGAAAAGGTAGCCAACCCTGTTTTTTTTTTTTTTTGGGGTAGCCCCCAAAATATTGGAACATGTAAAAAAAGAAACATTTGCGGCCTGCGGTGCATTTCTTGCAGTCCTGATTAGTGATGTCCTGGACGGTTCGGTGGCAAATAGTTTCTGGCGAACATAGCGTGTTCGTGTTTGTGGCGGCGGGCGAACATATGCGATGTTCGGTTCGCCCCCTACTCGTCATCATTGAGTAAACTTTGACCCTGTACCTCACATTCAGCAGACACATTCCAGCCAATCAGCAGCAGACCCTCCCTTCCAGACCCTCCCACCTCCTGGGCAGCATCCATTGAAGATTCATTCTGAAACTGCAGTCATTTTTTATTTTTTTTTCTATTTTTTTCTATTTTTTTATTTTTTCAGTACATAAAAATGTTACAAGCAGATACTCCCCCCAGACACTCCGTATTACTGCAGATACTGCCCCCAGACACTCTGTGTTACTGCAGATACTCCCTCCAGACACTATGTGTTACTGCAGATACTCCCCCCAGACATTCTGTTACTGCAGATACTCCCTCCAGACACTCTGTGTTACTGTAGATACTCCCTCCAGACATTATGTTACTGCAGATACTCCCTCCAGACACTCTGTGTTACTGTAGATACTCCCTCCAGACACTCTGTGTTACTGCAGATACTCCCCCAGACACTCTGTGTTACTGCAGATACTCCCTCCAGACACCCTGTGTTACTGCAGATACTCCCACCAGACACCCTGTGTTACTGCAGATACTCCCTCCAGACACCCTGTGTTACTGCAGATACTCCCTCCAGACACTCTGTATTACTGCAGATACTCCCCCCAGACACTCTGTGTTACTGCAGATACTCCCTCCAGACACCCTGTGTTACTGCAGATACTCCCTTTAGACACTCTGTGTCACTGCAGATACTCCTTCCAGACACTCTGTGTTACTGCAGATACTCCCTCCAAACACTCTGTGTTACTGCAGATACTCCCACCAGACACCCTGTGTTACTGCAGATACTCCCTCCAGACACTCTGTATTACTGCAGATACTCCCCCAGACACTCTGTGTTACTGCAGATACTCCCACCATACACCCTGTGTTACTGCAGATACTCCCTCCAGACACCCTGTGTTACTGCAGATACTCCCTCCAGACACTCTGTATTACTGCAGATACTCCCCCCAGACACTCTGTGTTACTGCAGATACTCCCTCCAGACACCCTGTGTTACTGCATATACTCCCTCCAGACACTCTGTGTTACTGCAGATACTCCCTCCAGACACTCTGTGTTACTGCAGATACTCCCCCCAGACACTCTGTGTTACTGCAGATACTCCCTCCAGACACCCTGTGTTACTGCATATACTCCCTCCAGACACTCTGTATTACTGCAGATACTCCCCCCCCAGACACTGACACAGAGCAGAATAGGGACTGTTCCTCCTACATAGGGTCACTTGGCAGATATGGATTGACACATATCCTAAGGATCACTGATACACACTGACACAGAGCAGAATAGGGACTGTTCCCCCTACATAGGGTCACTTGGCAGATATGGATTGACACCTATCCTAAGGATCCCTGATACACACTGACACTTAGCAGAATAGGGACTGTTCCTCCTACATAGGGTCACTTGGCAGATATGGATTGACACCTATCCTAAGGATCCCTGATACACACTGACACAGAGCAGAATAGAGACTGTTCCCCCTACATAGGGTCACTTGGCAGATATGGATTGACACCTGTCCTCAGAGACCATGATACACACTGACACAGAGCAGAATAGAGACTGTTCCCCTCTACATAGGGTCACTTGGCAGATATGGATTGACACCTGTCCTCAGAGACCATGATACACACTGACACAGAGCAGAATAGAGACTGTTCCCCGTACATAGGGTCACTTGGCAGATATGGATTGACACCTGTCCTAAGGATCCCTGATACACACTGACACAGAGCAGAATAGGGACTGTTCCTCCTACATAGGGTCACTTGGCAGATATGGATTGACACCTGTCCTCAGAGCCCCTGATACACACTGACACAGAGCAGAATAGGGACTGTTCCCCCTACATAGGGTCACTTGGCAGATATGGATTGACACCTGTCCTCAGAGACCTAATTGTGTAATAATGGTAATACTATTACCTATTATATAATATTGGCAGGGGCAAGGAAATTCCCTCTAAATAGATGGGTATAGGCAGAGAGTATGGAGACCGGAGTGATAAAGTGTCAATAAGGTGATATAAAGTTAAATGTATCACAGACACACAGCCACCCATTCTCTTAGCTAGTTTCCAGAAATTCCAGAAACCTCTCTGAGTCTTTATAGAAGGGCTATAAAGACTCAGAGAGGTCTAAGAAGAATCCTCTAAACTAGCCCTAATCTCCTTAAACACCTTCAAGGGTGTTCTAAGCTAAAGCTCAATCTAAACGTTTAGATAACAACCTGATTTCCCATCACAGATGCTGGCTAGGAATAACAGTGTGCAAGACAAAGAGTGGGTCTAACTGCCCATAGTGCAGTAAAGTGTCCCTAGTGAAGTGAAAAAGAGAATAACGAGCTCCTGCCCAAGAGAATAACGAGCTGGCGCCCTATCAGGAGACGTGTATATGGCATTGATTTTAGGAACCGGGAGATGGAAAAAGATGCTTGGTCGGTCCTCCTACTTCAAATTTGGGGCACTGCGCGTGCAATCTAATGTGCCACCAGATAGGAGTGGTGTGTTAAGTAGTACTATTCCTATCAGTTTAATCCCTGTTATGTGCCTTTTTTTTGGTTTGGTTTTTGAAGCCACAGTGCAGCACCAGAGGGCCGAAAAATTAAGCATGTACACATGCCTGAAAAATTAGGTATTGTTGCAGCCGCTGCTGTAGCAGCGGCCATAAAAATTGATGTTTGTTTACCAGGCAGAAAGTGCCCTAAAACATTGCGGCTTGAACCGTAGTTGGTGGCGGATAAGTCACGCAAGTCATCCGGCATTCAGAGCTAAAATACAGCAGCGTGTGGACCATTTTTAGCCCAAGGCATCTCATCTCATCAGGCCTTTTTTAGTCGAATGTGTCCCAGTGTCAGTCACTTCGGATCCATCCCTCATTCATCTTAATAAAGGTGAGGTAATCTAAACTTTTTTGACCTAGGCGACTTCTCTTCTCAGTGACAATACCTCCTGCTGCACTGAAGGTCCTGTCTGACAGGACACTTGAAGCGGGGCAGGCCAGAAGTTCTATCGCAAATTGGGATAGCTCAGGCCACAGGTCAAGCCTGCACACCCAGTAGTCAAGGGGTTCATCGCTCCTCAGAGTGTCGATATCTGCAGTTAAGGCGAGGTAGTCTGCTACCTGTCAGTCGAGTCGTTCTCTGAGGGTGGATCCCGAAGGGCTGTGGCGATGCGTAGGACTTAAAAAGCTCTGCATGTCCTCCATCAACAACACGTCTTTAAAGCGTCCTGTCCTTGCCGGTGTGGTCGTGGGAGGAGGAGGATGACTTTCACCTCTTCCCCTGTTAGATTCCTGTTGTGCTGTGACATCACCCTTATACGCTGTGTAAAGAATACTTTTTAATTTATTTTGCAAATGCTGCATCCTTTCCGACTTGTTGTAATTCGGTAACATTTCCGCCACTTTCTACTTATACCGGGGGTCTAGTAGCGTGGACACCCAGTACAGGTCATTCTCCTTCAGCATTTTTATACGAGGGTCCCTCAACAGGCACAACTGCATGAAAGACCCAATTTGGACAAGGTTGGATGCCAAGCTACTCATTTCCCGTTCCTCCTCCTCAGTGATCTCAATGAAGGTATGTTCTTTCCCCCAGCTACGCACAACACCACGGGTACCAGATAGGTGACAACGAGCACCCTGGGATGCCTGTTGTGGTTGGTCTTCCTCCTCCTCCTCAAACCCACATTCCTCCTCTGACTCCTCTTCCTCACAATCCTCTTCCAGCGTTGCCGCAGGTCCAGCAAGCGATGCTGATAAGGCTATTTCTGGTGGTGATGGTGACCACAACTCTTCCTCTTCACGCTCATCTACGGCCTGATCCAGCACTCTTCGCAGGGCACGCTCAGGGAAGAAAACAAATGGTATGATGTCGCTGATGGTGCCTTCGGTGCGACTGACTAGGTTCGTCACCTCCTCAAAAGGACGCATGAGCCTACAGGCATTGCACATGAGCGTCCAGTAACGTGGCAAACAAATTCCCAGCTCCCCAGAGGCTGTCCTAGCACCCCGGTCATACAAATATTCATTAACGGCTTTTTCTTGTTAGAGCAGGCGGTCGAACATTAGGAGTGTTGAATTCCAACGTGTCGGGTTGTCGCAAATCAAGCGCCTTACTGGCATGTTGTTTCGCCGCTGGGTATCTGCAAAGTGCGCCATGGCCGTGTAGGAATGCCTGAAATGGCCACACACCTTCCTGGCCTGCTTCAGGACGTCCTGTAAGCCTGTGTACTTATGCACAAAGCGTTGTACGATCAGATTACACACATGTGCCATGCACGGCACATGTGTCAACTTGCCCAACTTCAATGCCGCCAACAAATTTGTTCCGTTGTCACAAACCACTTTGCTGATATCCAGTTGCTGCGGAGTCAGCCACTTTTCCACCTGTGCGTTCAGGAGTGCTTGTCCGGTGTCACTCTCTGCTTTCAAGCATGTCAAACCCAAGACGGCGTGACACTGCCGTATCCGGGATGTGGAATAGTACCTGGGGAGCTGGGGGGGTGCCGTTGATGTGGAACAAGATGCAGCAGCAGTAGAGGACTCAGCCGAGGAGGTTATGGAAGAGGATGGAGTAGGAGGAGTGGAGGAGGTGGCAGCAGGCCTGCCTGCAAGTCGTGGCGGTGTCACCAACTCCTCTGCAGAGCCACGCATTCCATGCTTGGCAGCCGTCAGCAGGTTTACCCAATGCGCAGTGTAGGTGATATACCTGCCCTGACCATGCTTTGCAGACCAGGTATCAGTGGTCAGATGGAACCTTGCCCCAACACTGTGTGCCAGACATGCCATTATTTCCTTTTGCACAATCGAGTACAGGTTGGGGATTGCCTTTTGTGAAAACACATTTCGTCCGGGTACCTTCCACTGCGGTGTCCCAATAGCTACAAATTTTTTGAATGCCTCAGACTCCACCAGCTTGTATGGTAAAAGCTGGTGGGCTAATAGTTTGGACAAGCCAGCTGTGAGACGCTGGGCAAGGGGGTGACTTTCTGACATTGGCTTCTTACGCTCAAACATGTCCTTGACAGACACATGACTGTGGGCAGATGAGCGGGAACTGCTGAAGGCGAGAGACGGAGTGGCGGATGGTTGAGAGGGGGCAAGGAGGTCAGCAGTGGTTGACATGGCTGAAGATGCTGGACCAGGAGGAGGATGTCGGCTTTGAGTTTGCGTGCTGCTTGTACTCATGTGTTGATCCCATAGGCGTTTGTGATGTGCGATCATGTGCCTACGCAAAGCAGTTGTACCTAGGTGGGTGTTGGACTTCCCACGACTCAGTTTCTTTTGGCACAGGTTGCAAATTGCATCGCTGTTGTCAGAGGCAGACACACAAAAAAAATGGCACACTGCTGAGCTCTGCAATGACGGCATTCTGGTGGTGGACACAGCATGCGTTGATTGGCGTGCTGTCGGGCTGACCCAGGGTGCCGATGCATGCTGTCTGACTGTGGCACTAGCTCCTTGCGACGACCTCCCCCTGCTTCCAACTCATCTCCTCCTCCTCCTCTCTGTCTCCCCATCTGAACTTTCGTCCTGTTCTTCTTCTTGCCGAGCGGGCACCCACGTGACATCCATGGATGCATCGACATCATCAACCGCTTCACTTGTATCTGACAACTGAGCAAAGGAAGCAGCAGTGGGTACAACATCATCATCATCACACCGTACGTCCATGTGTGTAATGCTGCCTGCCTGAGACATATTCCTGTTATCTACATCCTCTGGCAATAATGGTTGCGCATCACTCATTTCTTCAAACGGATGTGTGAATAACTCCTCTGACATACCAAGTGAAGCGGCTGTGGTGCTAGTGTTGGTGGTGGAGGCAAGCGGGTGAGTGGTATCTTGAGAGGTGCCCGAAGCTAAGCTGGAGGAGGATGGTGCGTCAAGGTTAAGAGCGGAAGCTGTAGAAGATTGGGTGTCCTGTGTTAGCCAGTCAACTATGTCCTCAGAACTTTTCAAGTTCAGGGTACGTGGCCTCTGAAAACTGGGCATTATTCTTGGGCCAAAGGGAATCACAGCACCACGACCACGATGGCCCTGCCGGGTGGCTACTATGAGACCAGATATGAGTGGCACTGTGCAGTGGCAGAGGTTGGTAGAGTACACGCTGTAGGCCTGACACACCCGCTTGAAGACAAGTAACTGCTATTCAATCTATAACAGTGAAAAAGTTTTTTTCGTTTTAAATGCACGCTATTGTGACACCAGATATGAGTGGCAAAGTGGACTGGCAGAGGTTGGCAGAGTACACGCTGAAGGCCTGACACACCAGCTTGAAGGACACTGACTGCTATTAGCTTACAGTGAAAAACTTTTTTTCTTTTTAAAGGCATGCTATTATCACACCTGATATGAGTGGCAAAGTGGACTGACAGAGGTTGGCAGAGTACACACTGAAGGCCTGGCACACCAGCTTGAAGGACACTGACTGCTATTAGCTTACAGTGAAAAACTTTTTTTCTTTTTAAAGGCACACTATAGTCAGACCAGATATGAGTGGCAAATTGCACTTGCTGAGGTTGGCAGAGTACACGCTGAAGGCCTGACACCCGCTTGAAGACAACTAACTGCTATTCAATCTATAACAGTGAAAAAAGTTTTTTTTTTTTTAAATGCCCGCTATTGTGATACCAGATATGAGTAGCAAAGTGGACTGGCAGAGGTTGGCAGAGTACACGCTGAAGGCCTGACACACCAGCTTGAAGGACACTGACTGCTATTTTCTTACAGTGAAAAACTTTCTTTCTTTTTAAAGGCACGCTATAGTCACACCAGATACGAGTGGCAAAGTGCACTTGCAGAGGTTGGCAGAGTACACGCTGAAGGCCTGACACCCGCTTTAAGGACACTGACTGCTATTAGCTTACAGTGAAAAACTTTTTTCGTTTTAAAGGCACGCTATAGTCACACCAGATATGAGTGGCAAAGTGCACTTGCAGAGGTTGGCAGAGTACACGCTGAAGGCCTGACACCCGCTTTAAGGACACTGACTGCTATTAGCTTACAGTGAAAAACTTTTTTGCTTTTTAAAGGCACGCTATAGTCACACCAGATATGAGTGGCAAAGTGCACTTGCAGAGGTTGGCAGAGTACACGCTGAAGGCCTAACACCCGCTTTAAGGACACTGACTGCTATTAGCATACAGTGAAAAACTTTATTTCTTTTTAAAGGCACGCTATTGTCACACCTGATATGAGTGGCAAAGCTGACTGGCAGAGGTTGGCAGAGTACACGCTGTAGGCCTGAGACACCCGCTTGAAGACAACTAACTGCTATTCAATCTATAACAGTGAAAAAAGTTTTGGGGTTTTATATGCATGCTATTGTGACACCAGATATGAGTGGCAATGTGCACTGGCAGAGGGTGGCAGAGTACACGCTGAAGGCCTGAAACCCAGAGGCTTGCAGACAACTAACTGCTATTCAATCTATTACAGTGAAAAAAAAAATGTTTTTTAAATGCAAGCTTAAGCTATTGAGAAACCAGATATGAGTGGTGGCACTGGGTAAGTGGGCACAGTATCCACTGTGAGCCTGACACAGAAGCTAACAGACAACTAACTGCTATTCAATCTATTACAGTGAAAAAAATGTTTTTGTTTTTAAATGTCAAGCTATTGTGACACCAGATATGAGTGGTGGCACTGGGCAAGTAGGCACAGTCTCCACTGTGAGCCTGACACAGAAGCTGGCAGACAACTAACTGCTATTCAATCTATTACAGTGAAAAACTTTTTTTATTTTTAAAGGCACGCTATTGTCACCTGATATGAGTGGCAAAGTGGACTGGCAGAGGTTGGCAGAGTACACGCTGAAGGCCTGACACACCAGCTTGAATGACACTGACTGCTATTAGCTTACAGTGAAAAACTTTTTTTCTTTTTAAAGGCACACTATAGTCAGACCAGATATGAGTGGCAAATTGCACTTGCAGAGGTTGGCAGAGTACACGCTGAAGGCCTGACACCCGCTTGAAGACAACTAACTGCTATTCAATCTATAACAGTGAAAAAAGTTTTTTGTTTTTAAATGCACGCTATTGTGATACCAGATATGAGTAGCAAAGTGGACTGGCAGAGGTTGGCAGAGTACACGCTGAAGGCCTGACACCCACTTAAAGGACACTGACTGCTATTAGCTTACAGTGAAAAACTTTTTTGCTTTTTAAAGGCACGCTATAGTCACACCAGATATGAGTGGCAAAGTGCACTTGCAGAGGTGACAACATAGGTGACAACATAGGTGACAACATAGGTGACAACGAGCACCCTGGGATGCCTGTTGTGGTTGGTCTTCCTCCTCCTCCTCAAACCCACATTCCTCCTCTGACTCCTCTTCCTCACAATCCTCTTCCAGCGTTGCCGCAGGTCCAGCAAGCGATGCTGATAAGGCTATTTCTGGTGGTGATGGTGACCACAACTCTTCCTCTTCACGCTCATCTACGGCCTGATCCAGCACTCTTCGCAGGGCACGCTCAGGGAAGAAAACAAATGGTATGATGTCGCTGATGGTGCCTTCGGTGCGACTGACTAGGTTCGTCACCTCCTCAAAAGGACGCATGAGCCTACAGGCATTGCACATGAGCGTCCAGTAACGTGGCAAACAAATTCCCAGCTCCCCAGAGGCTGTCCTAGCACCCCGGTCATACAAATATTCATTAACGGCTTTTTCTTGTTAGAGCAGGCGGTCGAACATTAGGAGTGTTGAATTCCAACGTGTCGGGTTGTCGCAAATCAAGCGCCTTACTGGCATGTTGTTTCGCCGCTGGGTATCTGCAAAGTGCGCCATGGCCGTGTAGGAATGCCTGAAATGGCCACACACCTTCCTGGCCTGCTTCAGGACGTCCTGTAAGCCTGTGTACTTATGCACAAAGCGTTGTACGATCAGATTACACACATGTGCCATGCACGGCACATGTGTCAACTTGCCCAACTTCAATGCCGCCAACAAATTTGTTCCGTTGTCACAAACCACTTTGCTGATATCCAGTTGCTGCGGAGTCAGCCACTTTTCCACCTGTGCGTTCAGGAGTGCTTGTCCGGTGTCACTCTCTGCTTTCAAGCATGTCAAACCCAAGACGGCGTGACACTGCCGTATCCGGGATGTGGAATAGTACCTGGGGAGCTGGGGGGGTGCCGTTGATGTGGAACAAGATGCAGCAGCAGTAGAGGACTCAGCCGAGGAGGTTATGGAAGAGGATGGAGTAGGAGGAGTGGAGGAGGTGGCAGCAGGCCTGCCTGCAAGTCGTGGCGGTGTCACCAACTCCTCTGCAGAGCCACGCATTCCATGCTTGGCAGCCGTCAGCAGGTTTACCCAATGCGCAGTGTAGGTGATATACCTGCCCTGACCATGCTTTGCAGACCAGGTATCAGTGGTCAGATGGAACCTTGCCCCAACACTGTGTGCCAGACATGCCATTATTTCCTTTTGCACAATCGAGTACAGGTTGGGGATTGCCTTTTGTGAAAACACATTTCGTCCGGGTACCTTCCACTGCGGTGTCCCAATAGCTACAAATTTTTTGAATGCCTCAGACTCCACCAGCTTGTATGGTAAAAGCTGGTGGGCTAATAGTTTGGACAAGCCAGCTGTGAGACGCTGGGCAAGGGGGTGACTTTCTGACATTGGCTTCTTACGCTCAAACATGTCCTTGACAGACACATGACTGTGGGCAGATGAGCGGGAACTGCTGAAGGCGAGAGACGGAGTGGCGGATGGTTGAGAGGGGGCAAGGAGGTCAGCAGTGGTTGACATGGCTGAAGATGCTGGACCAGGAGGAGGATGTCGGCTTTGAGTTTGCGTGCTGCTTGTACTCATGTGTTGATCCCATAGGCGTTTGTGATGTGCGATCATGTGCCTACGCAAAGCAGTTGTACCTAGGTGGGTGTTGGACTTCCCACGACTCAGTTTCTTTTGGCACAGGTTGCAAATTGCATCGCTGTTGTCAGAGGCAGACACACAAAAAAAATGGCACACTGCTGAGCTCTGCAATGACGGCATTCTGGTGGTGGACACAGCATGCGTTGATTGGCGTGCTGTCGGGCTGACCCAGGGTGCCGATGCATGCTGTCTGACTGTGGCACTAGCTCCTTGCGACGACCTCCCCCTGCTTCCAACTCATCTCCTCCTCCTCCTCTCTGTCTCCCCATCTGAACTTTCGTCCTGTTCTTCTTCTTGCCGAGCGGGCACCCACGTGACATCCATGGATGCATCGACATCATCAACCGCTTCACTTGTATCTGACAACTGAGCAAAGGAAGCAGCAGTGGGTACAACATCATCATCATCACACCGTACGTCCATGTGTGTAATGCTGCCTGCCTGAGACATATTCCTGTTATCTACATCCTCTGGCAATAATGGTTGCGCATCACTCATTTCTTCAAACGGATGTGTGAATAACTCCTCTGACATACCAAGTGAAGCGGCTGTGGTGCTAGTGTTGGTGGTGGAGGCAAGCGGGTGAGTGGTATCTTGAGAGGTGCCCGAAGCTAAGCTGGAGGAGGATGGTGCGTCAAGGTTAAGAGCGGAAGCTGTAGAAGATTGGGTGTCCTGTGTTAGCCAGTCAACTATGTCCTCAGAACTTTTCAAGTTCAGAGTACGTGGCCTCTGAAAACTGGGCATTATTCTTGGGCCAAAGGGAATCACAGCACCACGACCACGATGGCCCTGCCGGGTGGCTACTATGAGACCAGATATGAGTGGCACTGTGCAGTGGCAGAGGTTGGTAGAGTACACGCTGTAGGCCTGACACACCCGCTTGAAGACAAGTAACTGCTATTCAATCTATAACAGTGAAAAAGTTTTTTTCGTTTTAAATGCACGCTATTGTGACACCAGATATGAGTGGCAAAGTGGACTGGCAGAGGTTGGCAGAGTACACGCTGAAGGCCTGACACACCAGCTTGAAGGACACTGACTGCTATTAGCTTACAGTGAAAAACTTTTTTTCTTTTTAAAGGCATGCTATTATCACACCTGATATGAGTGGCAAAGTGGACTGACAGAGGTTGGCAGAGTACACACTGAAGGCCTGGCACACCAGCTTGAAGGACACTGACTGCTATTAGCTTACAGTGAAAAACTTTTTTTCTTTTTAAAGGCACACTATAGTCAGACCAGATATGAGTGGCAAATTGCACTTGCTGAGGTTGGCAGAGTACACGCTGAAGGCCTGACACCCGCTTGAAGACAACTAACTGCTATTCAATCTATAACAGTGAAAAAAGTTTTTTTTTTTTTAAATGCCCGCTATTGTGATACCAGATATGAGTAGCAAAGTGGACTGGCAGAGGTTGGCAGAGTACACGCTGAAGGCCTGACACACCAGCTTGAAGGACACTGACTGCTATTTTCTTACAGTGAAAAACTTTCTTTCTTTTTAAAGGCACGCTATAGTCACACCAGATACGAGTGGCAAAGTGCACTTGCAGAGGTTGGCAGAGTACACGCTGAAGGCCTGACACCCGCTTTAAGGACACTGACTGCTATTAGCTTACAGTGAAAAACTTTTTTCGTTTTAAAGGCACGCTATAGTCACACCAGATATGAGTGGCAAAGTGCACTTGCAGAGGTTGGCAGAGTACACGCTGAAGGCCTGACACCCGCTTTAAGGACACTGACTGCTATTAGCTTACAGTGAAAAACTTTTTTGCTTTTTAAAGGCACGCTATAGTCACACCAGATATGAGTGGCAAAGTGCACTTGCAGAGGTTGGCAGAGTACACGCTGAAGGCCTAACACCCGCTTTAAGGACACTGACTGCTATTAGCATACAGTGAAAAACTTTATTTCTTTTTAAAGGCACGCTATTGTCACACCTGATATGAGTGGCAAAGCTGACTGGCAGAGGTTGGCAGAGTACACGCTGTAGGCCTGAGACACCCGCTTGAAGACAACTAACTGCTATTCAATCTATAACAGTGAAAAAAGTTTTGGGGTTTTATATGCATGCTATTGTGACACCAGATATGAGTGGCAATGTGCACTGGCAGAGGGTGGCAGAGTACACGCTGAAGGCCTGAAACCCAGAGGCTTGCAGACAACTAACTGCTATTCAATCTATTACAGTGAAAAAAAAAATGTTTTTTAAATGCAAGCTTAAGCTATTGAGAAACCAGATATGAGTGGTGGCACTGGGTAAGTGGGCACAGTATCCACTGTGAGCCTGACACAGAAGCTAACAGACAACTAACTGCTATTCAATCTATTACAGTGAAAAAAATGTTTTTGTTTTTAAATGTCAAGCTATTGTGACACCAGATATGAGTGGTGGCACTGGGCAAGTAGGCACAGTCTCCACTGTGAGCCTGACACAGAAGCTGGCAGACAACTAACTGCTATTCAATCTATTACAGTGAAAAACTTTTTTTATTTTTAAAGGCACGCTATTGTCACCTGATATGAGTGGCAAAGTGGACTGGCAGAGGTTGGCAGAGTACACGCTGAAGGCCTGACACACCAGCTTGAATGACACTGACTGCTATTAGCTTACAGTGAAAAACTTTTTTTCTTTTTAAAGGCACACTATAGTCAGACCAGATATGAGTGGCAAATTGCACTTGCAGAGGTTGGCAGAGTACACGCTGAAGGCCTGACACCCGCTTGAAGACAACTAACTGCTATTCAATCTATAACAGTGAAAAAAGTTTTTTGTTTTTAAATGCACGCTATTGTGATACCAGATATGAGTAGCAAAGTGGACTGGCAGAGGTTGGCAGAGTACACGCTGAAGGCCTGACACCCACTTAAAGGACACTGACTGCTATTAGCTTACAGTGAAAAACTTTTTTTCTTTTTAAAGGCACGCTATAGTCACACCAGATATGAGTGGCAAAGTGCACTTGCAGAGGTTGGCAGAGTACACGCTGAAGGCCTGACACACCAGCTTGAAGGACACTGACTGCTATTTGCTTACAGTGAAAAACTTTTTTTCTTTTTAAAGGCACGATATAGTCACACCAGATACGAGTGGCAAAGTGCACTTGCAGAGGTTGGCAGAGTACACGCTGAAGGCCTTACACCCGCTTTAAGGACACTGACTGCTATTAGCTTACAGTGAAAAACTTTTTTTCTTTTTAAAGGCACGCTATAGTCACACCAGATATGAGTGGCAAAGTGCACTTGCAGAGGTTGGCAGAGTACACGCTGAAGGCCTCACACCCGCTTTAAGGACACTGACTGCTATTAGCATACAGTGAAAAACATTTTTTCTTTTTAAAGGCACGCTATTGTCACACCTGATATGAGTGGCAAAGCTGACTGGCAGAGGTTGGCAGAGTACACGCTGTAGGCCTGAGACACCCGCTTGAAGACAACTAACTGCTATTCAATCTATAACAGTGAAAAAAGTTTTTTGGTTTTAAATGCACGCTATTGTGACACCAGATATGAGTGGCAATGTGCACTGGCAGAGGGTGGCAGAGTACACGCTGAAGGCCTGAAACCCAGACGCTTGCAGACAACTAACTGCTATTCAATCTATAACAGTGAAAAAAAAATAATTTTAAATGCAAGTTTAAGCTATTGAGAAACCAGATATGAGTGGTGGCACTGGGCAAGTGGGCACAGTCTCCACTGTGAGCCTGACACAGAAGCTGGCAGACAACTAACTGCTATTCAATCTATTACAGTGAAAAACTTTTTTTTATTTTTAAAGGCACGCTATTGTCACACCTGATATGAGTGGCAAAGTGGACTGGCAGAGGTTGGCAGTGAAAAACGTTTTTTCTTTTTAAAGGCACGCTATTGTCACACCTGATATGAGTGGCAAAGTGGACTGGCAGAGGTTGGCAGAGTACACGCTGAAGGCCTGACACCCGCTTGAAGACAACTAACTGCTATTCAATCTATAACAGTGAAAAAAGTGTTTTTGTTTTTAAATGCACGCTATTGTGACACCAGACATGAGTGGCAAAGTGCACATCGCAGAGGTTGGCAGAGTACACGCTGAAGGCCTGACACACCAGCTTGAAGGACACTGACTGCTATAAGCTTACAGTGAAAAACTTTTTTTCTTTTTAAAGGCACGCTATAGTCACACTAGATATGATTGGCAAAGTGCACTTGCAGAGGTTGGCAGAGTACACACTGAAGGCCTGACTCCCGCTTTAAGGACACTGACTGCTATTAGCTTACAGTGAAAAACTTTTTTTCTTTTTAAAGGCACGCTATTGTCACACCAGATATGAGTGGCAAAGTGGACTGGCAGAGGTTGGCAGAGTACACGCTGAAGGCCTGACACACCAGCTTGAAGGACACTGACTGCTAGTAGCTTACAGTGAAAAACGTTTTTTCTTTTTAAAGGCACGCTATTGTCACACCAGATATGAGTGGCAAAGTGCACTTGCAGAGGTTGGCAGAGTACACGCTGAAGGCCTGACAACCACTTTAAGGACACTGACTGCTATTAGCTTACAGTGAAAAACTTTTTTTCTTTTTCAAGGCACGCTATAGTCACACCAGATATGAGTGGCAAAGTGCACTTGCAGAGGTTGGCAGAGTACACGCTGAAGGCCTGACACCTGCTTTAAGGACACTGACTGCTATTAGCTTACAGTGAAAAACTTTTTTTCTTTTTAAAGGCACGCTATTGTCACACCTGATATGAGTGGCAAAGCTGACTGGCAGAGGTTGGCAGAGTACACGCTGTAGGCCTGAGACACCCGCTTGAAGACAACTAACTGCTATTCAATCTATAACAGTGAAAAAAGTTTTTGGGTTTTAAATGCACGGTATTGTGACACCAGATATGAGTGGCAATGTGCACTGGCAGAGGGTGGCAGAGTACACGCTGAAGGCCTGAAACCCAGACGCTTGCAGACAACTAACTGCTATTCAGTCTATTACAGTGAAAAAAAAATAATTTTAAATGCAAGCTTAAGCTATTGAGAAACCAGATATGAGTGGTGGCACTGGGCAAGTGGGCACAGTATCCACTGTGAGCCTGACACAGAAGCTAACAGACAACTAACTGCTATTCAATCTATTACAGTGAAAAAAAAATTTTTGTTTTTAAATGTCAAGCTATTGTGACACCAGACATGAGTGGTGGCACTGGGCAAGTGGGCACAGTCTCCACTGTGAGCCTGACACAGAAGCTGGCAGACAACTAACTGCTATTCAATCTATTACAGTGAAAAACTTTTTTTTATTTTTAAAGGCACGCTATTGTCACCTGATATGAGTGGCAAAGTGGACTGGCAGAGGTTGGCAGTGAAAAACTTTTTTTCTTTTTAAAGGCACGCTATTGTCACACCTGATATGAGTGGCAAAGTGGACTGGCAGAGGTTGGCAGAGTACACGCTGAAGGCCTGACACCCGCTTGAAGACAACTAACTGCTATTCAATCTATAACAGTGAAAAAAGTTTTTTGTTTTTAAATGCACGCTATTGTGACACCAGACATGAGTGGCAAAGTGCACATCGCAGAGGTTGGCAGAGTACACGCTGAAGGCCTGACACACCAGCTTGAAGGACACTGACTGCTATAAGCTTACAGTGAAAAACTTTTTTTATTTTTAAAGGCACGCTATAGTCACACTAGATATGATTGGCAAAGTGCACTTGCAGAAGTTGGCAGAGTACACACTGAAGGCCTGACTCCCGCTTTAAGGACACTGACTGCTATTAGCTTACAGTGAAAAACTTTTTTTCTTTTTAAAGGCACGCTATTGTCACACCAGATATGAGTGGCAAAGTGGACTGGCAGAGGTTGGCAGAGTACACGCTGAAGGCCTGACACACCAGCTTGAAGGACACTGACTGCTAGTAGCTTACAGTGAAAAACGTTTTTTCTTTTTAAAGGCACGCTATTGTCACACCAGATATGAGTGGCAAAGTGCACTTGCAGAGGTTGGCAGAGTACACGCTGAAGGCCTGACAACCACTTTAAGGACACTGACTGCTATTAGCTTACAGTGAAAAACTTTTTTGATTTTTCAAGGCACGCTATAGTCACACCAGATATGAGTGGCAAAGTGCACTTGCAGAGGTTGGCAGAGTACACGCTGAAGGCCTGACACCCGCTTTAAGGACACTGACTGCTATTAGCTTACAGTGAAAAACTTTTTTTCTTTTTAAAGGCACGCTATTGTCACACCTGATATGAGTGGCAAAGCTGACTGGCAGAGGTTGGCAGAGTACACGCTGTAGGCCTGAGACACCCGCTTGAAGACAACTAACTGCTATTCAATCTATAACAGTGAAAAAAGTTTTTTGGTTTTAAATGCACGCTATTGTGACACCAGATATGAGTGGCAATGTGCACTGGCAGAGGTTGGCAGAGTACACGCTGAAGGCCTGAAACCCAGACGCTTGCAGACAACTAACTGCTATTCAATCTATTACAGTGAAAAAAATGTTTTGGTTTTTAAATGCAAGCTTAAGCTATTGAGAAACCAGATATGAGTGGTGGCACTGGGCAAGTGGGCACAGTCTCCACTGTGAGCCTGACACAGAAGCTGGCAGACAACTAACTGCTATTCAATCTATTACAGTGAAAAACTTTTTTTATTTTTAAAGGCACGCTATTGTCACCTGATATGAGTGGCAAAGTGGACTGGCAGAGGTTGGCAGAGTACACGCTGAAGGCCTGACACACCAGCTTGAATGACACTGACTGCTATTAACTTACAGTGAAAAACTTTTTTTCTTTTTAAAGGCACGCTATTGTCACACCTGATATGAGTGGCAAAGTGGACTGGCAGAGGTTGGCAGAGTACACGCTGAAGGCCTGACACCCGCTTGAAGACAACTAACTGCTATTCAATCTATAACAGTGAAAAAAGTTTTTTGTTTTTAAATGCACGCTTTTGTGACACCAGATATGAGTGACAAAGTGGACTGGCAGAGGTTGGCAGAGTACACGCTGAAGGTCTGATATCTGCTTTAAAGACACTGACTGCTATTAGCTGACAGTGAAAAACTTTTTTTCTTTTTAAAGGCACGCTATTGTCACACCTGATATGAGTGGCAAAGTGGACTGACAGAGGTTGGCAGAGTACACGCTGAAGGCCTGACACACCAGCTTGAAGGACACTGACTGCTATTAGCTTACAGTGAAAAACTTTTGTTCTTTTTAAAAGCACGCTATAGTCACACCTGATATGAGTGGAAAAGTGCACTTGCAGAGGTTGGCAGAGTACACACTGAAGGCCTGACACCCAGACGCTTGCAGACAACTAACTGCTATTCAACCTATTACAGTGAAAAAAATGTTTTGTTTTTAAATGCAAGCTTAAGCTATTGTGACACCAGATATGAGTTGTGGCATTGGGCAAGTGGGCACAGTATCCACTGTGAGCCTGACACAGAAGCTGGCAGGCAGGCAACTGCAATTACATTACACACACACAAAAAAAAAGCAGACTGATGTTCTAGCCCTAAAAAGGGCTTTTTGGGGTGCTGTTCTTACAGCAGAAATCAGATGAGTCCTTCAGGACTGTAGTGGACACTGAATACCCTAGCCTAGCTATCAATTTCCCTATCTAATGAGCAGCAGCTACACTTTCCCTCCTCTATCTAAGAATGCAGCTTCAGAATGAATCTAAAATGGATGCTGTACAGGAGGTGGGAGGGTCTGGAAGGGAGGGTCTGCTGCTAATTTGCTGGAATGTGTCTGCTGACCGTGAGGCACAGGGTCAAAGTTGGCTCAATGATGATGAATAGGGGGCAGATCAAACCGCGCATGTGTTCGCCCACCGTGGCTATGTTCGCCGGGAACTATTCGCCAGCGAACAGTTCGGTACATCACTAACCACCACCCAACTTATTGTTTTATACAAAAATCTTTTATAACTTCAGTTTATTTACAACCTCTTTTGTGGCCCATACTACAGGTTTCATATTGTATTCTCCTGTTTTTCAGAATTGTTTTGGAACTGTTAAAGTATATACATGTAAATCTTTTCATAGTTTAAATATGGAATATTAAAACAACTTTAACTCCAGGTAAAGGTTTGTTATGACTAATCTTTTGTATTTGGAGTACTTGTTACTTATTTAAAGACTACAAAAATAAACTAGTTCTATTCTGGGAACAAAATGTGAGTTTTCTACCTTTTGCTACAATTTTACCCTCTGGATTTTAAATGTACCACACTACTGGTTGTTCCTCTATCTCTGTGTTTCACATATGTGAATACCCTGAGACATTAGCCCACACCCCTACTGAAACAACTACTCATTTATATCCCATCAAGCATTGTTGCTCTAGTGAGACTCTTTTGGACTATTTTATGTTATCTTGCTTTTCCGCTGGCGCAGACCCAACCCATCTCTTTGTATTGTCAAATCTATTGACGGATTTGAGGGGTCTCCTTTGTTTGTGTTGCTGCCTATCTACATATTGTTTAATTAGCGCCGATTTCCCTTTTGTTTTCTGTATAATTACCAGTTATGTTGTAGATTTTCTATCAGAAGTGTAGATATTTCCCAGGAATTTTGAATGCCTGTAAGATGAGAGAATTGTATGAAAATAGAAAAGTTTTCCGAGTTCTGAAGTTGTTAGTTGGAAAAGATACAAAGATTTAGGTGTGTCCAGCTTTGGCTCCAGATGTCAGATCTTAGAGGTTTGGTGTGAGTTTGAGTGAGGGTGAGAGTTTTAGTCCAAGAGTGTGAGTCTTCAGTATCGGTGTCCTCTCTCTCCTATGTCCTTCATTTTTAAAGGAGAAAATTCTCTGCACGTCACTAGTTGATAGTAACCAATGGAGAACTGTGGGTGTGTCTTCCCTACAGATTATCATCTAGATTTTGGTCAGTAGATGGCGCAATTACATCACAAAATTATTGTTAGGGGGTCTGTGGTGTATCACCAAATTAATATATATATTACACAAGGTTCGTCTACATTAAAAGGTATTTATTTAGAAGACAACAACACAATACTATAAATGTATCACAAACACACAGCCCAGACCCACGGAGCAAATCTATCTATCTATATAGTAATCCCCTTCCCCACACGTTTGATCTCACCCACGGTTAGGCCTTCACATCTAGTAATGGCTCACTGCTGCAAGTTCGACATCACAACCACCAAGGAAGAAAAGGAAGCAACAGAGTATAACATGGTTCACAGCAGCAGAGCCACAGCAGCAGAGCCAAGAAGGAACAGAGAGGAATGAGGATAGGGGGGAGTGGCTATCTCTCTCCTGACTTGTAAAGGTATTGAATTACCTACTTACCATAAGCTTATCCCCCTGTAAGAAAGATCTACATGAACTTGATCACATGACCCCTGGTCACCATGTTAGTTTGATGACAGAATGTCACCACAGGGTCCATTTACCATTTTGTACAATGGGTTAACTGTATTTCTTGATGCGTTTGACGTCAACTTAGTTATCTTTTATGGCTACTATTTGTCACAGAAGCTGTCATCTTCAAAGCTTTTTTCCAGTCTTAGTGTCTGCAATTTTGCTATACGTTCAATTCCTGACACGTCCTAACCTTAATTTCACCCTTCCTTACAATGAAATTTGTAAGATTCCGTTAGTTTTTAGAAACTAAAATGAATTACTTGGTGTTATCTGGTTTTCTTGTGTGAAGCTACATAGTTAGTATTATTCATACATGTCTATTACACATATTCCACTAACGTTAGTAAATAATATGACATTTCTTCATTGATATTATGTCCATGAATATTCTATAGTATTAACATAGTACTATTTATATATGATTAATATGCTTATAGTAAGTTATAAGTGTATAGTGTGTGTGTGTATGTATATGTATGTATATGTATGTGTGTGTATATGTATATATATATATATATATATATATATATATATATATATATGGCAACATTTCATTCTTTGTGTGTTATTAGTTTAAGCAGACTGTGATTGTCTATTGTTGTGACTTAGATGATTATCAGATCACATTTTATGACCAATTTGTGCAGAAATCCATATCATTCCAAAGGGTTCACATACTTTTTTTTGCAACTGTATATATATATATATATATTCTGGGTTGTTACGTTCAACCCCACCTTGCTGTAGACACCATGTACAGTCTCTACCATCTGCAACACTCCATTTCCTCTCTCAGATCATCATTCCCTATAATTTGCTCTCAAAAGACCCCTCCACCAACAACCTCAACCTAACTCCCCTCAACTCAGAAGGAATCTGAGTTCTATAAACCTCCAGCAGCTGTCAGCTGATATTAATTCCCAACTATTATCCATTCCTGCTCACTCATGTCCCTCACTGGCTATCTCCTCATATAACTCTACCCTCACCTCAGCCCTGGACGCTGCAGCCCCTCTCCAAATACACACCGCAAGGAGGACACGCCCCCAACCATGGCACACTAAATCAACAACCTACCTGCAAAGATGTTCTCGTTCTGCTGAACGCTGCTGGAGGAAGTCTCACACCAAGTCAGACTTTCTACACTACAAATTCATATTGCGTTCATACAGCACAGCCCTTGCCCTTGCCAAACAGTCAAACTTTTCTTCTCTTATTCGTTCATGCTCCCACAATCCCAGGCGTCTCTTTGATACCTTTAACTCTCTTCTTTGCCCTGCTGTGGCCAACCCCCAAACTAACCTTACAGCTGATAGTCTTGCTTGATACTTTACTGACAAGATTGAGGTCCCCGCTCAGTTCTCAAGCTGGTTTTTGCTCATCTTGTGCCATTACAGAGAGAACATCTCTGAAACATATCAGACTGGTCCCACCCATAAGGGCAGTCCAGATCCAAAATGCCAGCAAGTTCCCTCTGCACGAGAGATACAGCAACCACAGATGATCGTTTCAGCCTTGTTAGGCATCATCAGTGAGGCATAGCTGATATCTCCCTGGGCACCGTGAGCAAGGGGTCCACGTCTGGATTACCCTTTAAACTTGTGGAGAGCATAAAAATGGGTTGCAAGAGAATACTGAGAACGGGCAGTAGCTGAAATAGCCTTCCCTTCGGTGGGTCCCCGCTCATTTCTCAAGCTGTTTTTTGCTCATCTTGTGCCATTTCAGAGAGAACATCTCTGAAACATATCAGACTGGTCCCACCCATACGGGCAGTCCAAATCCGAAATGCCAGCAAGTTCCCTCTGCACGAGAGATACAGCAACCCAAGATGATCGTTTCAGCCTTGTTAGGCATCATCAGTGAGGCATAGCTGATATCTCCCTAGGCATCGTAAGCAAGGGGTCCACGTCTGGATTACCCTTTAAACTTGTGGAGAGCAAAAAATGGGTCGCAAGAGAATTTGATTCTGGCCTCACCTTTGAGCCTCACATCTGGTCTGTTGTCAAATCATGCCAATTCCACCTCAAAAACATTGCCCGCAACCGCCCCTATCTTACACAAGATGCTACTGAAGAGCTTGTCAATGCTCTAGTAATCTCTCGCATGGACTATTGTAACTCTCTAATTGGTCTTCCCAATAGCCGTATTGCCCCGCTACATTCTGTAATGAATGCTGCCGCCAGACTGATTTTCCTCTCTCGTCGGTCCTCTCACACCTCACCCCTCTGTCAGTCCTTACATTGGCTTCCTGAATCTTATAGGAGTCAATTCAAAGTGCTAACCCATACCTATAACGCACTGAATAATCTTAGTTCCTCTTAAATCGTCTCACAGATCCATAGGTATGCCCCTTCTCGGTCTCTCCGCTCTGCCCGTGACCTTCTTCTGTCCGCTGCTCGTACCCGTATGACCAACTCGCGCTTGCAGGACTTTTCGCAGGCGGCTCCCATCTTATGGAATAGCCTGCCTACCGCCATCAGACTCTCCCCTAGTCTTCAATCATTTAAAACTAATTTCTTTAGGAAAGCCTATACCCTCCCAGACTAACCTCTACCTCACATACCTGTCTTTTGCTCTCTCCTAAAGGGTAGAACTATCTCTCCTCCAGCTCTGCTTCACTCCCACCTATTTTGACTTCTATTCCCTGTCCTAATGTGTTTCATACCCCACCTCCTATAGACTGTAAGCTCGTTTGAGCAGGGCCCTCTTCAACCCTTCGTTTCTGTGAGTTTTCTTGTAATTGTCCTATTTATAGTCAAATCCCCCCTCTAATAATATTGTAAAGCATCAGAATCTGTTGGCGCTATATAAATGGTAATCATCATCATAATAATAATAATAAAAATAATAACCCCACAAGTATTATATCCCCAGATAGCCTGGATCTGAGCACCCAAAGTGTCCAAATAGCGCTCAGATCCCACGAACATAGCCAAATCGCCACCAGAGAAAAAGTGGTAGCGGTCGGTCACTTATGGGAGTTCAAAAATTAACAAAATGTCGAAAGGTTCCCCTGGCTCCTAGGTAGTGATTGTTCACCTGGTTCATGCTAGCAATCCTACCAAACAGCGCTCCCCTGGCTTGTCGGGAATAGAAGCAGGCATTCGTACAAAGTGTTCGCGGTGTCGAGTGTCTGACTTAGAGTTCCAGACACTCGATGACAAAGTACCGCTGCCTGATTTCGGGAGACAAGATGGCCACCATTTTCCAGTACATGTGTTGTTCGGTTATATGAACGGCCAAAGAGAGAGAGAGCACTTAAGTTTGTTGTTTCTTTGACGTTAAATAAGCCAGGGGGTGGTCGATGTTCAGTAGTTCAAACTACCGAATGCAGGGAAAATAACTGGTCAAGTGAAATTACAGGGTTTTGTCACATTGCTCCCCCCCAGTTCCATGGTGTGGCATACCCTCCTAGACCCCGACAGGTTGACTTGGGGATGTCCGGAAGGATAGATTAAGGCTCCAATTCTGTTTTCCAAGATAATCCATCCGCATAACAGTTCTCTTTGCCTGGCCTGTACTGCATAGTAAAATTGTAGGGTTGAAGGGCCAGGCTCCAACACAGAAGGCTACCCTATTCAACCAGATGAGGAGGTTGTGGTCAGTCATTACAGTGAAGGGATGACCATAGAGATAGGGCTGCAATTTCTTTAATGCTCATTCTTTCTCCACAGTGGCATAGCTGACTTCTCAGGGTAAAAGTTTTCTGCTGAGATATGCCCCAGGGTCCTCCATTCCATCATCCTCCACTTGGCTCGGCACAGCTCCCAGCCCAAACATGGAGGCATCTGTGTGGACGAAAAATGTTTTAGTATGGTTTGGGGATAGCGCTGACATCAATCTCTGAAAGGTGACCTCACACTTCGGGGACCACACTACAAGTCGAGGAAGGGACTTTTTGATAAGATCAGTGAGGGGTTTGGCGAGGGCGCTATACTCGGGAACAAACTTGCGGTAGTAGCCTGCTGTCCCCTTGAAAAGCTAGTACCTGTGTCTTGTTATGTGGTTGGGGCCAGTTGGCAATAGCCTCTACTTTGGTAAATTTGGGCCGCTGATGGCCAGAGCACACTCTATAGCCGAGATACTGTACTTCGGCCATACCGACATGGCACTTGTCTGGCTTCAATGTGAATCCCACTGCCTGAATTCTCTCAAGTACCCTAGATAAGTGTCGAAGGTGGTCTTCCCATGTGCAGCTGTAGATGGCTATGCCATTTTAATACGCACATGAAAAGTCCTGAAATCCCTCCAAGAGCCTGTCGGCCATTCGCTGAAACTGGTAGCTGGGGCATTCTTCATACCGAACGGCATACGCTTAAACTGGTATAGCCCGAACTGGGAGACAAATGCTGACTTAGGTAAGGTCGCTGGCTCAAGGGGGATATGGTAGTTTCAGTATCTCACAAAAGTGAGTACACCCCTCACATTTTTGTAAATATTTTATTATATCTTTTCATGTGACAACACTGAAGAAATGATACTCTGCTACAATGTAATGTAGTACGTGTACAGCCTGTATAGAAACATAGAAACATAGAATGTGACAGCAGATAAGAACCATTCGGCAAATCTAAGCGACCCAATTTTTAAATACTTTCATTAGTCCCTGACCTTAACTTATAGTTAGGATAGCCTTATGCATATCCCACACATGCTTAAACCTCTTTACTGTGTTGACCTTTACCACTTCAGCTGGAAGGGTATTACATGCATCCACTACCCTCTCAGTAAAGTAATACTTCCTGATATTATTTTTAAACCTTTTTTTGCCCCTCTAATTTAAGACTATGTCCTCTTGTTGTGGTAGTGTTTCTTTTTTAAATATAGTCTCCTCCTTTACTGTGTTGATTCCCTTTATATATTTAAATGTTTCTATCATATACCCCGTCTCGTCTTTCCTCCAAACTATACACGTTAAGTTCCTTTAACCTCTCCTTGTAAGTTTTATCCTGAAATCCATGAACCAGTTTAGTAGCCCTTCTCTGAACTCTCTCTAAAATATCAATATCCTTCTGGAGATACGGTCTCCAGTACTGCGTACAATACTCCAAGTGAGGTCTCACCAGTGTTCTGTACAATGGCATGACCACTTCCCTCTTTCTACTGCTACTACCTCTCCCTATACAACCAAGCATTCTGCTAGCATTTCCTGCTGCTCTATTGCATTTTCTGCCTACCTTTAAGTCATTAGAAATAATCACCCCTAAATCTCTTTCCTCAGATGTTGAGGTTAGGACTCTATCAATTATTCTGTACTCTGCCCTTGGATTTTTACGTCCAAGATGCATTATCTTGTACTTATCCACATTAAATGTCAGTTGCCACAACTCTGACCATTTTTTTTTCTATTTTTCCTAAATCATTTGCCATTTGGCTTATCCCTCCTGGAACATCAACCCTGTTACATATCTTAGTATCATCAGCAAAAAGACATACCTTACCATCAAGACCTTCTGCAATGTCAGTAATAAAAATATTAAAGAGAATGGGTCCAAGTACAGATCCCTGAGGTACCCCACTAGTGACAAGCTCATGCTTTGAATACACTCCATTAACTACAACCCTCTGTTGCCTGTCACTCAGCCACTGCCTTACCCATTCAACAATATTGGAATCCAAACTTAAAGATTGCAGTTTATTGATAAGCCTTCTATGTGCAACAGTGTCAAAAGCCTTACTGAAATCTACCACCCTGATCTATTATTTTAGTTACCCAATCAAAAAAATTAATAAGATTAGTTTGGCATGATCTCCCTGAAGTAAACCCATGTTTTCTCTGATCTTGAAATCCATGTGTTTTTAGATGTTCAACAATCCTATCCTTTAACATGGTTTTGATTACTTTCCCCACTACTGAAGTAAGGCTTACTGGCCTATAGTTGCCCGACTCCTTCCTACTACCTTTTTTGTGAATGGGCACAACATTCGCTAACTTCCAATCTTCTGGGACTATTCCTGTTAACAGATTTATTTAACCAATCATTGCTAACACCACAAAGCTCTTCTCAAAAACTTTGGGTGTATTCGATCAGGTCCCATTGACTTATTCGTCTTTACTTTTGACAGTTAAAATCGAACCTCTTCCTCTGTAAACTCACATGTAACAAATGACTAATTTGTCCTTTTTCCTACCTGAGGCCCCTTTCCTTCATTTTCATCTGCGCATACTAAACAAAAATATTTATTGAGGCAGTCAGCTAGATCTTTATCCTCTTCTATATACCTTCATTCTTTTGTTTTTAATCTAACTAATCCATGTTTTACTTTCCTTTTTCTCATTTATGTATCTAAAAAAGGTTGTGTCCCCTTTTTTACTGACTGTGCTATTTTCTTTTCTGTGTGTGATTTGGAAGTTCTTATAACTTGTGACTCCTTTACACATATTCTAATTTTAGAAAAGTCTATTTTTCTAAAGTCTAAAACTTTTGTTTTTGTGTGGTGTGACTCCTTCACTGTTCTTATATATAAACCATATACATACACAGTGGGTGGAGTATCTCGGTTCAGGGTAAAAGATGATGGTATAAAAACAGATGGAATAACTGTAAAGATAAAATAGTAGACGAGCACCTAGTGCAATATCATACAGTATGGAAATAATAAGACACAAAATCTATAATTCAGTACTCACAAGGAGAGAGCCAGAAAGTATGGCTCAATCTGGACACCTGTGGGATGATCAAAAGGGATCCCACTCCCTTTAGATGTGCAGATGATCCTTTGTTGGTTCCAGAAGAAATGCCCACACCAAATAGTAATGGGGGACTAAACTTATTTTAATAAACAAATTCAAATAACAATAAAATGCACATTTTAAAAGCAAGACTAAAGCTTGCAAAAACCCACTATATAGTGGTAAAGTAAATAAGTCCTCTATGGGAAAAAACAAATGCAAGACGCGTTTCACCTAAGTCCTAGGCTTCCTCAGTTGGTGTTAACTTCTGTTAACTTCTGTTGGTGTTCTTTTATGTCCGTTTGTATCTGACAGATTCACCTGTTCCGTGTTTGCACGATGTTTCCATTTCCGGTCGCATGATAAAGACGTATTTCCGGTTCGCGGTCACTGTTGGAACGCATATGCGTTACACTAATGCAAAAATAACTTTATTGTCCTTATCCGTCATTGTGAACAGTTTATTTAAATACCAGATCGTACACCCAGTCACATATAAAATTGAATGAATAGATAGGAGATGTTATACAAAGGCAGAGTCTCATTGAAATATAATAGGAAAAAATAATAAGTGAGGCATAAATATCGGAAGAAATATGTACATGGTAATGAATAGGGATAAGTCCATGAGAACTGGAGTATTGCATTTTAAAAAATGCAGGGTATCTAAAAAAACATCCACAGCGTATAAAAAAATATATAAGAGATATAAAAAGTATATAAAAAATATATATATAAAAATATATATATAAAAAAAATAGAAAATATATCAAATATGGCGTACGATTTCTAAAATTCATAGTCAGCACCATGCATACACTTCATATAAAAGGAATATTAGTAGATTAAGTGCAATTGTTGTGTTAAAAGAAATGACATATTTCAAAATCTAAATTAAGGCCATTAAGTGTAAGAGTATTAAAATTAAAAATAAACTTTATTTTTTCTTTCCCTAGCTTCTTAATATAATCCCCTCCCCTCCAATCTTTTTGGACTGATTTTATTGCACAGAAGAATAGACCTGTGGGGTCTTGGTTATGGGAGATTTTGAAATGTTGGGAGACAGAATGTGTTTCTAGGCCTTTTTTGATGTTTCAAACGTGTTCTGCAATTCTTACATTTAAAGGCCGTATAGTTCTTCCTATGTAGAGGAGATTGCAAGGGCATTTTAGGACATAAATAATTCCTTTAGAGTAACAGGTAAGGTGGTCTCTTATTTTATATGGTTGTCCTATTGATTCGCCTATGTCTACAAGATGTCTTTTTTTGTTTTTCGTAGCTCTACATGGTAGACAATCTCCACAGCCATAAAAACCTATAAGATTATTAATAAAGTGCTTAGGTTTTGTTGTTTCTAAGTTACTCTTAACTAAAATGTTCTTTAAATTACTGGTACCTCTGTATATTATCTTTGGTCTTGATGGTAAAATATCTTTAAATATAGGGTCATCTCTTAAAATGTGCCAATGTTTGTTTATGGCTCTTTGAATTTTTTCCGTACTTCCATTATATTTACTAATGAATGGGATTTCGTTGTGGTTTCGAGACATGTTCTTAGGTTTATATTTTAAAAGTTGATTCCTTTCCAAGAGTCTGACTTCGCAGATCTGTAGGTAAAATTGGTCTTGGAACCAAAAAAAATTGTTGGTTAAAATTAGTAAAATTCCTTCTAAAATGAACTCTCTTTGTTCTTTCTTAGAAAAAGTTATAGTTCAGTAGTTAAAAATGGAATACCAAGAGACCCTATAACTAATGGCAGAGGAAAAACAATTGAGAATAGGAGAGGAAAAGACACTACACACGACCAAGATCTGACTCAATTCCAGTAGACACACCATCTTCTTCTTCTTCGTTTTTTCGGAAGGACCCAACCACCAACAGATTGCAGTAGTCCCAGAAGACACTCCCCCCATGAATCTCCCTGGAAGAGACAAAGAACCATAGAAGAAGAAGAAGAAGAAGGAGAAGAAGAATTAACTTACAGGGAGAAGCGGAACAGGAGACGGATGTAGAGGGAATTTTTAACTTAACACAAAAAGATCTCTCCACAGAACAGAAACAAATTTTTAAGAAAGGTCTTAAATTTGCACCCACATCAGATTTTAACCAATTTGATTTTTTTTTTATTGATCTTAATCATTTTATTAGAAAACTATCTTTAAAGAATTTTTTTTATGCAAAAAAGATTCTCTGATTCCTATACAAGACAACAACTATATACATTCAGATCTCAAAGAAAAGTCCACCTTCTTCCCTAAACATATGATTTCTGACCACATGAAGGCTTTTGAAATTGTAGTTATGAAGGAGGTATATAAGATCAAAAAAACTAACAGTTATCAGCAGAATTTATCCCGAAGGGAACAAAAAATAGTAAAAGAGATGGGAAAGGACAAAGATATCGTCATTAAATCAGCTGATAAGGGGGGAGGAATTGTTATTTTCAACAAAGACAACTACATAAAAGAAGCAGAGAAAATTATTTTGGATCCGCTGACATATCAACAACTATCATCTAATCCTATGGGAGAGATACAGAAAAAATTTGAGGAATACATTTTAAGAGGAAAGGAATTAGAAATTATAAATGAAAAGGAAGCTAAATATTTATCCATTGTCCACTCTAAAATACCCACCATGTAGGCCAATAATATCAGGCATAGATTCGGTATCCACCCGGATATCAGAATATATAGATGTTATGCTGCAACCTTTAGTGGTGAAGAATCCATACTACCTCAAAGACACTATACATATGCTTCAAATATTAGAGCAGACTGAATGGCAGGAAGGATACTTTTTAGTCACATGTGACGTCAGTTCACTATATAGTATTATCCCCCATAAGAAAGCACTTGAAGCAGCGAAATATTTTTTAGAGAAATCATCTTTTAAGAAAGAACAAATAGAGTTCATTTTAGAAGGAATTTTACTCATTTTAACCAACAATATTTTTTGGTTCCAAGATCAATTTTACCTACAGATCTGCGGTATTGCGATGGGCACCAAGTTCGCCCCCAGCTATGCCAACCTTTTTATGGCATACTGGGAAGAGCATTTTATCTCCAGTGGTCATGGCTGGATGGTGAACTTGGTGTCCTACCGCAGGTATATAGATGATATATTCTTCATCTGGACAGGTGATAGTTGTGAATTGACACATTTCCTCAAGTTTCTTAACACCAACGATTGGGGCATTAAATTGACTAGCAATGTAAGCAACACAGATATTAACTTTTTAGATTTAAATATCTACATAAAAGAATCCATTATTTTTACTAGGAATTATTTTAAGCCAGTAGATACGAACAGCTATATCAATCGGACTAGCTGTCACCACACCCCCTGGCTCACAAATGCCCCTAAAGGGCAATTCAAAAGAATAAGGAGAAATTGTAAAGAAGAAGAAGAATATGTTAAACAAGCTGAACACATAATGAACCAATTCATAGAGAAAGGTTACGATGAAGGAGCGTTAAGAAAAATATGGAAGAAGTCAGACTCTTGGAAAGGAATCAACTTTTAAAATATAAACCTAAGAACATGTCTCGAAACCACAACGAACTCCCATTCATTAGTAAATATAATGGAAGTACGAAAAAAATTCAAAGAGCCATAAACAAACATTGGCACATTTTAAGAGATGACCCTATACTTAAAGATATTTTACCATCAAGACCAAAGATAATATACACAGGTACCAGTAATTTAAAGAACATTTTAGTTAAGAGTAACTTAGAAACAACAAAACCTAAGCACTTTATTAATAATCTTATAGGTTTTTATGGCTGTGGAGATTGTCTACCATGTAGAGCTACGAAAAACAAAAAAAGACATCTTGTAGACATAGGCGAATCAATAGGACAACCATATAAAATAAGAGACCACCTTACTTGTTACTCTAAAGGAATTATTTATGTCTTAAAATGCCCCTGCAATCTCCTCTACATAGGAAGAACTATACAGCCTTTAAATGTAAGAATCGCAGAACACGTTCGAAACATCAAAAAAGGCCTAGAAACACATTCTGTCTCCCAATATTTCAAAATCTCCCATAACCAAGACACCACAGGTCTATTCTTCTGTGCAATAAAATCAGTCCAAAAAGATTGGAGGGGAGGTGATTATATTAAGAAGCTAGGGAAAGAAAAAATGAAGTTTATTTTAAATTTTAATACTCTTACATTTAATGGTCTTATTTTAGATTTTGAAATATGTCATTTCTTTTAACACAACAATTGCACTTAATCTATTAATATTCGTTGTATATGAAGTGTATGCATGGTGCTGACTATGAATTTTAGAAGTTGTACACCATATTTTATATATTTTCTATTTTTTTTAAATATATTTTTATATATATATTTTTTATATACTTTTTATATCTCTTATATATGTTTTATACGCTGTGGATGTTTTTTTAGATACCCTGCATTTTTTAAAATACAATACTCCAGTTCTTATGGACTTATTCCTATTCATTACCATGTACATATTTCTTCTGATATTTATGCCTCACTTATTATTTTTTCCTATTATATTTCAATGAGACTCTGCCTTTGTATAACATCTCCTATCTTTTCATTCAATTTTATATGTGACCGGGTGTACGATCTGGTATTTAAACGAACTGTTCACAATGACGGACAATAAGGACAATAAAGTTATTTTTGCATTAGTGTAACGCATATGCGTTCCAACAGTGACCGCGAACCGGAAATACGTCTTTATCATGCGACCGGAAATGGAAACATCGTGCGAACACAAAACAGGTGAATCTGTCAGATACAAACGGACATAAAAGAACACCAACAGAAGGTAACATCAGCAACTGAGGAAGCCTAGGACTTAGGTGAAACGCGTCTTGCATTTGTTTTTATCCCATAGATGACTTATTTACTTTACCACTATATAGTGGGTTTTTGCAAGCTTTAGTCTTGCTTTTAATATTTGCATTTTATTGTTATTTGAATTTGTTTATTAAAATAAGTTTAGTCCCCCATTACTATTTGGTGTGGGCATTTCTTCTGGAACCAACAAAGGATCATCTGCACATCTAAAGGGAGTGGGATCCCTTTTGATCATCCCACAGGTGTCCAGATTGAGCCATACTTTCTGGCTCTCTCCTTGTGAGTACTGAATTATAGATTTTATGTCTTATTATTTCCATACTGTATGATATTGCACTAGGTGCTCGTCTACTATTTTATCTTTACAGTTATTCCATCTGTTTTTATACCATCATCTTTTACCCTGAACCGAGATACTCCACACACTGTGCATGTATAAATTTCTATTTGATTTTAGTGTGGATAGAGAGGTTACCACACAGGTGTTTTAGAGTGACTTGGTATCTTTTTGGGTAACACGCTCAGACTCTATATTTGTATTATATATAAACCACACTGACTGACTGGATCCTAAACTTTCACCTACAGTAATATCTGATACCAAATCTCCATATGTTAACACTAAATCTAGAATGGCCTCTTTACGAGTTGGCTCCTCAATTACTTGTTTTAGAGGCAATCCCAGTAAGGAGTTTAGCACAAGCAGCTATTTTGAATTTCCAGTTCACATCAGGAAGATTAAAGTCACCCATGATGATATAACAGTATAAATTTGCTGTCCCCTCAAAATAACTGCCACTAGAGTCCTCTTCCACTCCTCCATGGCGACATCATGGAGCTGGTGGACCTTGCACTCCCTTCTGTTTGAGGATGCCCTCAATTGGGTTTATGTCTGGAGACATGCTTGGCCAGTCCATTACCTTTACCTTCAGCTTCAGGCAGTGGTCGTCTTGGTGTGTTTGGGGTTGTTATCGTGGTGGAATACTGCCCTGCAGCCCAGTCTCCGAAGGGAGGGGATCATGCTCTGCTTCAGTATGTCACAGTACATGTTGGCATTCATGGTTCCCTCAATGAACTGTAGCTCCTCAGTGCCGATGGCACTCATGCAGACCCAGACTATGACACTCCCACCACCATGATTGACTGTAGGCAAGACACACTTGTCTTTGTACTCCTCACCTGGTTGCCGCCATACACGCTCGACACCATCTGAATACGTTTATCTTGGACTCATCAGACCACAGGACATGGTTCCAGTAATCCATGTCCTTAGTATGCTTGTCTTCAGCAAACTGTTTGCTGGCCTTCTTGTGCATCATCTTTAGAAGAGGCTTCCTTCTAGGATGACAGCCATGCAGATTAATTTGATGCAGTGTGCGGCGTATGGTCTGAGCACTGACAGGCTGACCCCCCCACCCCTTCAGCCTCTGCAGCAATGCTGGCAGCACTCATACGTCTATTTCCCAAAGGCAACCTCTGGGGAGCACCCGCACTCAACTTCTTTGGTCGACATGGTGAGGCCTGTTCTATGTGGAACCTGTCCTGTGAAACTGCTGTATGTTCTTGCCCACCATGCTGCAGCTCAGCTTCAGTGTCTTGGCAATCTTCTTATAACCTAGGCCATCTTTATGTAGAGCAACAATTCTTTTTTTTCAGATCCTCAGAGTTCTTTGCCATGAGGTGCTATGAGGTGCCATGTTGAACTTCCAGTGACCAGTATGAGAAAGTGTGAGAGCGATAACACCATATTTAACACACCTGCTCCCCATTTACACCTGAGACCTTGTAAGACCAGGGAGGGAAAATAGCTAATTGGGCCCAATTTGGACATTTCCACTTAGGGGTGTACTCACTTTTGTTGCCAACAGTTTAGACATTAATGGCATTAATCCATTCCTTTTTATCAATTTTTAACCCATTTCTGCACTTTTTCTAGTGCCATGACATCCTTCTTTATAAATCCCTGACAAAACCAAACCTTGAATATGCTGTGCAATGTTGGGCACCTATTCTAAACAGGCAAAATTATATTTTCATCCCTAGAATTTATGCCCCTGTTTGTATATGACAAAACCTTACTGGCCATAGCAACTGCCTAATCTGTTGTCTATAACAATTCCCAAATCCTGCTCATGTATTGTTATCCCTAATTCACTACCATTTAGGGTGTAAGTTGCTTGTACATGCTTTACCCCGAAGTTGCATTTCTCTACATTAAATGTCATCTGCCATTTTAGTGCCCAGTACCCTTATCTATCTAAATCTCTCTGCAGCAAAGAAATATCCTGCTCACATTTTATTACTTTACAAAGTTTTGTGTCATCTGCAAACACTAAAATATGGCTTTGATGCCTATTTTAAGATCATTTATAAATATGTTAACCCCTTAAGGACACATGACGGAAATATTCCGTCATGTTTCCATGTTATTCCAGAAGTTGTGTTTTTAAAGGGGTTAAATAGAAGTGGTCCCAAAACAGAACCCTGAGGGTCACTACTTACCACTTTTGTCCAGCTTAATGACAACTCGTTGTACTCTATCCTTAGGCCAATATTCTACCCAAGAACAAGAATATTCATCTAGACCAATTTGTTTTAGTTTAAACACTAACCTATTTTGAGGAAACGTATCAAATGCCTTGGCAAAATCCAAGTAGATCACATCCACTGCAACACCCTGATCTATACTTCTACTTACTTCTTCGTAGAATGCAATTAGGTTAGTTTGACATGACCTATGTTTCAGAAAACCATGCTGATTATTCAATGAATTACGGAATACTATATTTTAATAGCCCTTCAAATACTTTCCCAGTCACAGAAGTTAAGCTCACAGGTCAATAATTTCCAGGCAATGATTTTGAACCCTTTTTTTTTTTCTCATATACAAAAACATACACACAAAATAATAATTGAAAGTGACCTTTTATCTCCTCTATAACAGTAACTTCTATACTTATTCCCTTTCTTTCACTTTTCCCATACCGTTCCTTTCTCTTTTTTACCCTTTTGCTTTCAGAATTATAAAGTATAGAGTATTTAATTCTTATAAAGTTACCAATAAATAACACATTTTTATTACATTTACACACAAAGTCACCTAACTATCCCTTGAGAGAGAGTCACAAATATAAATATCTTTATTAAATTACCACAATAGTGCTAGGAAAACAAACTCGTTTTGCTGGTACTATAGGGTTATTAGGTCCCACCCTCCCTCAGGATCCCCCTCTCTCTGGGCTGAAGGGGTTAAAAGCCCTTCAACCACTTACCTTTATCCTGGATTGGTGACCTCTCCTCGGTGCTGATGACCTCTCCACCCCTTGCCGATGTCAGTTCAAAATGCGCATGCGCAGCCAGAGCCACTTGCGCATTCAAACCACCCATAGGAAAGCATTACTCAATGCTTTCCTATGGACGTCAGCGTCCAAAATGACATTGAAGATTGCGGAAGCGGCCTCTAGTGGCTGTCAGGGTTAAAACTAGGGGGTTAAAAGTAGGGGGACCTTGGACCCAGACCACTTCATTGAGCTGAAGTGGTCTGGGTGCCTTTAACCTTATCTGATTGTATACATTCTTCTAGAGGAACTCTAATTTTTTTTTGCCAAAATTTCCAGATGATCTTTTTTTTGGCATTGCCAGATTATTTGTTTGATTAATGTCTCTAGTTAAGGAATGTTACTTGTTTTCCAGTTTTTTGCAATCATTAGTTTTACCACAATTAGTATATGTAAAATTATAGGAAGAATATCTTTCTCAGTATTATTCGTCTTTAAAGTGTCACTGTCATGTCGACATTACCTTTCTTTAATCGCTTCCTCTTCTCTCCCTCTGAAGCGATCCCTATCTGATCTTTTTTTTTTTTAAACAGAAGTAGGGACTACTTTGTTTTATGGAGGTTTCCTAGCTGTGACGAAAGCCACGTTGCCATTAGGGTTTGGAGGGGACTACTTGCCAGCCTTTTACCCTGTGACTATTGCACCTTTAATTTATTGTGGTTGAGAGACCCTAATTGTGGCTATTGGGACTTTAAACAATATTTCTTCAAACTCCCGAACACTCGAAGTGGCCGCCATTCGAACACGTGGTGGTGGCCATCTAGTTCGCATGGACCAAAACCGTGAATAGACTTCAGGGGGACCATCCACAGAAGCAGTGTGTGATACAGGGAGCAGAAGGTGTCGTCATTCCTCCCCAGTGGCAGAGTGAGTTTCAGGGAGAGGAGACAACCGGTCTCCCTCCCCAGCGGCAGTGTATCCTACAGGGGGTGGAGACAATTAGTCTCCCTCCCCAGCAGCAGTGTGCACCCAGGGAGCAGAAGGGTTAGTCCTTCCTCCCCAGCGGCAGAGTGAGTTTCAGGGAGAGGAGACAACTGGTCTCCCTCCCCAGTGGCAGTGTATCCTACAGGGGGTGGAGACAATTGGTCGCCCTCCCCAGCAGCAGTGTGCACCCCAGGGAGCAGAAGGGTTAGTCCTTCCTCCCCAGCGGAAGAGTGAGTTTCAGGGAGAGGAGACAACCGGTCTCTCTTCCAGCAGCAGTGTATTCTACAGGGAGTGGAGATAATCGGTCTCCCTCCCAAGTGACAGTGTGCCATACAGAAAGCAGAAGGTGTTGTCCTTCCTCCCCAGCAGCAGAGCAAACTACCAGGAGTGGGGGCAGTCGGTCCTTCTCCCCAGCTACAGGGGGACAGCAACCCTGACCCCAATAGTGCAGATGGGACCGCAGTCTCTGTACTGGAGCTACAGGGATGCTGGACGGCTGATCCAGATCCCCCAACTAACCCTGCATGAGTTCCAAGAGGAGGAGGTAAGCGACTTTCCCCCTCGCCAGCCCATTCCTAACCGGGTACTGGCGTTAGTGGATGAGACTTTACCCCCCACTGATCCCCTTCCAGCAGAAGAGCTAACATCAGGGCAGAGTGAAGCTAACTGGCCCCTTGTTACTGGGCAGGACTATGCACCGGTCCCCTCAGCTGAAGATCTGGCATCTGGACAGAGGGCCACTAGCCTCTGTCATCCCCGTTCCCTTTGTCCAGAACCTGAATCCCCACTGGCCAACCCAGCAGAAGCTCTGGCCTCTGCCCACTAATTACCCACAGCTCCATGCCTGGGAGCACGGAAAAGATTGGGGGTGACGGACACCAACTCTGCAACCTAGAACATACCGGACAGAGCCCGACACCAGAGGCCACCAGGTCCAGCAATTGTTTGTTGTGGGAGGTTTACTTGACTAACTCAGGCACAGAACGACAGGAGGTCAGGTACCCTGGGAGGAAAGCCACTTCGCCACTGGGGTTTGGAGGGGGACTCCTTGCCAGCCTTTTACCCTGTGACTATGGCCCCTTTAATTTATTGTGGTTGAGAGACCCTATTTGGGGCTATTGGGACGTAAAACAATGGTTCTTTTAACTCCCGAACAGTTGAAGTGGTCGCCATTCAACATTCGAACACGTGGTGGTGGCCATCTTGTTCTCATGGAGTAAAACCGCAAATAGACTTCAGGGGGACTTAGCTGCGAATGCCCTGGAACTATTTTCGGCATGAAAACCTTGTGGTTCCTGGTCGGTCCTCCAGCGGCACTCAGCCACGATTCTATGGAATTGTTTTGGGCATTGGACCATGCCTGCGCCTGGGCAAAATTATGACTTCCATTAAATTTCTGAACCCCTGATCTGGTATGGGTGATTTTTGGATATGTTGTTTACCCAGATCAGGGCTATCAGGGGATGCATGGGGATATGTTGTGTTTTGGGGTACTTAATGGACTTTGTAAAAATAGTTTTTTTGTGCCTGGGGATAATTAAGTTAATGCATTCTCTGCCTTAATTATATCACAGGCAGAGGGGAGGGATTGTGTACTGTATGTGGGAGTGTCATTTATTGTCACATTGTTTTTATTGGCTTGTACACTTTGTGTCCCTGTGCCCAACAAGGTCCACCTGGGCATCACCCTTGTTGGGAAACTTGCATAAAAGGCCAGTGTGCCTCCATTAAAATTGAGTTCCTGTTTTACCCTCAACACCTGACCCTCTTGTCTCGTAATTGGAGGGGGACTGCTATATTCACACTGGGGATTGCTATACTCTTTATACTTCCTGGGTTCTAATCACTAGTTCTTCTAAGAGCTGTTCATGCTATGCGCTCCTGGAGGAGAGGTCTTTCCCACATGGTCCTGGATGTCGGAGGTTGTTCAATGGTGGGAGGAAGATGGCAAGATTCCAGTTAAGCTATGGCGGTTGCGGAGTCTGCGGTGCTTGTGGTGTCCGGTGTGGTACTTAGTCCTCAGCGGTGTCATACCTTGTGTCCCGCGCCGTCCCTGTCCCGCCGTCCGTCCTCTCCCGTCGGGCGGTGTGGATCGCTGGCGGGCGTTGGGCGCGCGCGCATCTGGGAGAGCATCCGAGAATGTGCGCGCACGCACACAAGGTAGCCAGCAGGGGTGATGTGACATCATATTTGTTAAGACACCTTTTGTCTTAATAAGTAAATCGCCGTTTAGTCCACCTTCCCCTCTCACCGTATCAAGTCTTTGTTCGTATAATGTATAATCCACGAACCATAACCAGGGGAAGCGGTAATCTCCCGAACGGGATCCGTGAATGTACTCAGGTTCCCGAACTGAACTCCAGGTGCAATTTTGGTCACCTGTTCTAAAGAAGGATATCATGGCACTAGAAAAAGTGCAGAGGCGGGCTACAAAATTAATAAAAGGAATGGAACATATCAGCTATGAAGAAAGGTTAACAAATTTAAACCTATTTAGTTTAGAAAAACGTCGCCTGAGAGGGGATATGATTACATTATACAAATATATTCGGGGCCAATACAAACCATTGTGTGGAAATCTATTCACAAACCGGACTTTACATAGGACACGAGGCCATGCGTTTAGACTGGAAGAAAGAAGATTTCGTCTAAGGCAAAGGAAAGGTTTTTTTACTGTAAGAACAATCAGGATGTGGAATTCTCTGCCTGAAGAAGTGGTTTTATCAGAGTCCATACAGATGTTCAAACAGCTACTAGATGCATACTTGCAAAGACAGAATATTCAAGGATATAATCTTTCAATGTAGGGTAATAACTGCTTGATTCAAGGATAAATCTGACTGCCATTCTGGGGTCAAGAAGGAATTTTTTGTCCTAGCTTGTTGCAAAATTGTGCTTCAAACTGGGTTTTTTTTTGTTTTTTGTTTTTTTTTGCCTTTTGGATCAACAGCAAAAAACAGGTGTGAGGAAGGCTGAACTTGATGGACGCAAGTCTCTTTTCAGCTATCTAACTATGTAACTATGTAACTATGTAACTGCCGCTAACAACCGAATAACGATATCCACCAAGCGGCATAAGTTTCCCATAAATAGTCCTTAAGCGTGCATAAGAATCCCCCCAATAACGAGACTGAAGCTCCGTGTTGAGGGTCAAACAAGATCTGAGGACTGGAACACCCAGCCTGCTTTTTATTAGGAAAAGGCACACACAGGACACTCCCAGGGGGAGGATGAAAACAACCAATTATACACAGGGTAACACCCCCACGTCTCCTCCCCTCAGATAAACACATAACACAATTATAACGTACAATATTTTACCCCAGTTCTGGATGTACCCCAAAAACAGGGGGTACACCTTTAAGTCCAGCACTGCTTGAAAGGTCTTGGTTAGGGGAACACTCTGTCCAAATTCCAGCCCATTCGGTTGTGGGGTTCGGGAGTTATGGATGTTTGAAGTTTTGACCGACTGCACAGATTTTCTAGCCGAAAAGAGTTCCACAAGTTTTGGCCCTGCAGTCGGTCTCCGTTCGCCGGTTAAAACTATACGAAATTCTCATCATCCACAACTATCTCCGAGTTTGCTGGATTCCCCATAGCTGATTACGTGTAACTACCGAATGGCTCGTCGTTCGGTAGTTCCAGCACGAATTTCTGGGCGCATGGAGGTCTCAGCGGTGTTCGCCTGTTTGTGTATCCGTTTTTAGTTCCATGCGTTCACAGGCAAACACCGCTGTTCGCACGCAAGATGGCCGCGAACACGTGCAAAAGTCCCGAAATGGCGGGCACCTATATGTTACACATGGAGTTCGTGCGGAATGATGTGAACGGCTGGAAACAGGCTGGAACGGTAAAACATGCTTCATAATATATCAAATCAGTCATTTAGACGGCTGGCACAAAATAGCCGAATCCACCAAAGAAATAGACAGACGGATGGTTCTGTCACAATATTTTAAAGAGATAGTAGCCTATTGCTAGTATCTATTTATATCCTCCCTCAATTCTGTCCCTGCCTATCAGTATTCACCTTGCCCTTTATATACCTCCTTCTGACATCACTTCCTTGCCCTGTCGTGGTTTATTATAGCCTGAGAGTGCGTTCTGAGTAGTTATCTTTTCTTTGGTTTCTGACTCCAGCTTGTTATTCGGTTATTCTCATTTCTGGCTCCCTGACCTTGGCTCTATCTATTCGCTTTCCCGTATCTCTGTATTCCTGACCTTGGCGTGTTTGACTATTCTTATCTCTCATTCCTACGTTAAGTCCGGCCACTTTAAGGTCCGGTAATACGTCTACCTGTGTTCGCCTTTTTTGTTCTCTGGTTTGCGTGTTGGGGAGTATTCACCTTGACATTACGACAGGGCCATGGACCCTGCAATCCTGGGACAAGAAATGGCAGCATATGAAAATAGAATAGAGGGGTTAGACCATAGAATGGATCAGTGTGCCCAAGCCTTGCAAACTATCCTCACTAGAACGGCGTGTCTTCAACCAGAGGCAGAGGACAGTAGTTCTCAAGGTGCTGTCTCTCTATCCCCTGCAACTCATTCCACTCCATCTATTCGTCTGACTCCCCCTCCTCGTTATTCTGGGGATCCATCGTTATGCAGGGGATTTTTGAACCAGGTGGGAGTACATTTTGAAGTAGCCCCTGATTCATTCCCTACTGATAGGTCTAGGATTGCGTTCATTATGAACCTATTAGAAGGCAGAGCCCTGGCTTGGATAAATCCCTTGTGGGAGAGAATGATGATGTGATTGTCTTTAATCTTGAATTGTTCCTCAGGACTTTCCGTAATGTGTTCAATCCCCCAGGCAGAAAGAGACTAGCAGCCAGAGCGTTGTTAAAAATCAAACAAGGATCTAGATCAGTGGCCGACTATGCTATCGAATTTCGGACCTTGGCCTCTGAGCTGATTTGGAATAACAGTGCTCTAACAGCTGTGTTTTTTGAGGGTCTTAATGAGTCCTTACAGGATGAAGTGGCAGCCAGGGATTTGCCAGAACTCCTAGAAGACCTTATACAATATATGTCGGACATTGATATCAGGGTTAGACAGAAGCATCTTCATTTAGATAGACAAAGGAGGGCTTCAGGAAGAACCACTCCTCGTTCAATGATAACCGGATTACCCGCTCTGCCAGCCCCTGAATCTGATTCTGAACCCATGCAACTAGGTAACACAAGACTCTCTGAGGCTGAGAAGTCTTACAGAAGAAGGGAAGGGTACTGCGGTCGTAAGGGGCATTTGCGTAACAATTGCCCATCACGTCCGGAAATCTCTACTGCCTAAGCTCGTTCAGGGGACCGGCCTTGGGTGTAATGTCTCTGTCCCCTAAAACGAATTAATACGGGTGTGTTATGCCTGTAACCATATTCTGGGAAAGTGTTAGTCATCTCATTATGGCCCTCATTGACTCTGGATCTGCAGACAACTTTATTGACCAGACCTTTGCAACAGCTCTCTCTTTATTAGACGTTCCTCTTCCCCTGCAGGGGCTGGTTTCTTTTTTGTTGCCAAAAAGGAGGGGGATTTGCGTCCCTGCATAGATTGTAGGGGTCTGAATAAAATCACTCTAAAAAATTTGTATCCTATACCACTGATAACAGAGCTCTTTGACAGGCTTCATGGTTCTAAAATCTTTACTAAATTAGACCTTAGAGGAGCTTGCAATCTAGTTCGCATTAAAGAGGGAGATGAATGGAAGACGGCATTTAATACTCGAAGCGGTCATTATGAGTACACGGTAATGCCCTTCGGTCTATGTAATGCCCCGGCAGTCTTCCAAGATTTTATCAATGATGTCTTACGAAATTATTTGCACACTTGCGCTATTGTGTATCTTGATGACATTCTTATTCATTCTCCTAATATTCAGATACATCACCAACAAGTTAGAAATATTTTACAGACCCTTCTTGCCAATGGTTTGTATTGCAAACTTGAGAAATGTCTGTTCGATCAGACTTCTATTCAGTTTTTAGGGTATATAATTTCTACTGATGGATTTCAAATGGACCCTAAAAAACTATCGTCTATTCTTGAATGGCCCTTACCCATTGGTTTGAAGTCCATACAGAGGTTCATTGGGTTCGCTAACTATTATAGAAAATTTATAAAGGGCTTTTCTCAGATTATAGCTCCAATCACAGCTATGACCGAGAAGGGGGCTAATCATGTCAATTGGTCTGCAGAAGTCAAGGCTTCTTTCACTCTCTTGAAGAAATCTTTTGCCTCAGCTCCCGTCCTGGTACATCCAGACCCCTCTAGACCATTCATCCTTGAGGTTGATGCCTCCGAGACCGGTGTGGGGGCTATCCTTTCCCAGAGGGAATCTCCTACCGCCTTGTGGATTCTTTTCTCCTAGGCTGACACCTGCAGAAAAGAATTATGATATCGGTAATAGAGAATTATTAACCATAATATCAGCTCTCAAGGAATGGCATCACTTACTTCAGGGATCTACGGTTCCTATTATGATTCTCACCGATCATAAGAATTTATCCTATTTAAGTGATGCTAGAAGGCTTTCGCCCAGACAAGCCCGCTGGGCTCTTTTTCTTTCTTGCTTCAATTGTAATCTCCTATAGACCGAGTAATCGTAACAGCAAAGCAGATTCTCTTTCCAGACAGTTTGCCACTCTTGATAAAAAGGAGGTCATAAGAGAACCCATCATACCTACTGAGTGAATCATTGCTTTGACCAGAACCAGGGTCTCTTCCCCTCTTCTGCACAAAATCCAAAGGGTCCAAGATAGGGCCCCTAGTGATAAGCCTGTTGATAAATACTACGTACCTCCAGAGCTGAGAGGGGAAGTATTCTGTGTGATCCTTGTCAGCAGGTAGCACGGTCCTCTAGGGCAAAACATGCACAGTCTTTTAATGCAACTTCATTCCAGGCACTTTATTTGAAAGTTTACACATGAGGCAGCAGCAAATGAAAACATAAATGCAATAATGTAACACAAATCCCTATAAACAAAAAGCCTAGCTCGTCTGAGCACTAACTCACTTCAGATTCCCTATCTCTCAGGGGTTAAACTTTAACAAAATTATTGCTTCACCAACCTAGTGTCTTTGTCCGCTCTCAGCACTCCCAGTGTTCCAAGCCAGCCTTGACTGCTTCACTTTCTGCACTCCCAGTGCTCCAAGCCAGCCTTGACTCTCTGGGGGTATCTAAGACCATTGATTTAATTACATGACAATATTGGTGGCCATCTGTTAGAAAGGAAGTTAAAGCTTTCGTATCGTCGTGTAACATTTGTTCCCAATCTAAATCTTCCCATCAAGTACCATGTGGTCTTTTGCATCCCCTTCCTTTGCCGTCAGTTCCTTGGTCTCAGTTGTCTATGGATTTTATAGTCGAGCTGCCACAATCTAAGGGTTTTACTGTTATTTTTGTTATAGTTGATCGCTTCTCTAAAATGGCGCACTTCATACCTTTGAGAAAACTGCCTTCTTCTGCTGAATTAGCCAGAATATTCACCAAGGAAATAATACGCCTACACGGAATGCCAGACGTCATTGTGTCTGATAGAGGTTTACAATTTATTTCAAAGTTTTGGAGGGGCTTTTGTAAAGACATGGGCATTGAACTCGCCTTCTCCTCAGCCTATCATCCTCAAACTGCTGAAAGAACTAATCAAAGCCTTGAACAATATCTCCGTTGTTTTACGTCTCAACTCTAGGACAACTGGGCTGACCTTCTTCCTTGGGCTGGATTCACCAGGAATAATGTTACGCACTCTGCTTCTGGTCACAGTCCCTTCTTTGTCACGTATGGTCGTCATCCTAATCTACTTCCGGCTTTGTTTTCTCACAAGGGAATGCTGGTTCTGGATGAACACTTATCCACTGTACTTGGAGAATGGTTCATGCCATCTTGGAGAAGACTTTGTGTACTCAGAAAGCCTTTGCTGATAGGCACCGTAGGACGGCACCTTCTTATGTTGCTGGTTGTCTACGCGTAACTTGGGCTTGCGCGTTCCCTCAATGAAGTTGGCTCCTAAGTTCATTGGTCCTTACAAGGTTTTGCGAAAGATCAATCCTGTTTCCTATGCCTTGGATTTGCCCAAAAACCTCCATGTACCCAACGTCTTTCATACGTCCCTCCTGAAACCGCTTATTTGCAATAGTCATTCACGTTCCCAGTCTCGTCCTCCTCCTGTTTTGATTCATGGTCAACAGGAGTATGAGATCCAACATATTGTCGACTCCCGCATCTCCTGTAGTTCGCTTCAGTACCTGGTTCATTGGAAAGGTCATGGGCCCGAGGAGTGCTCATGGGTTCCTGCTTCTGAGGTCCATGCACCCCGACTCCTTAGGGCGTTCCATGCTAGGTTTCCTTCTCGCCCTTCTGGTGTTCCTCCAGTGGGCGTTCCTTCAGGGGGGGGTTCTGTCATACCTTGTGTCCCGCGCCGTCCCGGTCCCGCCATCTGTTCTCTCCCGTCGGGCGGTGTGGATCGCTGGTGGGCGTTGCGCGCGCTGGCGGGCGTTGCGCGCGCTGGCGGGCGTTGCGCGCGCGCACAAGGTAGCTGGCAGGGGTGACGTGACATCATATTTTAAAGAGATAGTAGCCTATTGCTACTATCTATTTATATCCTCCCTAAATTCTGTCCCTGCCTATCAGTATTCACCTCCTTCTGACATCACTTCCTTGCCCTGTCATGGTTTATTATAGCCCGAGAGTGCGTTCTGAGTAGTTATCTTTTCTTTGGTTTCTGACTTCGGCTTGTTATTTGGTTATTCTCATTTCTGGCTCCCTGACCTTGGCTCTGTCTATTCGCTTTCCCGTATCTCTGTATTCCTGACCTTGGCGTGTTTCACTATTCTTATCTCTCATTCCTACGTTAAGTCCGGCCACTTTAAGGTCCGGTAATACATATACCTGTGCTCGCCTTTTTTGTTCTCTGGTTTGCGTGTTGGGGAGTATTCACCTTGACAAGCGGCAGCTAGGAAGCATCCGTTGACGGAGGTGCCCAGTCGGGGTACCAAGTGATCCGTTACACCAGCTTTGACAGTGAAGGAACAAAGTGTGCTCATCCGTTTCCTGTTGTCTAGGCAATTTTCCCACAATTCTCACCTTTCCTCCGTGTTCTCACGATGTCTCCTTTCTGTATTCCCGAACGCCGGCAAAACTACCGAATTTTGTCCTAACAAATCCGATCGCGGCTGCATCTTGCAGCTGCTTAGTAGATAGCTCCCTAATTCCCACGGTATTAGGGAGCTGTCTTTCAGCCAAATTTACTAATACCAAGTAAAAAATACTTGATATTAGTAATTGATCTGCCCCTACTCACTATATTGCGAGTCGGAGCATGTCTAGTAAACAGTGAGCAGCCTGTAACTGCTCACTGTTGTAAAAAAACCTAATTTAACCCCCCTAAAAAATGGCCCCATCGGTGGGGCATCTCTTAACTAGCCTGGGGGGGACATAGTGTAGGGGGCTATTCAAATAAATGGAGAACATAGGATCTCCCTCGGCCCCCACCAATGAGCTGCTGGTGGGGGCCCCTTAATGAAAATGGGGACTGTTACGGTTACCTCCAGGCTAGCTGGAAGCTGGACCGCTTGGATATCCTGGTTCCTGAATGTGGAGAGAGAGGAGAGCCGCTCTTGTCAGCATATCATGATAATCCTGCAAATGTGAAACAATCCCACTAGCTATGGTACAGCTAGGATACACTCTTCCCTAAAAAACGAGTCGAGGCTGCGATTTGAGGGTCAAAACGAACTGGCTTTAATGACACGCAGGCATGGCAATTTATGCAAGTCCATAGGTCGAGGGACAACCCCCTCTGGACCTGATGGGATAAAGTACAATACAATATTTTAACCAATAGCATTACACTGTATCTTTTGAAAAGGTACCTGCCCAACTTGGAGATAATGGGTTCCAACGGTTATACTAACCCAATTATCTCTAAGCGCATTGAAACGTTTTATACCCACATGAAAAACAGCATAAAAATACATAACTATAATGTCTTAATATTAACATGGCCCATTCTACCAGTCTTCAGATAGCTCGGATCTGAGTGCACAAGATATGCGAATTGCGCTCAGATCTCACGAACGGTGTATGATAATTCTAAATTACAAAGTCTGTTCATCGGCTTTTTCATGAATGGAGAAGACAACCAGCATCTGAGCGGGGTTCGTGCAAACCCTTGGCCGATTGTAGTTCCATAGTTTTAGGCTTGAGTCCTGCATACATGGCCGCCACCTCGTGTTCGGTATACGAACAGGGCCCACTGTGAAAGAGGTACTTAATCTGCGGTTAACCGCAAGAACCACATGTTAATTGAGGCCAGTATGCAGGTGGTCATCGTTTGGTAGTCTTTCGTCGGTTTAATATGTACTCCGTTCAGTTAATTGTATACGAACGTGGCCACCCTGGGGCCAGTCAATTAGGCTGCGGTTTACCGCAAACCGCAGCTTCCCGGAGGTTAATTATGGGCACACTCTGCTCGTAGGGTGGTCGACCGTTCGTCAAGTCTTTCGGTTGTTCCAAGGGTGACTGGGGTTAAGTGGCGTCACACGCTAAGGGCTAGGTGGTCGATTGCTCGTATGTACGAATGAGTAACCATGCTCATTCGCATAACGGGGTTAAAAACATCCAGACGGAAATAACAAAAAACGGTATCCATTGCGGTGAACTAAAGTGATAGTCTTGTAGCAGTCAGAGAGGCTTTCGTAACAGGGACGACCTATTGTCCTTCCCTACCCCTCGGCCCCTACCCCTGAGCTGTGGGTGAGGGCCCTATATTACAATAAGGGGGAGACCTATTGTCTTCCCCCCGGCCCCCACCCATGAGCGACCAGTTAATAGATGCCCCACCATGGGGCCATTTGTTAGAAGCTTTTTTTTTCTTTTTTACAACACTGGCCACTGGCTGCTCACTGTTTAGTAGACATGCCCCTATGCACGGCATAGAATGTAGGGGCATTCAGGAGATTTTAATCTCACTTATGCTATTGTGGGGGTCATATTGACCCCCATAGACCCCCATAGAGTGAGCTTAGGGGGGCTTAGGAAGTGGCGGGGAGCACTACTCTCTGCTGCTTCTATTTTACATATAAGCTCCCTCTTTGCAATAAACCAAACTAACGAACAAAGAGGTCTTCATTCATTTGTTTGATATGTCTATTCATACCTTAGTCTTTCTAACGAATGAATGAATAGATGAAATTCCTGTTCAAATGCCCAAGTGTGGGCATGCGTGGGAATTTCAAAACACTATCTAATGTGGGCAGATGACGTGTCCCATAGGGACTTCATCTATCCACACAAAGATGGCGGTGCCCAGGACCTAGGTTTTGGCAGAGAATGAAGATGGAAAAACTAGGTAATATGGGGGGCTTAGGAGCATTTGCTGGTAACTCTTGGGACAATTAGATGTATGGAGTCAGTAGGGGGTGTTAAAAAAAAAAACTGGATTCGGCCATGACAGTGCCACTTTAAATGTAGTAGGGCAAGTTCTGGGCTTCCTTCTAATTTCTTATTAGTTATATCTTCTATAAATGTGAACATATTTTCCCACAGTTTCCTTATTAATGGACAACTCCACCACATATGAATCATACTTCCTTTGTCTTTTCCGCATCTCCAACAGTAAATATCTGAATCTCTGTTGCTATCTTTCTGTTCTTGACGGTACCCAGTACCATCTGTTCTGTACCTTACATTGCATTTCTCTTAAATTTATACAATGTATGTATTTGTATGTGGTGTCAAGGGATATTTCCTATTCATATAGATCACTCTTGATCTTGAGATCTTGTTCCCACTTTTTTATGTCTGTAGGTTCAGTTCTAGATGATATTTTATATATAATTTGAGCACACTTAGACATGAAACCTTTATAGTTATAGTAAAATTTCTAAATCTTTAATTATTTCTGAATTTCCTTTTGTACGGATGTTTTAAGAGAAAACCTCCCAATCTAAAGTAGCTATAACTTTCTTTTTCCGGAATGTTATATTCTAAGACAAGTCTGGGAAAAGATTTTTTGTTTTGGTCTCCGATTTTCTTTTATTTTTGTAATACCTTTATTTTTCCAGTTTTCCAAATTAATATTTTCTATAGATGATTCTAGAATATTGAGCCCATGATTTTATTCTCTATATGCAACTTCTTTCTTATTAAATTCCAATTCTCTATTGTGTTTATCTAAACTTTTCATTTCTATCTGATTATTTTATTCTCTTCTTCTTAAGGGATCTTATGTTTCCAAAACAATGAGGATACATCTTTAGTATGGGAGAGGTCTTGTTCAATATGGTACCAATTCTCATTTTTTTTAATACATCTTTCTGTGATAGAGTCAACGTTCTCCAATTTATAAGATCTTTTCTCTTTCCAAATTATTTTTAGAGAGGTAGAATGTATTATTTTTAACCAGTTGTCTGGGAATCTAATTGGGATACTTAGAAAAAACATAAGCCTTGGGGATATTTATCCTTCCCCCCACTAGGAGAAATTTAAATTTCTCCACTTAATCATATTTAAATGTGTTTGTTTTAACAAAGGTAGGACATTGCTTTCTATTAGATTACTTGTGAATGGAGTTATGTTAATACCAAGGTATTTAATATAAACTTGAGCCCATATTAATCCATATTGTTTTTTTTTTTTTACTAATTTCTATTCTATTACTTTTGCAATTTTTTACAAAGAAAGTAGAGTTTTTCAAATTAATTTTATAGCCCAAGAACATAGAGGATTTACTTAGTTCTTCAATCAAACTGTCTAATGATCTTATTGGATATTGTCCACATAAAGGTTTAACTTACTGGTACTGTTAGGTGTTTAGAAACCCTTTTGTTTAATTTTTCCTTATTTTAATTGCCAAGGGTTCCAGTGCTATTATGTACAGGAGTGGCGAGAGGGGACAACCCTTTATGGTACCATTATTTACAATAAAACTCTGTGATATAAAATTTTGAGCCTTTATTTTTGCTTATAGTCATGTACATAAGGCTTTAATCGCACCTATCATTCCCATCCAGAAGCCATATTTTTCCAAGGATTTGAACATGAATTCCCAATTCATCCTGTCGAAAACCTTTTCGGCATCAATTGACAGGATGATTAAAGGGACCTTCAAGTTATCAGACCTATCTAAGATGTCTATCATTCTCCTTAGATGATTAATTGGAGATCTATCAGGAACATAGCCTACCTGATCTTGTTCTACCAATTATTTTACTACTGTTTATATTCTGCTAGTATTGAGGAGTATATTTTTGATATCTGTATTTAGTATTGAGATTGGTCTGTAGTTATTAGCTAGTTGTTCATCCTTATCTGGCTTTGGGATGGGAACAACATTAGCCTAATGGAGCTCTTTCCTTCTGCATTATTTCATTAAAAGTTTTAGTTAAATCCAGGACAATATTTGTCTTTAATATTTTCTAAAACACATTTCCCAAAAAAATCTGGACCCGGTGCTTTATTACTTTTTAATTTATTTATGCGTTGAATGACTTCTTCTTACTCAATTTGAGTATTTAACATTCCTTTTTGATTTTTTGTTAACTGTAGTAAATCTATATCCTTGAGGTATTCATATCTATTTATTGGTCTTAGTTGGTAAATTATAAAGATTATAGTAATATTTAGCAAATACCTTCCCAATTTTTTCAGGATCTTGGATTATTTTGCCCCTCGTCTTTTATTTTTGTTACTGTTCTTATAACCTTTTCTGATATGAGGAAGCCGATTGGGCGAAACGCGTCATCACGTCAATTACGTCATCACGCTACCACGTGATCGGACGGAACTCACTGTTCCAGGAAGTGTAACCTGCAGTGCCCAAAGCTGTTGAGACTGGTAGATATTTTTCATACAGCACTGAATAATGGTTATTGGACTTCTGTGTGGGAACGGCTATCATTGATTTTATCACAAGAAATAAAGGTTTATTCATCTTTGATTGAGCTGGCGTCCTGCTATTTTCGTCATCATTTAAGTCCTGGGGTGTGGACTACGAGCTGGATAAGTTAGAGCAGGCTTCCACTGCTCTTCCTTTGTGAGTGATATTCAAATCTTAAAAAAAAAAATTGGGGGGGGGGGTTAATACTTATTTCTTATACAGCATTACACTATGTTTCTCCCTTTGTGCTTTTTTATATGTACCATATGTTCTAACTCTATTTGGAGTACCAAAGGATATTATCTCCTGTAAGTTATTATCTTTGGAAATTAATTTTCACAATATTCACTTGCAATTTTGCACATATTGTATACTTTGTTGAGTGGGTTTATATATTGTGTATGCACTCTTTTGCACTTTTTTGACACTTTTGATGCACTTGTTTGCACTTTAAATTTTTAAAGGTACAGCACATCTTTTTATTTTTATTTTTATTCTTAAGGGTGTTGTGTGAGCTTGTACACTTTTAGGTGCTGCTCTACCTTTATATTTTATATTTTTTGTATCACAAATTTTACACTTTTAGCGATGTTTTTTGCTTGTTTATTGATCGTAATTTACAGGCCAACAGATCACCAATAATCAAATCTATTCTAGAGTATGTTAAATGTGTTTTTGAGAAACATAGTTTTTTATATCTGGATTCATTATCCACCACATATTATTATATTGTAGCGGTACTTACCCTCTCCAGGGACCGACCGGGGTCCTCTGTTCTTGCCGCGCGCGGTCCTGCTTCTGCACGAGCCGCGCGCGGCTCATCCGACGGCGAAATCAGGAAGGCGGGCAGTGACCGCGAGAAGCGGTCACGTGTTCCACCTGACTCTAAGAGCGCGCCGCGTGTCTCGGGCGCGCTCTTAAAGGGACAGTGGGAGCCGAAATTTGAAACGGTCTCCCATTGGCCCCTGTCATGCCACATTCCCCATACACTCACGTTTTGGGGGCGTGGATATGACAGGGGCCAATCAAAGTGAACTCTAGGGTATTTATACTCACCTGTTCCTTAGTATCTTGCCCTATCGTGGTTTCTGTTCAGTTCCCTTTAATGCTTGTATCGTTCAGTTGTTTTTTTGGTGCTTGACCTTGGCTTTGTTCCTGACTCTGCTTTCTCCTAATCCTTGCTTGTCTAGTCTGCCGATTTGCTCTCCTGTGTACCAGTCCTTGGCTTGTTCTACTTTACGCTGTCTCTCTGTTCCCTTGACCTTGGCTTGTTCTGGACTCTGTCTTTTCTTGTACTCGTCTTAGTCCGGCCATTCTAAGGTCTGGTAAGACGTATCTTGTTTTCTTGCCTCTAGACTATCTGGACTATTCTTGCGTGTTGGGGTATATTACTGTGACATTACGATAGGGCCATGGACCCCGCAGGTTTAGGACAACAGATGGCCACTCATGAGGCGAGATTTGCAGAACAGGATCACCGTATGGATCAGATGGCTCAAGCCATCCAGACACTTTTATCCAGAACAGCTCCGGTACCTGTACCAGCGCCTCCTGTAACCCCTGTACCAGACACAGCTAATATGCCTAATTCTTCAGCACATCTAACCCCTCCACCTAGGTATGGAGGGGATGCTAAGACATGCAGGGAATTCCTTAATCAAGTGGAATTCCACTTTGAAATGTATCCACGTTTATTTCCCACTGATAGATTTAAGGTGGGTTTTCTTATGCACCAGCTTACTGATAAAGCACTTGAGTGGGCAAATCCTATTTGGGAGGCTAATGGACCTATGGTACATGATTTCAATAGCTTCCTCACGGCTTTTCGTAGAACATTTGACACGACTAAAAGGTCAAAGAATGCAGCTAGAGCGTTAATGAGAATTAAGCAAGGATCTAAGTCTGTAGCCGATTATGCTATTCAGTTCCGTACCCTTGCTTCACAGGTAGATTGGACTAACAATGGGCTTACTACTGCGTTCATGGAAGGCCTATCTGAAACTATGTTGGATGAGGTAGCAGCTAAGCTACTGTACCCTTAGAGGACCTTATCGACTATCTCATCGATATAGATAACAGGATTCGTGACAGGCTATATACCAAGTCTAGAAATAGACGCTTTGTTTCCTTTAATTCACCTAGAGCTGAAACTCCCGAGGGATCTAAAGGGTCAAAGGAGGAACCCATGCAGTTAGGGGTTGCTAAACTTACTGACACCAAAAAACTTTATAGGAGAAAAGAGGGACTTTGCCTTTATTGTGGTAGGAGGGGCCATATGAGACAAGAATGTCCGGTGCGTCCGGAAAACTATCGCACCTAAGACTGTATAGGGGACAGGCCTTGGGTATGACATCAGAGTCCTCACATTTTCCTCTTAATAAATTGCTGCTCCCTGTTTCCCTGCACCTTGGAAGAAACTGCATAGCAGGGAATATACTAGCCCTGGTTGATTCCGGTGCGGCCGAAAACTTTACAGATTCCGGTTTTGTTAAGGGAAAATAACATACCCACTAGAGAGAAGAAGACACCCTTGGCCGTTGAGGCCATAGATGGTAGACCATTATGCTCTGCAGTTATCACACATGAAACTGTACCATTGCATATGTCTACAGGGGTGTTACATTCTGAAACCATTCGGTTTCAGATCATTACTTCTCCTTCCTCTCACCTCGTGTTAGGGTATCCTTGGTTGCGTACTCATAATCCCACTATTGACTGGGAGTCAGGACAAATAGTATCTTGGAGTGATGCTTGCCAAGAGTCTTGTATTGTTAAAATCACCCCTTTGAATTCTACTAATATTCCTCCTGTGTCTACTGTTATACCCCCTCAGTACTTCTTAAATCTCTTAAATCTGTTTTTGATAAAAGGGAGGCTGAAAAGTTGCCACCTCACAGACCTTACGACTGTGCTATTAATCTACTACCTGGTGCTATACCTCCCAAAGGGAGAGTGTATCCTTTGTCTCCTCAAGAGAATCTTGTTATGGAGGAATATATTAAAGAATCATTACAAAAGGGATTTATAAGAAGATCCTCTTCCCCGGCAGGGGCTGGTTTCTTCTTTGTATCCAAGAAAGATGGCGATTTAAGACCTTGTATCGACTATAGGGGCCTTAGTAAAATCACCTTCAAAAATGCGTACCCCATACCTTTGATCACGGAACTATTTGATAGGCTTAAACATGCCACGGTGTTTACTAAATTGGACCTTAGGGGTGCTTACAATCTCATACTTATCAAAAAGTATCATGAATTGAAGACCGCATTCAATACCAGGAGTGGTCATTACGAATATACTGTGATGCCCTTTGGTCTTTGTAACGCTCCAGCAGTTTTTCAAGAATTTATTAATGATGTCCTACGTGAGTACATACACACATTCATAATAGTGTACTTGGACGACATATTAATATATTCACCTGATTTACATACTCATCACATGCATGTTAAATTAGTTTTGAGGACTCTTCTTGTTAACGGTCTATATTGTAAACTCGAAAAATGTTCATTTGATCAATCAGAAGTCCAATTCTTGGGTTATATAATCTCTGCTAAGGGTTTTCGTATGGATCCCAAGAAACTTTCTGCCATCATGGAATGGCCTCTACCTCAGGGTTTGAAAGCCATTCAGCGTTTTCTGGATTTTTCAAATTATTATAGGCGCTTTATTAAAGGGTTTTCTGCCATTGCAGCACCTATAACCAGAATGACCAAAAAGGATGGTAATACTCATGTCTGGAAACCGGAAGCGCTTGAGGCCTTTGAATTCCTGAAAGCTTCATTCGTTTCTGTCCCTATTTTACAGCATCCTGTCCCTTCTTTACCCTTTATTCTTGAAGTTGATGCTTCTGATATAGGGATAGGTGCTGTCTGGTCTCAAAGAGATTCACCTGAAAAGCCATTGCATCCTTGTGGCTTCTTTTCCAGACAGATGTCCAAAGCAGAAACTAATTATGATGTAGGCAATCGCAAACTCCTTGCTATCATTTTAGCACTCAAGGAATGGAGACATCTACTAGAAGGTACTAAGGGTCCCATCCTCATTTTTACGGATCACAAAAACCTTTCCTACCTTAGTGAAGCTAAAGGATTGTCTTCTAGGCAGACCAGGTGGTCACTGTTTTTATCTCGTTTCAATTATATAATCACATACAGACCAGGTGATCGTAACACTAAAGCAGACGCTCTGTCCAGACAATCCGAAACTGCTGACAAACTAGAAATTGATGTTACCTCTGTCATTCCCCCCGACAGAATAATAGCTACTACTGTTCTATATATTTCTTCTTCCCTCTTACAAGCTATACAGGCTAAACAAAACATGGCACCTGGAGAGAGGTCTGTTGATAAACTGTTCGTTGATGTTCCCAAAAGACGGGACATTATGTCATTGTATCATGACACAAAGACTGCTGGACACCCTGGTATTTTTAAAACATTATCAGCAGTTTCTAGATATTTCTGGTGGGCTTCCTTACGCAAGGACGTCACCGATTACGTACATGCTTGTACTACTTGTGCCAGTATGAAGTCCTCCCACAGAGTTCCTTGTGGGTTGTTGCATCCGTTGCCCATACCCGAGAGGCCTTGGTTCAATCTATCCATGGATTTTATTGTTGAATTGCCCCCTTCGAATGGTAAAACTGTCATCCTGATGATAGTGGATCGTTTTTCTAAGATGGCTCATTTTGTGTCTCTTGTCAAGTTGCCCTCATCCAAGGAACTTGCCTCTGTCTTCGACAGGGAGGTGTTTCGGTTGCATGGTATTCCCACTTCAATCGTGTCCGATAGGGGTAGCCAGTTTATTTCCAGATTTTGGAAAGCCTTTTGTTCACAGATGGGTATTTCTCTCTCGTTTTCTGCCGCTTACCACCCCCAGTCTAATGGAGCTGCTGAACGTGCCAACCAATCACTAGAGCAGTATCTTCATTGTTTCATATCCCACCTTCAGAACAATTGGGCTGACCTTCTTCCTTGGGCTGAGTTTGCTCGTAATAACGCTGCTCATGAATCCTCCAGTAAGAGCCCTTTTTACGTTATTTATGGCCGGCATCCCGTTGTTCTTCCGGCTGCATTCTCCTTACAGGGCATGCCAGTTCTGGATGAACATTTGGCTGGTTTACGTACTACTTGGGAGCAGGTTCAGCGTTCTTTGGTGGATTCCGCTGCTCGCCAGAAGGTTCAGGCAGACAAGCATCGCAGGGCGGCTCCATCCTATGCCATGGGGGACCGGGTTTGGCTTTCCACTCGCAATATTCACCTTGGATCTTCCTAGGAATCTACGTATTCCTAACGTCTTTCACACCTCCTTGTTAAAACCCCTCCTGTGCAACCATTATACCCGGCATGTTCCTCCTCCCCCTCCAGTTTCTGTGGAGGGTCATGAGGAATTTGAAGTGGCTGCTGTACTCGACTCTCGTTTTCTTTGGGGTCGCCTCCAATATCTGGTACATTGGAAGGGCTATGGGCCTGTGAAACGCAGTTCGATTTCCGCTGACGCTGTTCACGCTCCTCGCCTTGTGCGTTCTTTCCATTCTCGTTTTCTTGCAAGGCCGGGTCCTCCCGCCCGGTGGGCGTGTCTTCAGGGGGGGGTACTGTAGCAGTACTTACCCTCTCCAGGGGCCGGCCCGGGTCCTCTGTTCTCGCCGCGCGCGGTCCTGCTTCTGCACGAGCCGCGCGCGGCTCATCCGACGGCGAAATCAGGAAGGCGGGCAGTGACCGCGAGAAGCGGTCACGTATCCCGCCTGACTCTAAGAGCACGCCGCGTGTCTCGGGCGCGCTCTTAAAGGGACAGTGGGAGCCAAATTTTGAAACGGTCTCCCATTGGCCCCTGTCATGCCACATTCCCCATACACTCACGTTTTGGGGGCGTGGATATGACAGGGGCCAATCAAAGTGAACTCTAGGGTATTTACACTCACCTGTTCCTTAGTACCTTGCCCTATCGTGTTTTCTGTTCAGTTCCCTTTAGTGCTTGTATCGTTCAGTTGGTTTTTTGGTGCTTGACCTTGGCTTTGTTCCTGACTCCGCTTTCTCTTTATCCTTGCTTGTCTAGTCCGCCGGTTTGCTCTCCTGTGTACCAGTCCTTGGCTTGTTCTACTTTACGCTGTCTTTCTGTTCCCTTGACCTCGGCTTGTTCTGGACTCTGTCTTTTCTTGTACTCGTCTGAGTCCGGCTATTCTAAGGTCCGGTAAGACGTATCTTGTTTTCTTGCCTCTAGACTATCTGGACTATTCTTGCGTGTTGGGGTATATTACCGTGACATATATACAGTTATTTTCCCAATGTTTTTTTTAATAGGATTCACTGAGTTTCTGTCTTCATTGGGCTTTGGCACACAATTATAATCCACCATTACTAAAAGTATTCCCTGTTTTATAGAATCTAAAAATAAAAAAAATAAACATTTAAAAAAATATTAGACAAGCAAAACAAACACACCTACTTTGTTTCCCTGTAGCTTTCCTGGTCTTATTTTCTTTCCTCTTATATAGAATAGTTTCTTTATTTTCCTTCCTTTTGTCTTTATAAAAGTTATTTATTTTGTCATTTCTAAACAGTATTATCTTTTAGCCTCATCCCTTTTCAGTGAAAAAACTTGTGGGTCTCATATCTTATCTTTCTTAACAATGTGTTTTCTTTCTCCATTTCCTTTTTTTATATTGCACTTACAAAAATCTTAATTGTCCTTTTGTGTATTTAATATTTCTTGTGTTAGATATATTCCGTTCTTTTTCATTAATTAGATTTTTGCCTTATTACATTTTCTTATATCGATGTATCATATGTGTCTTATCAAGTAATTAATGAGGGAGGGTTGGGGGAGGAGGGGAATACCAACCTAATTTAATACCAACCTAATTTTATGTGTCAAATTTACAATTGAGTCACTATTTATGTCCTTAAGTAATCATGCGTGAATACCGTCAGACCCTGGAGCTTTATTTACATTCATTCTCTTTAACTGCTGTAACACCTTGTCTTAAGTTATCCAATCACAAGTTATCTGCACATTTTTTTTGCAGCAATCACTTGCCATAGGATCCTCATTAATATATACTGAAGAAAAATTGTTATTTAAAATGTCTGCCTTTTCCTGGTCTTAATTAACTAACAGACCCATCTCTGTTTTCAGTGTACCTACACTTTCATTTTTTGTTTTTTTAGAATTGATGTACTTGAAAAGCATAGCACATGACACTTCTTCTGATTAACTATTCAATACATCCACTATATGCAACACACTGAATATCAATATTTTTACAAGGAACTCCGACATTTACAGCACATTGACAAGATGTTTTTTTCATGGCTTAGCAGGAATTCATATCAAAACATTGTAGACTCATCACACTATGGGAGCCATGTCAACTAAGATTTATTAGGCAGGAGATAAATTAGGAAATATACTCAAAAAAAAAAGAAAAATGTTGTGACTCAAACACTTGTGTGGTTGAAGATCCTTCGTCCATTCCTTTCACGGAACTCCAATACTGATTCCTGTGTACCAAACCTTCTGCATGATCCTGGCTAAACTTTCTCCACATTCCCTGAATTGGATACAGACAACATTGGAACCCTACCTTCTCTCTAAACTAAGAGTGACCATAATCCCCGTAATCCTGGATGGACTTCCACACTCATCCTCAGAGTACAGATAACTTCACCAGTTTAAGGGATTATGCCAAAAGTTATACCGGGAGGAATAGGTGTCATAAGTCTGCCCTTTGGCATTGTCTTTTCAAAGCTGCAACTATTTCCAATGCTAACTGCATATATATTTCTACAAGTCTAAGGACTATAATTCTTTGCATCCAGGATCTATCTTTATTTCATTTATCCTAAAAGTATATGGACTGCATATCCTTAAGTTACAAGAATCACCTGTGCTGCTTAATTGCTCCTTAAAAGTCTCACGGACTATATTTGTTTTTTGTCAATTATGCAACCTTTCATTTCATATCTTGTGAAGCAATATTGTTGGGAATAATTCACTTTGCCTATATTTACCCAGGGCTTAAGATACAGATGACCGGCTGGCCAATCTGTTTAAAATTGGTTAACATGTCAGCTATTTGCAATAGTAATAGGTGTTATATGCTGTAGAACAGGGGTAGGCAACCTTTTAGCAGCACTGTGCCGATATAGGATTGTGATGTCCCATAGCGTGCCGGTCCTATTTTTTTTAAAAAATGAGGTGTGTATGCTGCCATATCCTGCTTGTGTTATTTTTACTGTAATTGCTTTGTATCGTTGTATTTGTGCATATATGCAGGGCCGTCTTTAATATTGACTGGACCCTGGGCAAATCATTTTTTTGGGGCCCCCTGGAACATGTCCCCCCTCCCCAGGCGTGCAATCACGTCCTCCACCTCAACGCAGTGGCGGACCTAAAGTAGAGAGGTGCAAGAATTTTTTTGGGCCTCTCTGTTGCACAGGTGATTAAAAGGTAGATCCCCATCTGTCGTGCAACTCCAGTAATGCATTGACAGCTGGGCCTCTACCATTTACCCATGTTTCCAGGTCTTAGCACTAAGCGGTTTTTGTGTGTTCGAATGTAAACAGGTTTTTGTATGGAATATGTGGTGTTGGCGTGACTGCAAGCATGTATTTGTGTAGTGTTGTTTTTTGAATTCAGGGGTGTATTTACATATAATTTTGGTGTGTAACACAGACATGTGTTTGTACGTAGTGTTGAAATTTGAATGTAGGGGTGTATTTGTGTGTAGTGTTAGTGTGTGAATGCTGAAATGTATGCACATATACACGCACACAGAGATATATATACACACTGAAACACACACAGACATACTGACATACACACACACAGATATACTGACACAGATTTACTGACACACACACACAGACATACTAACACACACACACAGATATACTGCCACACAAACATACTGACACACACAGATATACTGACACACAGATATACTGACACACACACAGACAGACATACTGACACAGACATGCTGACACACACACACACTGACCTACTGACACACACAGATATACCGACACACACATACTGACACACACAGACATACTAACACACACACTGACAGACATACTGACACAGACATACACACACACAGATTTACTGACACACACAAAAATTACACTTTTAAACCCACCCTCCAGTTTCCTACCTTACCTGCTGGTGGCTGAAGGTGTTGGGAGTTGGGGTCTGGCTCTCTCGGCCAGCCCGCCTCCAGTCTGCCTACTCTTCTTTCTCGCGCGCTCCTCTCTTTGTGGGAGGAAGTGATGCACGGCCGTCACTTCCTCCCAGCCTGTTGCCAAAAAGCAAGGGGCCTGCTCGCGCTGTTAAAGCGCCTCAGTGTGCCACCGGGACCCTGCTGACAGAAGCCCACCGGCCCACCGGGACCCTGCTGACAGAAGCCCACCCTTTGTGCACGGGCCACCCGGTGGGCCTCCTTATTGTGTGGATTACCGGCCGGGGGTAAGAAATAGTTGAGGCCAGCGGGGCTCACGGTGCAGCTGCCCAGTTTGCCCCACGTTAAAGACGGCCCTGCGTATATTAGCTATTTTATTGTATATGTTCATAAGTAGTTTATGGTATTGTGTATGATACATATGAATGTTAGTTGTGTATGGGGGCTGCTTGTGGAATTGTGTGAATGGATATGTCACATTGTGTGTTTGGTAGTGTGTGTGGGGGCTGTTTGAGGTATTGCATGTGAGAGACTGCATGTGGGGTTGTGTGCATGTATGTGGATTGTTAGTGGTGTTGCGTTTGTGCAGATTATGTGTATGTTTGTGTGTGCGCTGTCCGTACTATTTGTATGAGGGATTACACAGGAATGCAGGATTCTGCATTCCTGTGTATATCTAGCAGTGTGGGTGGCTTCCCTGGGTTCCAGTGGGGACCAGACCGGCCAGGTACATGTCAAGGACAGGAGCTGCAACAGCAACTGCAGGCTGCTCTACTACAGTGTGGATTCCTATTCACAAGTGCTGTGAGGAAGTGATCTAAGATCACTTCCTCTACGTGCTGCAATGCATAAATTGAGGATTGTCCTTCACCACCTTTTCGGATAAGCAGATATCTGAAGTTTTACTGGGACTCCTGATAGGCCAGAGCCTATTTGTCTCTAGCAGCCTTGAGTGCCGTGCAAAGACACCTCGAGTGCCGTGCATGGCACTAGTGCCGTAGGTTGCCTACCTCTGCTGTAGAACATCATGTATCAAGTCACAGGTGTTATATCCTGTATTCTTCTGTCTGTCGGCCTTATTTCCTGTTTTTCTCCCTTTGATCATAACTGCATAGTAATGTGTAATTTAGAACTTTGTAGTAAATATCTCTAATTCTCAGTGCGCATGCATATTACTTTGGAGTACGTGGTTATAGTAGAATTTAGCTTTGTGCAAGGTCCGAACATGAAGATGCACCTGCAAGCTCGCTATAGGTTAGGATGTTAAGAAAAGATAGATGATTTTGTTAGGATTGGATAATGCTTGTAAAACCTGTTTCCTTTTGTACATAAACTTTTACACAGCTCATTAAACGCTGTCACTTTGAACCTGGCATTGTCTTGTCTCATTCATTGGGGACTCCTCACCAGCTGGTTAGGGGACAAGGAGAAATACAGAGTTGCAAATTGATACAAAAGACCTAGGCAAGGGAAAATCTCTGACAGAGAATATTTCTCACTATCAAATATCAAACATTATTATTCATGCATTTTTATTTCAAGACCTTATTTTTACAAAAGTCTGGAAAGGTGAAATTATATTATTTAAATAAACTATGTTCCTTTAAAGTGACAGTATTGCATTTCTTAATTAATCAACGGTTGAGTTCCAAATAACTAATTCAACCAGAGCATTACATGCTGATTATACCACTCAGAGCCTTACCTACGAGCTGATTGAAGGCTCTATCCTTGTGAGTGTATTATTTTTCTTCACATTATTGAGATATTGAACATACTGGGTTGCACTATTGGTTTTTATTTTCTGTTTATATTTTACATGAGATGCTGAGATGCCAATAACAGAACTTCCTACCTCAATCAAAACCTAATTTATTTGAACGCCGTCGTCATCCTTGGCACTGGCTCAGGCTCCGCCTCAGCTCCTCCCTGACAACGTCAGCCACGCTTGCATTAGGACATCACCCAAAAGAAAGCATTGTATAATGCTTTCCTATGGATTTTTGGGTAACGCTGGATGGCCTCATGCATAATGTCATATTATCCAGGTGGCTGGAGAAAGGTGTTTGGAAGAGCCCAGGTTTTTCTTAAACTACCAGCACCAAGACCCCTACAAGGAGCTGAAGCTCTTTAGGTGCTTAGAATGGCCCTGTAACTGAATATAGTATTAATTTATGAAAACATTACTGTCATTATATATGCAATTTTTTTTCATGTGTGAGGTCTTGAGAAATAAAGGGACTTCGTTTTATAAAATTTACAAATATTTTACTGAAAATATGGTGGCTTAATCAAATACACACACACAATCACATTTATCTGGAAGGTACCTAAATGGCCCCATCTTTTGAAAAGGTGCTTTTGCAAATAATGTTTGTTTCCACTTATCTCATCTGTTCTACATTCCACATGTGCCAATATACAAAACACAGGCTAGTATCTTCTGCTACAGACTAATGGAAAACTGTCCCCCTCCCCCCCCCCCTCCCTCACCCTCCACCATCCCAATTTATATAGACAAAAAAACTACATAGCATTATTCATAGACCAAAGCCATCAAACATTTTCAATATTTAAGGATTTTCCATTATAATGATAATATAAACTAACATCAAGGAGTAAAATTACATATTTAATTCTGTTACATGTGTATTTTGAAAGAGCATATATACCCTTTTACATGGGGCAACTTGATGTTATTAATATTATCCACATTTGTTTGAATTGTTTGTGTTTTTATATAAAAAAAATTACACTTTTAGATTTATCTTGTCTTATCTATGATATAACTATTATTATTTATGAAATGTATGGCATACATAGAGAATAACAGAATGATCAAATTTAGCCTTGGATCTCGGGATTTTTACAATGAAAAAATCCCCAACATTAAAATGATTAACAAACAACAATGTGATTATATCTGAAATATGCTATTTATACCCTTTAGAATACGCTTCAGCCAGAAGACAGCTGTCCACAAACTGATCCCAAAAGTAGTCCACGGCTTTCAAGAGCTAGTTTCCTGTTTGGCCAGATCTTGCAGGTAATGTTTTTTTGTGTTATTATATGTATCTTCAATGCAGAGCTGTATTCTTTCAAATCATATTCCTTTTAGTTTACTACTGCCTTTCCAAATTTCAAAATATATTACTCACAATGTGTCCGCAAATATAGGTTGAAGGCATTAGCTGATGCTGTCAGTCACTGGCACCTAACCTAAGCTTTCCTTATCAGTACGGCAGCCATGGTTTGGCCTTGGACTAAGATAGCAGCATAATCCTACAGCTCCCTTCCATCCGCACTGCATCACGCACATACCTGCAGCATCGCGACCCACTCACAAAGCCAAACGCCTCTACCATGTCCAGCACAGGCTATGAAACAAAGCAGCAAAGAAAAAAAACGAGCGGAGTGGGGTTAAAACCTGATCTCCATCTCCAACATGTTTGCAGCCTTGCGGACGAATCCGGCCTCCCAAGATGGTCGCCACACAAGTCCACGCGGCTCCCCCTCTCCGACCTCGGCGAATGGTAATGCTGCGGACACCCCCACAGGTGCCACAGCACAAATACTGCAACAGCTCACGGAGGTGAAAACCTACCTGGTGAGAGAAATCACCAGAACCTCCTGCAAAGTGAAGGCCGAGATCCAGGCCTTGGGCGTGTGCACTTCTGAACTGGAGCACAGAGTAGAGACTGCGGCGAGACTCCATGGCACAACAGGTGGATGCCTTAGAGATGCTGGTGGATGACCTGTCTAACCTCTCCAGACACAACAACCTACGCATAAGAGGCCTTCTGGAAAACCCGGCAGAAAGCCCACTCCTACAGAGTATGGAGGAATTCTTCAAGCAATCAATCCCTGGTATACCAGACGAAAGATGGATGATTGATCGGGCCCTGCAAGCCAGGAGAGTGGAGAGGGCCGTACCCAGAGACGTCATCATACGCTTCCACCACTATTCTATCAAGGAAGCCATCATCAAGCATTGCAGGGACAATGTATTACAATATCAAGACACCAAACTCGCAGTATACCAGGACCTCGCACCAGCTACTCTACAATGCCGCAAGGAGTGGAGACCGGCCACGGAACTCCTACGGAGCCACGAGATAAGATACATCTGGGAACACCCCTTCAAATTGATGGCATTCAAGGCAGGAAGGACCCACACCCTGATGCCGGGAGCCAATCCAGTCCCCTTCTTCAGAGGAATCAGCATCAACGTGCCGCCCGACTTCACCCTGCCGAAATGCTCTAGACAACAGCTGACACCCATCACCCAATAATGGCAGGAGATTGGGGTCAGACCAGTTTTATGTGGCTACACTCTCAGTTAGGGGGGGGGGAGTTGACAAGCAGTGGTAGAAAGTGGTACTGAGCTCCCCGCCGATGGAGAAGGGCTTCTGGCCTGGTTAGGAAGGGTGCCCACAGCAGTGAGTGGCTCAGGCAGAGAAGGGTGGGTTAGCACGCACGTTCAGAACCATTTACCCCGCCACAAGTAGAGCAGTTACCCCATAGTACAGGCGCCAACTCTTGAACGGGCCGTGGGAACAGTGGTTCAAAACTACCACAACTCTTATCTACCATAAAATAACCACAAAAAAGGGAAAATAAATAAATAAACAACAAGTAATAAACTAACAAATAATAAAGAATAACATATATAAGGGAGAAAAATATAAAAATATAAAAATATAAAAAAAAATGTTTTTAAATAAATTAAAAATCCCATTACGATATCTGGTTCGCAGTTCAAAACCCCTTTTCCAACCACAGATATGACTGCACCCGTGGGGTGGGACCCTATGAGCCAGGGTGTGTGGCTGGGCCAAAGCTCATTTCTCCACAGAAATATATAGGGTTCAAGGATAGACAGACACTAGTCACAGAAGAGAGCCCGAGACAGAGGGGCAATCCCGGTAAATATGAGAGGAACAATATGATGGGGGGTGACGAGAGCCCTAGAGGCTCCTGAAAGAATGTGAAAATATATATTATAAATGTGGAATGATCCATACACTCACATCATGATCTTTCCGGATATTTCATACTATACTAGGGCAAAAAGAAAACCGTTTGCATTATATACAAAGATTCTACGCCAGAAGAATATTCGATACTCCTGGAGGTATCCCTGCAAATTAATAATTTCTCATGAAGCAAGGACATACTCTTTTTCAGATGTTACGGCAATTTCAAAATGGTTTAGACAGCAGAATTTTGATCAGATTAATTTAACCGAGGGAGATAAAGGATGAAGGAGAGAAGATAAACAATATAATATAATGGAGACTACCTTTTTTTTTTTTTCGTTGATTCAGAAGACATCTTTAGAAGATATAATTCTACAAGGAAAGAGACAAGAAGATGAAGAGAAAGAAGAAGGAAGAAAGGGGGAAGGAAAGGAGAAGAGAAAGGAAAAAGGAAAGACTTTACCTTTACCTCTAAAAATATAAATCGGAAATCCTTGAGAGGACAGTTATTTGTAATGACATCTACACCGGACACTCTACACGTTAAAAATGATATCCACATCAGACACTGTATTTGTTAAAAATCACTAATGGAATAAGGAGGGATAATGATTTATAGAAGAAGTAAATAAAATATTGCTGTATTATAATAAGCACGAGTATTCAAAACGGGAGTTAGAAAACTTAGTCAAAGAAGGTTATTTAATATCTATAAAGCTTGGAGCACTAAAAAGAAATAGGAAATAAGAATATATTTGAATAGCAAAGGAAATGGGAAGAAAGGGGAGAAAGGGAGTGTGACTAATGATTTTTATGCCCACAATTTGTAGAGAATATAAGTGAATGATGTACGAATGGAGATTTTTTTTTTTTTCTGAGATAAATTAACACATATAATGATATTGGCGCACAGATATTGATATTGGACACAGATAGAAAGGAAAGCGGATGATAGAGACCTTGAGAAGGACAAATGACTATAAATAGAATATATATATAAAGATCTGATTTTCTGATGAGAGAAATGGCTTATGTTCAGGGGGTTTCTTTTTTTTATTTATCTCTTTATGAGGCCTTATGGTAGCTGGATAACCAGGATTGATTAGTTGAAATTTTATATGACTAAAGGCAATACATTATGATCAAAACACTCCCCAAAGGGGGCGGATCAGCATCAAAATATTGATCCCGCATAGGATCTATTTGGAGGCTTTGTGAAAAAGGGTTAATCACAGGCCCATCCACACTTCCTTAAGGGATGTTTATTTTATATGTAGTGTTCTATGTAACAGTCCTATGTTGTTTGGTATGTCATAAGTTGACGCAGTCGGCTAAGAAATATAAAACTCAATTACATAAGTTAGAAGATAAGAAAATAGAATATGGTAGAGAAGGGAAAAGTAGGATTAGAAACACATGATTAGTATTGTTTCAATAAACGCACAGGGATTGAATTCTCCACAACGTGCAAAAAAAGAAAATGCGCAAGTTGTCGGAGTACAAGAGACCCACTGGCGGAGAGAGGATAAGATAAAATATAATTGTAAAGACTTTCCCACCTCAGTATATTCCTCGTTTAAAGATAAAAAAAAGAGGGGAGTAGCTATTTTTTTTTCATCTGTATTAAACCTCTCTATATAAGATGGGCAGATGGATTATTCTTATATGCACAATAGAAAATCAATTATATACAGTTGCGAATATTTATGCCCAGAATACTTCTCAGATCCAGTTTCTATACAAATTTTTTGTACAATTAGAAAAAAATAAGCAGGGATGTACTATCGTCATGGGCGATTTTAATCTGACAATTGACCCTAATCTGGACAGAAGCTCTGAAAGGATTAAAGGTCCCTCGAGAAATGCTATTAATTTGGCAAAAAAATTCCGTAGCATTATTCAAAACGAAGGACTATATGATTGCTGGAGGATTTTTCATCCCTCAGAGAAAGATTTCACGTGTTTTAGTAAGACGCACTGCTCATATTCAAGAATAGATTTTATATTTGGAGATCAAAGCCTATTGGAACACGTGAAGTCTACAAATATAGGTACGGTCACGTGGTCGGACCACAATTTGGTCATAATACAGCTAAAGAATAATATTTTAAAGCAAAGACCAGACTGGAAATTAAATAATAAGTTATTAATCTATAAAGTGAATAGGGAACAGATTGCTAAGGAGATAGACATGTATTGGAAGGACAATGATAATGACGAAGTGTCTCCTGACATAAAAGTGCGCATTTAAAAGCGTTATTAGGGGCCATTTAATCAGTCTAGAAGCTAAAGATAAGAAAATAGACAAGAATCTTTATCTAGTCTATATATTGAATTGAGCAAATATCACAAGGAAAATACCGTTGCCCCTGAAAGAACTTTGTCTAATCAGATTAGGATCATAGAAAATAATGAAATTAAAAAAAAATAATGAAACTCTGATGTCTAGAATAAATAGAAACCTACAGATTATGAGGATGAACTACTATTATAGGGGGAATAAGGCTGATAAGATTCTTACCAATAAAGTGAAAAATCAACAAAAAAATAAACTAATTACAAAAATAAAACAGGGAAATGAAATTATATTAGATCCTAAGAAAATTGGAATGGTATTTAGAGATTATTATTATAATTTATATAATCTACTGACGATATCTGCTCAAGAGGATATAAATAACTATTTTATGAGTATTCATATTCCTCGACTCAACGAGCTACAATTAGATCAATTAAATACAGAGATATCTCTGCAAGAAGTTATTGACTCGATAGATACCTTGAAAAAAAATAAGGCGCCAGGCCCAGACGGGTTCACGGATTCTTTTTTTAAAATGTATAAGGATAGACTGTCTCAGGGGTTGGTAGAATGTTACAATTCAGCGATTAATACTGGCAAATTACCTAAAGAAATGTTGGTAGCCAATATTACTCCTATTTTAAAAAATAGTAAAAATCCAGAAGAAATAACTAATTACCGACCAATTGCTCTATTAAATAATGACTATAAAATGTATGCCTCAATTATTGCTAAAAGAATAAAAAACATAATTTCTTTCTTGATTGCAGAGGATCAGGTGGGCTTTATACCGGGAAGGACGTCCTCTAATCATATCAGAAGGATATTAAATATATTTACTAAGATACATGAGAATAAAACCCCCTTTTTTAGCAATGGCCTTAGATGGAGAAAAGGCATTCGATAGGGTCGGCTGGAATTTTATGTACTCGACGTTGAAAGTGTGGCGAAACCAACCTCGCCACTGGGCCCTGGAGAAGCCTGTTTGCTAGCCTCCTACCTACTGACTATGGCCCCTGGGTTATTTTGGGCATATTGTACTGTATATTGCTGCTACTGGCCCTTTTAACAGCATCTATGGACATATTGGGACTTTTGGGACTACTGTCCCTTTAAGACTGTGAAGCATATTCGAGTGTACTGCCTGTAATATTATATATGTATTTATAGATGTGTTAAGTATCCTGGGTGATTTGTATGCAGCATTCTTCTGATTGTTCGGTAGAATCACTCCATTCAGTATATTGAGTGAAACTACCGAACAACCAGACCACCCAGGAATGAGTGTACCTCCAATTACCGTTTGCAACAATGTTGCAAACAGGTAATTGGCAATCAGTGTAATGTATTCTTTGTCCTCTGGGTGGCCGCCATTCGGGAAACAAACACGTGGCGGCGGCCATCTTAAACTACCGAACAGCGGTGTTTTGACGTCGAGTGTCTGGAACTAAAATCGGACACTTGACTAGGCAAACACCGCTGAGACCTCCATACTTCCAGAAATTCGTATGGAAACTACCGAATGACCCGCCGTTCGGTAGAAAGAACCCCATAAACAAGGGAATTCATTCAAACCCTCTCCAGGCTCTATAACACAGGCAATTCGCCTGTTTTCATTCCCTTGTTTGTGACCGACCGCAGGGCCAAAATGCATGGAACTGTTTTCGGATACTTTACCCATGCGGTCGGTCAAATCTTTGGAACCCCATATCTCACGAACCATTCATCCGAATTACTTGAATTTTGGATATGTTGTCCCCCTGAATAAGGGCTATCCAGGGATGCTGGATTTAAAGGTGTACCCCCTGTTTTTGGGGTACATCCAGAACTTGGCTGAAAAGGTGTACCGGATAATTGGGTTTAATGTTATCTGAGGGGAGGGGATGTGTGGGCTGAACCATGTATGTGATTGGTTATTTTATGCCTCCCCCTGGGTGTGGCCTGTATGTGGATTAGTGTAATAAAAGCCAGGCTGGATGAGCCAGTCCAGAGTTCCTGTTTTAACCTCAAAGTGATGTGTCGTCTCATTATTGGGGGAAGGATTTATTGTATGCTGTTCCAGTTGACTGCTAGGGGTACAAGCCTATTCGTATGGTTCCTATTCAATGGTCTACAGCATTCATACGCTTGGGAGAATTTAAAGGTTTCTTGGATTCGGTGATTATGGTGTCTGGTGGAGTGCTTGGAGTCCTCAGGAAGCACTAGGAGCATCCATTAACGGAGGTACCAAGTCTGGGTGCCAGGCGATCCGTTACATTGGTGGCAAGCGGTGGGATGGCGTCCTAGTGCGAGGTAAAGCAGCTCGGAGACACAGTACGTTTGGATTTACAAATTGAGGGCAACGCTAGCAGTCGTGCAGTGCCCCTGGGAGCAGACAAGTATGGAAGGTTCTGGCTCTGGAGATGATTGGCTGGCCGAGGTGAGGCAGCGAGTGGCCGAGTATGGGGATGATATACCCATGGAGACACGCCGGGTGATCTGGAACCAGGTCATGGCCGAGCGAAACACAAGGCTGGACCGAGAATACCGGTTGGCAAAAGAGAGGAAGTATGCTCAGCAGCAGGAGCGTTACAGCAGCCGGGTAGAGGCTGCATCCGAGGAGGTTAGCCGTCTTTCCCTGAGGCGGCGGGAGGAACCCGAAGTGGGGGTCCTCATAGACTGGTCCTGTGAGGAACCACAACAGGCAGGTAGAGATGGGACCAAGGTCTCTCCACCGGGCCCACCGGGATGCTGGGCAGCCGGCCCAGATCCCCAGCAGCAGCCAGAGTTGCCAGGTGGGGAAGCAGGTGGCCCTTACTCACAAATGTTGAGGGGCCTCACGGATTGGTCCTGGGAAGACCCACAGATGGCAGGTGGAGATGGGACTGCGGTCTCTCTACCGGCCCTACAGGGATGCTGGGCAGTCGGCCCAGATCCCCAGCGGCAATGTGCGTTACAGGGAGCTGACGGTGCCGTTCTTGCTATCCAGCTGCATTCAAGGCTGCAGGGACAGGAGCCTGTTATCCCCTCTCCCCAGCGGCTGAAGGTGTGTAAGGGAGAGGAGTTGGTTATTCCCTCTCCCCAGCGGCAGCACAGCTCACCAAGGGGAGACAGTAAGCCCCTCACCAGCGCAGATGGGACCGTGGTCTCTGCGCCCTGCCTACAGGGAGTACAGAGGGTCAGCCCTGCTCCCCAGCGGCAGAAAGTGTGTAAGGGAGAGGTGTTTGTTACCCCCTCTCCCCAGCGGCAGCTTAGCACACCAAGGGGAGACAGTAAGCCCCACACCAGCGCAGATGGGACCGTGGTCTCTGCGCCCAAGTTACAGGGAGCTGAAGGGGCCGTCCTCCCTCCCCAGCGGCAGTGTGATTTGTTGGGAATTGGGAGCCCAGTCTCCATTCCCCAGCGGCAGTGTGAATTGCAGGGAATTGGGAGCCCAGTCTCCATTCCCCAGCGGCAGGCTGAGTTACAGGGGGCAGAGGTAGTTGGTCCTACCCCCCAGCAGCAGAGTGATATGCCGGGAAGGCAGTGTGAAGTGCAGGGAGAGGAGAGCAGCGTCCTCCCTCCCCAGCGGAAGGCTGAGTTACAGGGGGCAGAGGTAGTTGGTCCTACCCCCCAGCAGCAGCGTGATTTTTTTGGGAATAGAGAGCCCAGTCTCTATTCCCCAGCAGCAGGACACTGAATTGGGAGGAGAGACAGTCGGTCTCCCTCCACAAAGACTGAAAGTAGGCATGGGAGAGGAGATTGTTACCTCCTCTCCCCAGCGGCGGATCATCAATGGGCAGAGTGTTCTAATGGGAGAGGAGCTGGTTACCACCTCTCCCCAGCGGCAGCTTAATGTACCAGGGGGAGACTGTAAGCCCCACACCTGTGCAGATGGGACCGTGGTCTCTGCACTTCCAGCACAGGGGGTAGGGACGGTCGGTCCTGCCCCCCCACAACAGGGCTGTTTAGCCAAAGGGGAGACAGTCTGTCTCCAGCAGCAGAGCTGTGTAACTAAAGGGGAGACAGTCGGTCTCCAGCAGCAGAGCTGCGCAGCAAAAGGGGAGACAGTCGGTCTCCAGCAACCAGGCTCCAACCAGACTACTCCTGTAGTAGTGCTGGCACCAGGGCAGAGTACCGCTGGTCTCTGCCCACTCAGCAACCCACCAAAACAGCCTACCAGTCCCCCACACAGCCGGGGTGAGGCACCTGGACCTGGACAGGTTTTTCCATTACTCAGGTGTAGTAACCATTTATTGTGGGTGGGCTGTACTGCTGTTTCTGTTTTGTGGGTGGGCTGCTGGACTAACAAGGGCACTGACCGGCAAGAGGTCAGGTACCCTGTTAGTCTGTTTGGAAAAGGGGAGAAGTGTGGCGAAACCAACCTCGCCACTGGGCCCTGGAGAAGCCTGTTTGCTAGCCTCCTACCTACTGACTATGGCCCCTGGGTTATTTTGGGCATATTGTACTGTATATTGCTGCTACTGGCCCTTTTAACAGCATCTATGGACATATTGGGACTTTTGGGACTACTGTCCCTTTAAGACTGTGAAGCATATTCGAGTGTACTGCCTGTAATATTATATATGTATTTATAGATGTGTTAAGTATCCTGGGTGATTTGTATGCAGCATTCTTCTGATTGTTCGGTAGAATCACTCCATTCAGTATATTGAGTGAAACTACCGAACAACCAGACCACCCAGGAATGAGTGTACCTCCAATTACCGTTTGCAACAATGTTGCAAACAGGTAATTGGCAATCAGTGTAATGTATTCTTTGTCCTCTGGGTGGCCGCCATTCGGGAAACAAACACGTGGCGGCGGCCATCTTAAACTACCGAACAGCGGTGTTTTGCCGTCGAGTGTCTGGAACTAAAATCGGACACTTGACTAGGCAAACACCGCTGAGACCTCTATACTTCCAGAAATTCGTATGGAAACTACCGAATGACCCGCCGTTCGGTAGAAAGAACCCCATAAACAAGGGAATTCATTCAAACCCTCTCCAGGCTCTATAACACAGGCAATTCGCCTGTTTTCATTCCCTTGTTTGTGACCGACCGCAGGGCCAAAATGCATGGAACTGTTTTCGGATACTTTACCCATGCGGTCGGTCAAATCTTTGGAACCCCATATCTCACGAACCATTCATCCGAATTACTTGAATTTTGGATATGTTGTCCCCCTGAATAAGGGCTATCCAGGGATGCTGGATTTAAAGGTGTACCCCCTGTTTTTTGGGTACATCCAGAACTTGGCTGAAAAGGTGTACCGGATAATTGGGTTTAATGTTATCTGAGGGGAGGGGATGTGTGGGCTGAACCATGTATGTGATTGGTTATTTTATGCCTCCCCCTGGGTGTGGCCTGTATGTGGATTAGTGTAATAAAAGCCAGGCTGGATGAGCCAGTCCAGAGTTCCTGTTTTAACCTCAAAGTGATGTGTCGTCTCATTATTGGGGGAAGGATTTATTGTATGCTGTTCCAGTTGACTGCTAGGGGTACAAGCCTATTCGTATGGTTCCTATTCAATGGTCTACAGCATTCATACGCTTGGGAGAATTTAAAGGTTTCTTGGATTCGGTGATTATGGTGTCTGGTGGAGTGCTTGGAGTCCTCTGGAAGCGCTAGGAGCATCTTTTAACGGAGGTACCAAGTCGGGGTGCCAGGTGATCCGTTACAGAAAGCTTTTGGATTTTCTGGCCAGATTCTCTCGACGATAATGGCTTGCTATTCTTCTCCATCTAGCAGGATAGTAGGAGGAGGGATTAAGTCAGAGTGGTTTATGCTATCAAATGGTACCCGTCAAGGATGCCCCCTCTCCCCACTTTTATATATCCTAACGGCTGAACCCTTAGCACACGAAATACGTAATAATATGGAGATAACGGGGTTTAAAAAAAGGGATAAAGATTTTAAGATAAGTCAATACGCCGATGATACTTTGATAACGCTAACCAACCCAAGCAAGTCAGTCCCAGGTGTCATGCAAGCAATTGATAGATATAGTTATCTGTCAAATTATAAACTTAATGTCCAAAAAACACTAGCTTTACCTTTTTATATGGAAGGAAAAGAACTGCAACAGCTGAAAGAACATTTTGCCTTTAAATGGGAAAAAAAGGGATTTGTATATCTTGGAATTAATATGGTGAAAGACCCAGAGAACACAATGAAGGCCAATATAATTCCCCTTATTAGAGAATGTACGCACTCTCTGAAACAATGGAACGCCCTGCAATTATCATGGTGGGGAAGAGTCAATTTTATTAAGTCATATGTTTTCCCTAAATTAATATATTTACTGAGGATGATTCCTCTACAGATCCATCCCCAACGGCTTAGACTCGTGAATAAGTTATTCAGGGACTATATTTGGTCTGATAAGAAACCTAGAATAGACCAGGATCTTCTATACTTGAAGCATAAGGAAGGAGGGATCGGTTTTCCAAATATTTTTTTATATCAGCAAGCGGCACAGCTCACAACATTGGTTCAAAATAGAGGGTGCAGATATTACAGATCCATACAATAATGTTAGATTAATGTGGGCAATAAAGAATAATAGTAGAACTAAAAATATAAGATGTATGACGGATAATTGGATAACCAGTCCCCTCTTAAAGTTCTGGCTACATTTTAAAAATCTTTTAGACTTGAAAAATAAAGTCTTACCGGCTCTGACCTTCAACAATCTAGATATATGGATGGAAAACATGGATACGTCCGAATGGACTAGACTTGGTGTTAAAAAATTAGCTGACCTATTAGTAGATGGAAAGATCATGCCTTTCGCTGAGATACGTAGAATCTATGGTATTTCACATTTACAAATGTTTAATTATATCAGAATTAAAAGTTTTTTGCAAAGTGCCCTTGGTAGCAATATGAGCTCTTGCCCATTATCTAAACTAAATGGTTTGATAGACTCAGAAAAATACCAAAATACTAACTAGATGTACTGAGATTATAAAAGCTATAAAAAAAACCTGTCTATCCTATGGCTAAAAGCAAGTGGGAAAGAGATTTGGGAATAAAATTTGACATAAAGGATTGGTATAAGGCTTTGAAATCAGTCTACTCCACAATACACTGCCTAAATATTAGGGAAGCACATTTTAAAATACTTAACAGATGGTACATGACTCCCAATAAGATCCAGAAATTTGCAAAGGCAGGGACATCTAGATGCTGGAGATGCGGGAATGAGGGAGCAAATTAATTACATATTTGGTGGGAGTGTGCACCAATTAAGGAAGCATGGGCCCAATTTATGGACCATGTAAATAAACTGTTGGGTATATCCCATTCTTGGACGTTAGATAACTTACTTTTACATTTAAATCTACCACAATTATCTAAGGATAAGAGGGACCTGTTGATTCAGGCTTTGATGGCCTTCAAAATGGCTATTGCAAAAAAACTGGATTGATTCATGGCCACAAATTAAGGCGTCTATTATTATTCAATGCAAAATGGAGAGAGGAATAGCATCTAATTTAAGTATTAATATTGGACAATACGAGATTTGGGATAACTGGATAGAGGTCCTCGAGAACTAGATATTGGAATGTATATACTGGGCAGTAGTTAATTTGTATTCTCTGGAGGAGCGGAAATTTAATCTAACTTTATCTAATTTGAGGGTAGAGCTGAATGAATAGGATAGGACGGTCAACTGTGTTATATGTTTGTTAGTCTATATGTATTTCTTATTTATTGTATCTATTTTGTATGCACTGTATGATTTGCACGCAATGTAGGATATGTATATATATGTATGTTTGATATAAAAGAAAAACAATAACTAAATAAACTATAAAAAAAAAAGAAATTATATATTACGTTGTGTGGGTTTTGCACATCGACGCACAGCGGATTGGGGCGGGGAGCTGCCACACGGCACTGGGAACATGTCATCTCAGGGCGGTAGTAGCTTGCACACCCAAGCTGCTCTGGCGACTTGTAAGACCAGACTTCATTTTGTAAATATATTAAGTTAGTTATGTTATTATTTTACATTGTTTGTATGATGTACTCGTGACACCTCTACACCAAGATGGTTCTCTCATGGGGCGAAGGCCCTGGGAAACAGCTGAAGCAAAGAGATGGTCACTTACCAGATGGGGACTGAGGAGACGCGGGAGGGAACGCGGCTTAGAGACTGGAGAGCCCATAGCACATTTCAACAAACACACCCTGATGGCACAGTATGGCTCTCAGGGTACTCTCACTTAATGTAAAGGGACTAAACATGCCCTCCAAACGTAAACTTCTAACGTAGGGAGCTGAAGGCTAAAAAAGATATGTCACAGGCACGATACACACAACCAAAATTCACATACTCAATGTCTACACACCTAATGAACCGGACCCACGGTTCTGGGACACCCTCACTACACTGGCCCACACAGGGGGAGGGGGGACAGTGCTGGTAGGAGGGGACTTCAATGCAGTGCCGTGTCCAGTGGTCAGAAGGAGCACAAAAAGGTGAGTGCCGCAATCACATGGGAGAGGGTCTCTGGATAAACTGATGCTCGCCTTTTTGAGGCACACGGGTCTACTTGACGTGTGGCGCCTACAGCACCCAGACACAAGGGACTATACCTTCTACTCTGCACCCCACGATACCTATTACAGGATAGATAACATTTTACTTAACGGACCGGGAATGGGCACGGTCATAAACTCCGAAATTAACAGCATCACCTGGTCAGACCATGCAGACATAGTGGTTACCCTTGATGGGTTAAAGTTCTCCTCTAATTGGACTTGGAAATTAAACGCATGTCTATTGGAGGACGAAGACATCACCCACTCCGTGAGCACAACCCTCAAGGAATACTTTGAACATAATAACCCTGACGTAAACACCACCACTATCTGGGCGGCACACAAGACGGTCATACGGAGACACTTGATCAAAGCAGCCACCCATAATAAAAACGACAAACGGCCACCCGACTGCTTACAGACAGCCCTTCGAAAAGCGGAGCTCCAACATAAGGCAAGCCCCACAGGACCCAAATTAGCGTAACTAAACACCCTCAGACACTCCCTAAAATAACTCCTGCTAGGAAGGGTGGCATGGTCCACCTTATGGTCCAGACGCACATTCTATGAGAAGTCCAACAAAATGGACTTCGACCAAGACAAGGGTTCCAACACTAAGATCCTCACACTGATGGGGGACACGGGAGAAACTCCAGACAACATCAATAAAGTCTTTACATGCACTCTACACTTTACAACCACTCCCCACTGGACGACGGGCTCAAAGCAGCACACGCAGCGAATCTCTGCTCCTTCTTTGCGGACTTGTACCTGCCAAGGGTGACAGGGGAAGACACAGAGGCACTGACGACCCCCATCACACAGAGCTGGAGACGGCCATTAAGACCCTTAAGGGTCTTAATATCAGATGGATATAGCGCAGGATATTACAAAAAGTTCAAAGCCACCTTAATACCACACCTCACCTCACCATCCTATACAATCACTTTATGAAGGGAGGGGACCCCGGACTCGGAGATGGCACTTGCAAACATAGTGCTCATACCCAAACCCGGTAAGGACACCGCACAGTTGGTAATTATAGACCGATATCCCTGATCAACACAGACCTGAAATTAGACGCACGCATCTTAGCCTCCAGATTGACGCTGCTACTAAAGCGACTCATACACCCTAACTAGGTGGGCTTTATACCCGGGAGGCAACTCTATGAGAAAACAAGAAGAAACGTGGTCTTAACATGGCACATGGAAGTGTCAGGAAGGCCTTCTCTGGCGCTCTCATTAGACGCGAGAAGGCCTTTAACATGGTGATATGTTCGGCCTCCTTGCGGCGTGGGGCTTCCCGGAGACGTACATCACAGACTACCAACTCGGGAGCAACGCGATCCCCATTCCCCTTAAACAACGGCACAAGACAAGGATGCCCACTGTCTCTCCTCTTGTTTGCCCTGTTGCTGGAGCCGCTGCTCCATGTGATACGGCTAAACCCACAGATACGATGGGTGACGCTGGCTGGCAAGCAGCTTAAGATCTCTGCATATGTTTACGACTTCCTCCTGACCCTGACGGACCCAACACAGTCCCTGTCGCATTTGACAGAGCTCCTGGACCAGTATGGCAGAGTCTTGGGTTATAAAGTTAACATGTCCAAATCCATGGCGCTACACGCTACAATATCTCGAAGTGAAGCTCACATCCAGCCACACACAACTATACCAACGCAACTATCCAGCACTGATTAACACCCTGATCCAAGAGCTGGAGAGATGGACAGATAAACCGATTTCATGGATCGGGAGATTGCATACAGTGAAAATGAGTATACTTCCCGACTCCTGTTCCTATTCCAGTCTTTACCAATTAAGGTTACAAGAGGGGATCTAGCACACTTACAACACCCCATTGACACTTTTATTTGGAAGAGAAAAGGGCCAGGAATAGCACGTGCTCTGCTATACCGCACCAAAAACAGGTGAGGACTAGGACTACCTTGCAGCACAACTGGCACAGACAGTACACTGACACTCACCACCAGACCAAAAGTGCTGGGTAGACATTGAGTCACTACTAACAGGGGTGGAGCTGCCCCAGTTCTTTATATGGGTACCAAAAACCAAACAGGGCTTTCCTTAAAACAGCATGCCTGGCAATACTCAACTCAGTCAGAATATGGGACCTGACCGCATCCAAATACAATCTTAGCAAATTGCCCTACCCTATGACCCCAGTTCTCAAGAACAAAGCATCCCCCCGGGACTAAAAGCATGGGACTTTCAGGGGATAGAACACACAGGGCTCCAGAGGTACATCCACCTGTAAATGGACAATAAGATTGTGACTTATGACCGATTTAAAGGAACTGGCCACCCTTCGACGAAGGACTACTTTCGATATCTCCAGGTGCGTGACTTTGCCGCCCGCCGGGAGGTCCAAATGTGAGAGGCCACAACCCCTCTCACATTTTTTGAGAAGATGTGTGTGGCGAAACCGACCTCGCCACATGTCCTTGGAGGGGACCCGCCTCTTGCCTTCTGACTATGGCCCAGGAAGATGTGGCCCTTTAATTACAAGATTTGGGCACAATGGATTTTTGTATGCTGTTCCCGGCCCTTTAAATACTTGGGAGCAGTGTTACAACTTTTAAACTGGCACTTCGAATGCAGTCGAAGTGCCGAAGTCGTCGAAGTGGCCGCCATTCAACAAACGAACATGTGGCGGCGGCCATTTTAACTTATTCGAACGCGGTCAGCGGTGTGTGCAGCCAAATCTATGGAACTGTTTGCGGCTACCCAATTGCACGAACACCGCTGACCCGTACCTTCTTCGACACCGCGGCTGGAGACTAAGTCCTGTTCGAAGATTCGAACGCTCGTTCGAATGGGACTTAGTCATTTTCACGGTGTAAAATAGACCGACCGCACAGTCCAAATCCATGGAACTGTTTTGGGCATGAAAATGTGCTTGCAGTCGGTCAAAAGATACTTATCTCCCGAACGGCTGAACGGATTCGAATGATTTTTGGGTATGTTTGTATTTGGAATGTGCTGATTAATAATATGTAACTGTTATTAATATTGGATGTATGGTTTTAGAGTTATGAAAGTTGGGTAAAAAGTATGTTTAAATTGTACGGATAATTGGGTTACCTCTCAGGCTAAGGGGAGGAGATGTGTGGGATGTAACCATTGTGTGATTGGATAATGTATAATTGTATGTGGGCGTCTCCCTTGCATGGGAGAATTGCATAAAAGCAGAGTGTATGTCATGGCGAAGCTAGTGTTCGTACATCGGCCCTGTCTACAGAAACATTTGGGAAAATGGGGTTCGTGGACCCCTGGGCAGCACACACACCGGAGGAAGAGAGTGAATTGGAATGGAGAGATATTGCACGGAAAGAATTATGGTACGACGCCCTGGAGGAAGTCCAGTATCAACGGCAGCAGCGCCTTCCTGGTGTTGCATACCAGTTGGAGGAACAAATGGCCTGGCGGATGCCGCTTCTGGGAGACCAACCCGGAGGGGAGTGGGTAAGACAACTTGAGTACCTCGTGGAAAGGGAACTGAGCCTGGACGCCTCATACCGGGCACTGTGGTGGTGCACTGTCCAGCCAGAGATGTGGAGGGCAGAGGGCATCCAGCCGGAGGGGGATAACTACACTAGCCCTGGCCTGTTGTGGAAGGCCTTAGCAGAAGACGTCGACTTCGGCAGTCCAGCAGAGTCACGGTACTGGGCTATCTTGCATTACCGGGGTGAGATGTTACAGGGCCCGAGATCTATTGGACTGGGACAAGACCTCCGCCGTTTCGCTGCCATGGAACGAGAGATAGAGATAGACTAGGTGAAACTACTAAATTCATGCCAGCCACAGAGCATGGACGCAGACCGGGAAAACTGGGTGGCGGACCCAGACCTGCTAGCCTACAGCTGGGAAAAAAAGGCCGAGGTACCCCTTGCTTCACTACCACCTGCAGAAGTAGGGGAACTCATAGACTGGTCCTGGAGAGACCCACAGATGGCAGGTGGAGATGGGACTGCGATCTCTCTACCGGCCCTACAGGGATGCTGGGCAGTCGGCCCAGATCCCCAGCGGCAGAGTACATTACAGGGAGGAGAGACCACTGGTTTCACTCCCCAGCGGCAGAGCGCATTATTGGAAGGGGAGACAGTCAGTCCCCCTCTCTACCAGCAGAGAGAGTGTCAGGGAGAGGAGCCTGTTACCCCCTCTCCCCAGCTACTGAAACTGTGTAAGGGAGAGGAGTTTGTTACCCCCTCTCCCCAGCGGCAGCGTAGCCCACCAAGGGGAGACACTAAGCCCCCCACCAGCGCAGATGGGACTGTGGTCTCTGCGCCCAAGCTACTGGGAGTAGAGAGCAGCGTCCTCCTTCCCCAACAGCAGAGTGTCCTACAGGGAGCAGAGACAGTTGGTCTCTCTCCCCAACAACTAAGTCCGTCATCAGGAGACCTGGGGTCTGTATCATCTACTCCCCAACCAGCCCCAGAAATCAGGGACCTCATAAACTGGTCCTGGGAAGACCCACAGATGGCAGGTAGAGATGGGACGGCGGGCTCTCTAACGGCCCTAAAGGGATGCTGGGCAGTCGGCCCAGATCCCCAGCGGCAGAGTACATTACAGGGAGGAGAGACCACTGGTTTCACTCCCCAGCGGCAGAGCGCATTATTGGAAGGGGAGACAGTCAGTCCCCCTCTCTACCAGCAGAGAGAGTGTCAGGGAGAGGAGCCTGTTACCCCCTCTCCCCAGCTACTGTACCTTGCAGGGAGAGGAGAGTAGCGTCCTCCCTCCCCAGCGGCAGGGTGAGCTACAGGGATGCTGGGCGGTCGGCCCAGATCCCCAGCGGCAGTGTGAGGTGCAGGGAGTGGAGAGCATAGTCTCCCCTCCCAGCGGCAGTGTACATTACAGGGAGGAGAGACCACCGGTTTCTCTCCCCAACGGCAGAGTGTATTACAGGAAGGGGAGACAGTCGGTCCCCCTCTCCAGCATCGGAGAGAGTGTCAGAGAGAGGAGCCGATTACCACCTCTCCCCAGCGGCAGCTTATTCCCCAAAGGGGAGACCTTATTCTCCCAGCTGGGGCAGATGGGATCGCGGTCTCTGCACCCAGTCTACAGGGGTGCGGGACAGCCTGCCCAGATCCCAAGCAGCAGGACTGTTTATCAAAAGGGGAGACAGTCGGTCTCCCCCTCCATCATCAGCACCGGGTTCAGAGAGAGGAGCCTACCACCCCCTCTTCACAGCTGGGCTCCAACCAGACTACTCCAGCTGAAGTGCTGGCACCAGGGCAGAGTACATCTGGTCTCTGCCCACTCAGCAACCCACAGATCCAGAGTACCCATACCCCACACAGCCGTGATGGAGCCCCTGGACAAAGACTGTCTGCACTTTTCCCCAGGTGCAGTAACTTTTCATTGTGGGTGGGCTGCACTACTTACTATGTTTTGTGAGTGGGTTGCTGGACTAACCAAGGCACTGACCTACAGGAGGCCAGATTAGTCTTGGGAGCAGTGTTACAACTTTTAAACTGGCACTTCGAAGTCGTCAAGTGGCCGCCATTCGACAAACGAACACGTGGCGGCGGCCATTTTAACTTATTCAAACGCGGTCAGCGGTGTGTGCAGCCCAAATCTATAGAACTGTTTTGGGCAGGAAAATGTGCCTGCGGTCGGTCACAAAGGACTTCCGACTAACTTTTGAACTAACGGAAGGAGGATTTTTGATTTTATGAAGATTGGATGTGTGGTTTTAAAGTTACAGTACATGTATAAAAACTGTATTTTTCCTGCTTGTGATAATTATGTTAACCTATTGTGTACCATAATTATAGCACAGGCAGAGGGAGGATTTTGTGTATAATTGCTGGGAGTGTTTTCTGTAATGTACATGTGTTATTGGTTGTTCTGTAAAACCCTGTGGGTGGTCCTATGTAGGGAAAACCTGCATTAAAAGAAGGCCCTTTGGTGCCAAGTAAAGGAGATCCTGTTTGACCCTCAATACGTAGCCTTGTCTCGTTATTGGAGGGAGCTGCTATAATCACACTGGGGATTGCTATGCTCTGCATACTCCCCTGAGCTCTAACCACTTAGCTCTTTTTAAAGCTTGTTCCTGATACGCTCTCCTGGAGGAGAGATCTTCATCACACGGTCCGGGAGGACAGAAGCTGATCCAGGTTGGAAGGAAGACGACGAGACACCAGTTAAGCTACGGCGGTTGTGCAGTCTGCGGTGGTTGTGGTGTCCAGTGTGGTGCTTGTGGAACTCGGCGCAAGCTAGGAAGCATCCATTAATGGAAGGTTCCGTTACAATGATAATCCACTTGGCGACCCATACGTTTGATGGGACCCAAGGGTGAAACGCTGTTGGAATGTCAGGTGAAGGTCTTGAGATGGAAAGCTACCTGCACTATCCGGTTATTACAATCCTTTCTGGAAATGCATGATACACACACGGTGACCTGGTCCTGAGCAGGCCAAGTAGCCCAGAGACTCTGCATACTTATCTGATACCAATATATGTATGGCCACATGTACTAACTAACATATTCTTCCTTTCTGTACATCATAAGACACATGTATTATGAAGTGGCTTTTGCAGAAACCTTTACTGTCGCACCACTGTATTCCTAACAGTACAAAAATAAAGAATTTATAAATCAGTATGGCAGCCACAAGAAACAGTGTGGATGGCACCCATGGTCACTTCTGGGTTTAACTGTTAAACCCTGTAAGGGGGCACTCTACTCCAGCCCCCATAACACACAACTCCATTGAGATTAAATATTTTGGGGGGTGGAGTGTCCCTTTAACCTCTAAATGTCTAATTTTTGCACATTTTCACTGGGAGTTTATCTGCCTTACCTTAAAGGAGCACTCCATTGAAAATACAAGCCCTCTAATTTTTCCCAGGAGTAGACTTTCAGTTTTTGTAGTTCAATTTGACTTTGTAGTACAGCTTATTGAGAAGGGGGGGGGGGGGGGGAGCAGGCATGCGCTAGCTCTCTGGAGATAACAGAATCAGAAGAAAACCACCCTGCCAGGCTGACAGCCAGAGAGCTATAAAAATACCAACTACCACAAATATTACATACTTAAGACACACAAGCCAGTGCTTTATAAGGCTGGATAGTTCCTTTAAAGGAGCACTCTAACTATATAAAAACGTTAAAGGGACAATGCACAAATGCAAAAAAAAATCATTGTTTTGTAGATATAGTTCAAATGCAAAGCTGCAATTCTCATCTGAAGCCTTTGCAATTGCCTGCCTCTTGAGTTTAGCTACACTGAGCTAAAGTCCCTCAGGGGTCTGGAGTGTCCCTTTAAAGAAAGCAATTAGACTTATCAGGGAATGTAGCACTTATTTGCTTAACATTGGTTCAGACTCAACATCAGTCTCACATCCATGCTGCAACATGTTGGTGTTTAGGGAGCATGCAGCGCTTTCAAGCATCTTTTATGTAACATAAAAGGCCTGGTGCTAGGAGAAGAAACATATGCCTTAACCCCTTAAGGACCAAACTTCTGGAATAAAAGAGAATCATGACATGTCACACATGTCATGTCCTTAAGGGGTTAAACTATAAATATAAAAAAGGACCAGGAATTAATTGTTCAGTTGTTATCAAAACCCTTTGAGTAACACATCCTGTGGTACATGTTACCTGAATTACCTCACCCCTACTTCTATTTCTAGTATTCTGAACCACTTCATCATTTGATAATCATCTGAACATGATATAATAAATAATAAGGATAAAACACAAATTGGTATGTGTAAATTGTGCCAATATAATAATGTGCCAAATATAAAGTGCAGCAACCAAATTATAATGTGACAGAAAACTAAATATAAAATCAGAATGTTGGTGCACAGAAATAAAATACATAAGCCTTCCAAAAATACCTTCTACACTTTAATTCCTGAAGAAAATATATACATAGTGCACATCAATAAAATATAAAATACACTCCCTAAAGGAATGTCACTTTGGCGTAAGTATTTGAGGGGATGTCTGTGTAAGTATTGAATACCTATTGAATAAACAATAGTGGTTGCAGGACTATGTGGAAATAGTCTTTGTAGTTGAAATGTGATTTCACAAAGTAGCAATATTATGTAGCAAATGTCTCAGCTGTTTGTATCTTTTCTTCCCATATGAGGGCAAGAAAAATAAAAAATAGCTCAATAAAAATAATCTAGTAAAGGTTACGCTATATATATCAACCAAAACACTAAAGGATAAGTAAATTGGGGAAAAATATGTATTATCCCACTGTAGTAGAAAAAACTATGTCAATTATATTGTGCAGCCGACAGATTGCTTAAAATGTAAAAGATTTTATTAGCAACAATTCACTGTCAATAACTAACACACTTAATATAAAAGACAATAAAAGTTCCCAAGTGTGAAGAGCAGCTGCTGTCAAATTTAGAATTTTGAGTGTCCAAAAGATGTAAAAATCTCTCTCACCGGCCGGATGAAATCGAATATGGACCTCCTCGTGTTGCAGACAGACTTGCTGACAGCCGCGTGCGTTCCACTGCGGCTCCGGTTTGCGTTCCAGCTTGCTCTCCTGGGAATCAGAGTAGAATGCCGCCTTACGCGTTTTGGGATCATAGGATCACTTCATCAGAGGATGGCATTCTCGCTTCTCTCTTCTGTTAAATACTCTCTAGTCTAATTGCTTGGTAACAACATTAACCCCTCATCTACTGGAGCATGTTTTTTCAAAAGCAGGTTTCTACTACATAAATCACTTTAGCGTTTTCAATGAAATGAATACAATAAATCACTTTGCATTTCCAATAAGGCAAATACAAATAAACCCATAATTCATTGTTAACATAAAGAAAGGTTGGTTGATTAAATGTTAACATTACATTAAACAAATCCCATTATGAACAATAATATAATAAAGGTTAAAAGGTTATACATTGGAACATTAGGAAATCAATATGGATAAAATAAAATAAAAATAATTGTACCTAAAAAGATGTAATCTAATAGTTATAAAAAATTGATTTAATTATACCTAAAAAGATGTTATCTAATAGTTATAAAAAATAGACTTAATCATCCTATTTACAAAATAACTGGTTCTTCTTGGATGGCTTTCTGAAAGACATAAAATTCCTCATTATTATTCCATCATATCACAAAATAATAATGTTACAATAATATATATATATATATATATATATATATATTCTCTTCTTGTTAAAAAAAAAAAAGGGGGGGGGGGGGAAATATACTAAAGAAATGCATTCAGTTCAAAGTCAATATTTAAGCCTAGTGGTTCGAGACTGTTAAGTTTAAAAATCCATTTGGCCTCAGTTCTATCCAGGGCTTTCTCTGGATCACCTCCTCTCCAATGGGCATTTACTTTTTCAATGGCTAAAAATTTGAGACCTACTGGATTATTTGAATGGAAAATAGAGAAATGTCTTGAGAGGTTATGGGTGCTTAGTCCCTTCTTGATATTTTGGATGTGCTCCCCTAACCTTATTTTAAACTTTCTCTTAGTTCGTCCTACATAGTGTCTTCCACAGGGACATATCAGAAGGTAAATGACACCACTCGAATTACAGCTCAAAATTGTTCTGATTTTAAAGTCCTCATCCTTTTTCATATTCTGAAATTGTTTAATTGTTGATGCTTGAGTCGGGTTGTTTCTACAGCCCAAACATTTACCACATTTGTGGAAACCCACATTTTCCAAGTTTTCACTTTTTTGTCTTATTTCTTTAAGTGTTGGAGCTAACATGGTTTTGAGATTTGGTGCACGTGAGTAGATGACTCTGGGTTTCTCATCCAAAACGGTACCTAATACGTTATCCCCCTTCAGGACTTTCCAATGTTTATTCAGAATATTCTTTACTTTTCCTGCTTGGTTGCTGAATTGAGTTATAAAGGCTGGAGTTTCACTATCTACTTTCCGTAATTCTTTCCTGTTTTCTAAGGTTTCTTGTCTTGGCAATTTCAGAGCCTTCTCCATAGCACTGGTCAGTTTCTCTTCATCATATCCTTTCTTCCGGAATTGTGTTTTCATTTTCTCCATTTGAACTTTACAAACATCCAATTCCATACAATTACGTCTAATACGTCTAAATTGCCCATGGGGGATGTTATCAAGCCATGTCCTTTTTTGGTGGCTGTCTGAGGGGATAAAACTGTTACAATCGATGGGTTTGCTGAAGGTTTTAGTAAAAAGCATCTCTTCTTTAACGTATATCTCCAAATCCAGGAATTCGACTGAGGTTTTAGAATGAGTAAAAGTAAATTTTAAATTGTAAGGGTTAAAATTTAAATATTCTTTAAAATCCTCCAATGACGATAAACTTCCTTCCCAAATAAATATACAGTCATCGCTATAGCGTCGCCACAGGACCAGGTTTGATCCAATTGGCCGTAACCAGTCTTTGACCCCAAAAGCTATTACCAGGTTTCCATGTACATGATTGCTGCTCAGCACAAACCCTCCTGTGGATCTGATTGGCCATAACCGGCCTTTGACCCCAAAAGTAATTACCAGGTTTCCATGTGCATGATTGCTGCTCGGCACAACTTTTCCTGTCAGGACGGTAATGTTGCTTGGCACAACTTTACCTGTCAGGATGGTAAATGCCATTAACCACATTTTTATGTGCAGATGAATACGTGACAGGCTGCAAACAATATATGTGTATTTAAATTCAGAAGACAAGCAACATTAAACTTTGGCAAAGATGAAGACACAAAAATGGGAAAATAAATGGTTGACATTTTATTTTATGAATAACAGAAATTAAATTTAAGTGGGATATTCGTACAATGGAAAAATATTTAGCTAAAAAAAATAACCACTAGAGGGTTAAGATTCTTTAGGACACACTTTTGAGAAAGAAAATGACAAATATCAGCATATTTGGAATAATGCATTAGAACAGATTTCTATTGAATGCATGAATATTTTGTCAGAGTTGAATCATGAAATTCGATTAATGCAAGATCAATAAAACCTTGTCTGGATACAGAAGATTTTAATGAGTTGTCAGGTAGGACTAAAAATAATTTAGAAAAAATAGAGATGGGAAAAGAATACAAAATCTAAAATAATATAGGACATAAAAAGGATTATAATGAAGGGGGGGGGAATCTAAATTTCCATATATTACTTGACAAATGTAATGTAAGGAAATATGAAATGCAAGCAAAAAAACAGCAAGGAACAAGAAGGCAAATAGAAGTGACACCGAAGGACACTAATAACCTACTCGGGAGAGGAAAGGGGCAGACGGCCACTGTCCTGCTCTTAAACCTGGCAGCCATTCAACAGCTCTTTGACACTGAACAACATGGAAGGGGAGTCAGGAGCAGAGTAGGATAAATAGGTAGAGTATCCTAAGGAGTGGAAAATCCCTCACAGGGACTCACAGAAGTAGTAAGGCATAAGTGAGTCACTCCACAGAAAGAATAGTTTTGGCTTTTCTGTTTTTAGTGCAGTTTTTTGCACTAGGGGTCAACACCCATTCAGGAAAGAGATCACTGTATTTTCCTTCTCCCTTTCATTTTGTTAGCTCTTTGACACTCCTCACAGGCCCCCAACCCCCTGATCCCCCCCCCTCCCCCCCATGGACCGGTGGGGGTTATCCCGCTACCCACTGAAAGGTACCCACACCAGTACAGATTACCTGCAAGCCCACCCAGCAGTGGGACACCTTCAACAGACCAACATAATGGTGATTATGCGGCCTACAATGGGCAAAACTGCGCTGACTGTTCACGGATGCATTGTTGAGCTCTTGTTTCTACTGGTTACTTCTGTCCAGCAAGCCGAGCCTCTGTACCGTGTGATTGAGAATGGTCCCCATGCCTGCCTTCCTGGACTTTGAGCCCCCAGAGGTTATCCCTGGAACCACTGCCCTAAGCATGGGCGTAACATCCTTTCCAGGACCCCCATTGTTGGCCCCAACCGAGGGCACAGGTTGAAGGCTCATATTGTGCCTGTGGCACCCACCAGACTCCCCTTTGTGCCAGGACTCCAATGTTAACGTACTCAAGCAGGAGGAGGGAATGGGCTGAGCCCAAAGAATCCAGCCCTCCAATCTCCTGGAGCTGAGCCCGAAGGCTATGCAGCATTCCTTGTGGGAATCCAGTGTCTCCTACTCGGTTTTACTATGCTTGTGTTTATCTGCTTTAATTTTTTTTATTCTTTGTACGTCTCTCGTTCTTCTAATTTTTTTTCCTTCAATCTTTAAGACTCCTTTTCAGTGTATATGCCTATAACAGCTACTAGTATTCTGTTGTCAAACCAGCATTGTGTTAATTTGTTAATTGCTCACAAAATAAATGTGCAGTATATCTATATCTACATTGTTTACTAGTACATTGTTAACTCTTACTATTGAATTTGCAATGTACCAGATATTTTGACTAAACTAAGCACATTAAAAAAAAAAAAAAAGAAAAAAAAAAGAAGATAATTTGTTCTCAAACTCGGAGCCCCTTGGAATTTAATCATAGGTTTCCCAGATAGTATTTTCTTTAAGTCCTTATCTAATCTTAAAAGTGGCCAAATTATATAAATATATTTTTTTTAAAAAAAAAATAAATATGCTCATTATTAAAATCAAGCACTAGAATTAAAATTAACTTCTTTTTTTTTTTTTTATTACTGTCTTGGGTGAAAAGTGACTTAAAGGAAGAAAGACCTAAATGTTTTTTTAAACAAATACGTTTTTTTTTTTTTTTAGCTGTTGAACTTGACTGGGATGTAGAACCTCAAAATATAATGGTGAGAGGTTAATTAGTAAATTTAAAAAAAAACAACAACAACAAGAGATGAGGTGGATGTGACTTGACTCATTGACACCAGCTGGACTAAATATAGGTGTTAAACTTTGGAGTTTTTGTATTTTATTTTTTAATTACACATAAATACTGATCAGCTGCAACATTAAAACCATCTGCTATATACAGTTTAGGTCCCTACGTGCTGCCAAAACAGCTCTGATGCATTTAGGCATGGACTCCACAAGACCTCTGAATGTGTCCTGTTGTATCTAGCAGCTCTAAGGCTAATGCAGCAGATTCCATAAGTCTTGCAAGTTGTGTAGTAGGGCCTCCATGGATCAGATTTGTTGTTCCAGCACATCCCACAGATGCTCAATTGAATTGTGGTGTAGTGAATTTGGAGTCCAAGGCAACATCTAGAACTCTTTGTTATATTCCTCACACCATTCCTGAATAATTGTTAATGTGTGGCACGGTGCATTTTTCTGCTGAAAAAGGCCCTGGCATCAGGGAACATCATTGCCATGAAGGGTTGTACTTGGTCTGCGACAATCTATAGGTAGGTGGTACATGTCATGGTGACATGTTGGCCATCGACCTGTTCTAAAAGAAAAGCTGATTCATCAGACCAGGGAACCTTCATCCATTGTTCTATGACCAAGTATAGTGGTTTGAACCCTTCTTAGTAAGGTTTGCTATTACAGAAGAAAACTCCTTTATGAATCTTCTGTAATAGTTGGCGAACCCTATAAAGCTTTGTTTTGGTTTTAAACCTTGAGGTAATGGTCAGTCTATTACAGTCGACAACTTGTTGAGATCCATACTGAACCCAGAAGAGGATAATACATAGCCCAAGAAGTTTACCTCAGTTTGGTCAAATAGCCATTTTTCAAGCTTGCATAATAGACCATTCTTGAGAAGTGTTTGGAATACTCTAGATATGTGAGAATGATGTGTGCTTAGATCAGAGGAATATATCAGAATACCATCCAAGTACACAATCACAAAGGAATGAATATATTCTTTGAGGATATGATTTATAAAATCCTGGAAACCACAGGTGCATTACATAGGCCAAATGGCATAACAACAGAACACCAAAAAATTGGCAATCTACAATACAGAAATAATAGACGGACATAGCGCAATATTGTTGCAGAAAAATAAAAATAAGGGACATAGATAATTGCACTCACAAACAAAGTTTGATTAAAGGCATATCAAATATAATGATGTGGAAACTTCAGGACTTGTGGAACATCAGTATCATGCATAGGAGGAAAAAGAGAAATAATAGTGCAGAGTATCCAAGTAAAAAAGTTACACGCTTTATTCACAAATACACTTACAAAATAGAAGTGTCAAACAGGCACATCAAGCTCAGATGTAGTAGCGAATCCCAATGGAAGGATCCAGTGGAGCAGGAAAAACAGATGTACAAATAAAATAAAATAAAATAAAATCAGCAATAAAATACTCAAAACACTGTAGTGAACAAGCCCTATGTGTTTCGTTCAAAATTGAACTTCCTCAGGGGCATCAAGCATAATACCGTCCATATGCAGGCATAAAATTCTAGTCCACAGACTCCCTTTTTAAATCCATCCGCTTTGGCGCGAAAACGCCGACTCAATTGCTTACTTCCGGGTTCGGACTCTAAACCACTTCCGGTTACGTCATGCGTTCCGGAGTTGCTGGCCAAGCCTCGCTTTGGTTTCGTTCACAGATACGGAAGTAACAGGGAGAAAGGATTCCACTTCGTTCATATGTTTGCAAACACAAGTCCATATTATGAAAAACGGATATAATATACAGGTTAACAGGATATCACATATATATTAAATAGCAATAGAAACAGCACCAAAAAAACTTCCAACTGGTAAAAACAAAACATAAAGTAAATAGAACAAGGTAAAATAAATAATATTACTCAAAAGAAGGTATATATATATAAATAAAATTAAATTAAATAAAGATATACATAAAAATACAAATAAATACAAATATAAATGAAAATAAAAATAATAAAAATAAAATAAAATAAAATAAAGATAAAATAAAAATAAATAAAAATAGAATTAAAAATAAAAATAAAAAATAAATATATCAAAAATAAATATATAAAAATAAAAATAAAATAAAATAAAATAAATATGAAAAAATACCTTCAATGTATAATAATAAAGAGAAAGAAAATAATATATATTAGTCAAAATAATATAAATAATTACAAAAAACAAATCAAAATCCACATTCAGACCCCTTGGTTTCATGGTTTTTAATGTATGGATCCAATAACCCTCTCATTGCCTTAAGGCCATCATTAAATCTCCACCTCTTTTGTTCAGGCTGACTTGTTCTATACTTATGCATTTGAATGTGTTAAAGCTGAAAACGGAACAGCTATTACAATGCACTGGCACTGAGTGAGTTAATAAACCCTTCTTAATGTTGTTTCTATGCTCTTGTAGTCTGATTTTAAGTTTTCTCCCAGTTCTCCCCACGTACTGCATCCCACACCCACAGGCAGGGCCGGTGCTAGGATTTTTGACTACACAGGCGAAGATGCATTTTGACGCCCCACCCCACGCCTCTCCCCAAAAAATAAACAATGCATCTTCACCTCTGTGTCTCGTAGCCCCCTTTTGAATTTCTTAGCCCCCATTAGTGTTGCATATCCAACCTCTTCAATGTCTTACCCCTTTGGCCCCTTTGTGCCCTTTAGTGTGTCTCCTACAACCCCTCTTATGTATTTCTTACTTCCCCGCCAGCCCATTTCTGTCTCTTTCTTCCCCTCAGCCCCTATCTATCTCTCTTTTTTTCCCACATAGACATGGATACAGGCAAAAATACATACATGCACATATACACAAACATACAGACACACAACCATACAAGCACACAGACATAATTATTCAGGCACACAGTCACAAAGATATACAGACACACAGTCATAAAAGGCACACAATCAAACAAACACAGTCATACAATCTACACATACAGGTACATTGTCGTGCAAACACAGACATACATTCATACAGACACAGGCACACACAGAAATACAGACACAGACATAAAGAAACATAGAGGCATATAGAGACATACATACACAATGATACAGACAGACATACACACACACACACTGACAGACAGCCATATACACACACACACTGAGACATATACACACACACACACACACACACAGACACAGATATACACACACACTGACAGACAGACATACACACAAACACTGACAGACATACACACACACACACAAACACAGACAGACACACACACTGATAGACATACACACACACACACACACACACACTGACGGACAGACACACATACACACTGACAGACAGACACACATACACACAGACAGGCACACACACACACACACTGACAGACAGGCACACACACACACACTGACAGACAGACACACATACACACTGACAGACAGACACACACAGACAGACAGACACACACAGACAGACACACAGACAGACACAAAGACAGACACACAGACAGACACACACACTGACAGACATACACACTGACAGACATACACACTGACAGACATACACACACTGACAGACATACACACACACTGACAGACATACACACACACACTGACAGACAGACAGACATACACAGACAGACAGACATACACAGACAGACAGACATACACAGACAGACAGACACACACAGACAGACAGACATACACACAGACAGACAGACATACAGACATACACACACTGACAGACAGGTTCAGGAGGGTGGCTTACCTGGGATCCAAAGTGCTGCCTGAGGTAGTTGGGAGTTGGAGGAGCTGGTCCTGCCCAGCCCCCCTCCTCTCTGCTCTCTTCTTGGGGGGACTTCCTCCCATGCTGAAGTGAGGGGCCGGCGGTTGCTCTGCCCCTGCTGGGCGCCAGCCGCGCTGTGTGCTACAGAGGGAGCAGGGATATGACGTGTTCATATCCCGCCCCCTCCACACAGTCCGCGGCACTGCCGGCTTGCGCTCGGTCACGCTACAAGAAGTGACCGGCAGGAGAGGGGAGCTGTGTGCTTCCCAACCTCCTGCCGGTCACCCGGACTTTTGCGCCCCCCGGGCCCGTGCGCCCTAAGGCGGCCGCCTGAGCCGCCTTATGGATGCGCCGGCCCTGCCCACAGGTGAGGAGATACACTACATGGGTAGAGGAGCAAGATACCTTATTTTTAATTTTAAACTTCATTTGTGTTTGTGTACTGACAAAATCAAGAACCGTACTGTGTTGGTGACCACAGCTTACACAATTCCCACATGTATAAAAACTTCCCTTATGTTTAGTTTGGGCTTTCTCAGATCGAAACGTACTCGGTGCAATGATCTGTTTTAGATTAGTACCCTTTCTAAAAATTACTCTCGGAGCCTTAGGTATTTGTTTGCCTAAGAATTCATCCTCAACCAACAATCCCCAGTGTTTTCTAATTATTCTCTGTACATCAAAAGCTCTTCCATTATACCGAGTATTAAAAGAAAAATCAAAAATGGGGTTATTCGTAATGACCACGTAATGACCACTAGTGTTAAATGTGGTTTTCCATTCGTGTCCCTCTTGAATATGCACCAAGCTATATGCACCCCTGAGATCCCACTTGGCAAATAAAGATGCCTCCTTTAATCTGTCATCTCCGTGATTAAAGGAATAGGGTATGCATTATTTATAGATATTTTGTTGAGCCCTCTATTATTTATACAAGGCCCTCTATAATTTATACAAGAACTTGACACAAAAAAAGAACCCAGCACCTGTGGCAGAGGATGATCTACGTATGAACCCATTTTCCAAGGACTCCTTGATATATTCTTCCATGATAGTAATCTCTTGGTGATAAAGGATAACCCCTGCCTTTAGGAGGTATAGTGCCTGGTAGGAGATCAGTGGAACTGTGGATAATGGTAGGGCATTAGGAACATTAAATAGAATGTAGTGGTGTGATTTTTCTTATACATAGAGTTAAGCGGACACCTGGATGTTCGGGTTCGCCGGGTTCGGCCGAACATCGGCAAAAAGTTCGAGTTCGGCCTTGAACTTGACCCAAATCCGAACCCCATTGAAGTCAATGGGGACCCAAAGTTTTGGGCACTAAAACAGCTCTAAAATAGTCCTGGAAAGGGCTAGAGGGCTGCAAAAGGAAGTAAAATGGGGTAAGAGTAGGACAAGTGCCCTGCAAACAATTGGGACATATAAAAAAAAGAAAACACAGAATAAGTGCACTTGAGTAAAACAATGGCTGGGTGAGGCCGGTATAAATGTCTATTCTGCACAAGGTACAGACAAGTCTGGTGGGATCCATGCCTGGTTCATTTTAAGAAACGTGAGCTTGTCCACGTTGGTGTAGCAAAACTAGCCACTTAAGACTGTATTTGCATTAATGTGCTGCTGTAGCTTTAAGGTTGTTAGAACCAAGTGTATACATGTATCTGTATTTTATGCAGTGTATATTGGATTGTAATTCATGCGGCGTTCTGCTAGATGTGCTGGGATCTGAGTGGTACTTTCATGAAATGTGCGCTCAGATCCCAGCTATCTACTGAACGGTCATTCGTAAAATAGTATGAATAATGTTAAACTTATATATTTTTATGTGAAATGCCAGTTCTGCTGCACGGAAGGATAATCCACTTAACTAGATATTCTAGTGGGAGTATTCCTCTCGTACAGCAGTGCATGGTGGGAGAAATGTCTTGGTTGTTAAGTTCCCCATGTAGTCCCCTACTGTACAACCCCTGTAATGTCAGTAAGGAAACCCCTTGCATAGGGAACCACATAAATACTGTGACCTGTGATTAAAACCTCAGTTGACTCTCAGCCTATGTGTCGTCTAGTTCTTGGGAAGGAAGGATTTATACAACGCTACTGGGATTATTGCATGCTGTACTTATTTTGCCTGGAGGATTTCATGCTGTTCCTGTTACCCAGCGGAGATACTGTGGATTATACTACCTCTCCGCTACAATTGGTGGCAAGCGACTGGATTTCAAACACACAGCAAACCAGCATTCGGCAGTAACCACACCAATAAAGAGAAGCAGCAGTTCATTGGAACAAACCATGCGGATAAAACCAGTGTTCGGTAAATATGTCAAAATATACGAACAACTGGGTAATGGAGTCGAATTATGCAACATTAAAACGGACTACGCTAAAATAATTATTGGAAGCAAGGGGAAAAAGCGCCAGCAATAAAACCAAGGCAACCCTTGTGGCAGAACTCATGGAGGGGGACAGAGAAACCACTGCAGCAGCTCCACGGGAAATAGACCCAAGCAAATTTGACAAGGAAAGAAAGAAGTATAAGGGGGGTGCAGACAGAATATACACAAAATATGGTATACTTAATATGATGAGTGGAACACCTCCTGATTTACTATAATAAAAACATATATATATATAGTGTAACACTGTTTTAAAAGGAAATACAATGAAAAGAGGGTAATGGGTCACTCACAGTATGCAGAGCCACATAGAGCTGGCTCTGACTTCAATGGCAGGTGAATAATAAGCTTATTCAGGCTTTCAGACTCCCCACTATTTAAATAGTTTTGAAAAAGGTTCTCGTTTTGATGTGATTGTCCTCTATGTAAATTTCTAGATCTAGAAAATGAATATTCTTATTACTAATTTCTTGGGTTAATACGATATTCCATTCATTACTATTTAAATAGTAATGAATGGAATATTGTATTAACCCAAGAAATTAGTAATAAGAATATTCATTTTCTAGATCTAGAAATTTACATAGAGGACAATCACATCAAAACGAGAACCTTTTTCAAAAAAGTAGATGTAAATAGCTATATCCACACAGAGAGCTGCCACCACCAACCATGGTTGGAGAATATTCCAAGGGGACAGTTCCTAAGGCTCAAACGGAACTGTACCGACTTGGAGTCTTTTGACAACCAGGCAGATACCCTCAAAAAACAATTTCTAGATCGTGGATATAGGCTAGAGAAATTGAATTATGATCTAAACAAAGTCAGAGATTTAGATAGAACTTCCCTTCTGAGATATAAACCAACTAAAAATGAAAGACAACACAGATTCTACTATACCACTTATTTTTAATTATAGTAAGGATCAAAAACAATTAAAACGAATTTTAAATAAAAATTGGCACATCCTTCAACAGGATTTAGAAATTCAACCGTTCTTAGACAAGAGACCAAAAGTGATTTTTAGGGGAGCTAAAAGCCTTAAAAACATACTAACTTCAAGCTATATAGTTGTCCCCAATACCAACTTTTTAGAATCCTTCAAAGATGGAAAAAAGGGATTCTTTTATTGTGGTGAATGTATGGGCTGCAAAAATTATAAACCCCTTAATCGTAAAATTGAGAATTTTAAATCTAGGATAGGTAACCCTATGTACAAGATAGATTCGTTTATTTCCTGCCATTCTAAGAGTGTTGTTTACTTGCTCACGTGTCCTTGCGGGCTCCAGTATGTTGGGAAAACCTCTAGGTGCCTCAAGACAAGGATACGTGAGCATATTTATAATATCAGGAGGGTTTTTTTAAAACATAATGTATCATTACATTTTTTAAAGTGCCATGGAGGAGACCCCTCCGGACTTCAATTTGTTGGCATACAAAAGACGGAAGCCCTTTGGAGAGGAGGGGGTCTGGAATCGACGTTGAGCCGCTGTGAGATGAAGTGGATATTTAATCTGGACACTCTGTCTCCCGGCGGACTTAACGTCGATTTTGAAATGACAGCACTTATCTGACTTTGTAAATTTCACCCTTTTTATAAATTCCATTTTTTATCAATTCAATTTTTTATTCTTATTTTTTAAATCAAACCCCTTTTTTATTAATAATAATTTTTATCAAAAGTTTGTATTAATAATAATTTTTTTATCATAATTCAAAAGGATTTTTTATTAATATTCTTTGTCTCCTCTTTTACAGATGTAGTACACATCTTCCCGTAAATGTGGAAAATCTCCTTGTATAATTATATATTTTTACTATTAGAAGTGTGTTTCAGTTAAAGGGGATTAATCCTCCTAATATTATAGATATGAAATTGTGATGCAAATGTGCTATATGTAGCACTAGTATATACACAATATGTCTTTTTAAATGATTCTTAGGTTAAGATGTATTAAAATATAGTTGATATTTTATAATGTAATTTTCTGTATGTAGTGGTTTTTTTCCCTCTTTCAACATGGCGAAATCGCCAGCACTGACTGTCAGCAACAATGCTATGATCGTAAAACCGAAAGTGACGCCGATGCGGATGACGTCAGAGTCATGTGACCGGACGATTGGTCACATGACACAGAAGTTCAACAAACCCGGAAGTGAAGAAAAACGCTGCGAAAACGGCGCCAAATTCAGAGGGAGAACCACTATAAAAGCCAAAAGAAGACAGCAGCAACCACACACTTTGACAAAGACCTGGAGGTCGAAACGCGTTAGTGTTGTGGACTTACCTATGTTATGTTATTTTAGCTTATTTTATCTCTTGTATCCAGTAAAGTTGTATTTACCTTTACCCAATTGGATATCCTGAATTATTGAGAGGCTGGAAAACGAGCTATCCTGGTGGGGAGTCTAAAAGCCTGAATAAGCTTATTATTCACCTGCCATTGAAGTCAGAGCCAGCTCTATGTGGCTCTGCATACTGTGAGTGACCCATTACCCTCTTTTCATTGTATTTCCTTTTAAAACAGTGTTACACTATATATATATATGTTTTTATTATAGGAAATCAGGAGGTGTTCCACTCATCATATTAAGTATACCATATTTTGTGTATATTCTGTCTGCACCCCCCTCATACTTCTTTCTTTCACTGTACTTGGAGTGCCGTTTAGTGATTTTAGGCACTGGGGGTAGTTGCTTACTCTTAAAGCGCCAATCCACCATTTCTGTGTTGTGTTTGTATTCTAAATTTGACAAGGAGATGAGAAGCAGGCTAGCATTTTATCCAGAGACCTCCCCCCGTGGAGATTCTGTCCCAACTGATGGCGGACGTACAGGAGTACCTATTAGTCAGACTCCAAGTCATCAGCGAGCCGGGGAAAGAGCCACAACGCCTCTCAGCATTACTCCAGGGAAAAAATTCCCTATCAAGCTTGTAAGAGCTATACAGAAGCTGACGGTGATGTGGAGGACTACCTACAAGATTTTGAGAGGTTGTGCCAACTACACGACATCAGCGTGGCGGATCGGGTACCTCTACTAGCAGGGAGACTATCCGGTCACGCAGCAGAGGCGTACCAGGCCGTGCCAGATGAAGACAGTAGAGACTATGGTAAAGTAAAACAAGCCATTTTAGCCCAGTATGCGATTACCTCAGAGCCATACAGGCTAAAGTTTCAGGACGTTAAGAAACCGAGTAAAGACACACACATAGAGTGAACGCACCGCCTGCAGCGAGCCGCAAAGGGGTGGTTGGAAGCCACCCAAGTTAACACGCTAGAGGACCTGTTCCAGCTAATGGTCATAGAGCAGTTCTTCGACGGGATACCTTCCAACCTACAAAATTGGGTAAGGGACCGGAAGCCACGCACACTGCAAGAGGCAGCCAAGCTGGCAGATGAGTTCCTAGATACCCGGAGGGACCAGCGCACCTACAACACCGTTACAAGCTGTGACCTCCACCATCCAGCCACGGCCCGGGGTAAGCCAAATACCTACACCCCCAGGTACCCTACTCGTCCTCCGATCCTTTGCCACACCTGCAACCAGCAGGGGCATATCCAGCGAGACTGCCCCCGCAACCGACCCAGGCCAAGCTGGAATAACGCAACACCTAGCAACCGATCAGCCGTGCATTGTGTTCAAGCAGAACAGTACAGAGCACCCGAGACTGCCACTCCAATGGAAGAACCTTTGGGGGCACTACATGATGTAAACCCCATTCAGGCTGCCTCGGATAACCGGCAGGGACACCGACAGGAGGTACACATGGAGGGGAAAAAGGTACAAGGGCTACGTAACTCTGTGGCTTCCTTAACGCTAGTCTGGAACCATCTGGTGCCTAAGAATAATCTGACTGGGTACTGTGTCGCTGTACGGGTTGCAGGGGGAGCGATTTACAAAGTTCCCACTGCCAAAGTACATTTGAATTGGGGAGCGGGGCACGGGAATGTGGAGGTGGGGATGATGCAGGATTTACCCGCTGACGTCATCTTGGGCAACGACCTGGGGGAGCTGACTTCAGCTTTTGTTCCCCAACCCACCATTCAGGAAGCGTAACCGTTTGTGACCCGGCAGCAGGCCCGCACCACAGCTCCTTCTAACCACTCTGAGGCTCAGGTAAGCAATGAACCTCACATGCCCGCTGTCATGTTGGTCTGTTGTTCCATGCCCGTCCACAGCTCCTGCGCAGTGTGGGTTTTTTCCCCCAAACATATGAGTTTTAAAACAGCCTGCTGTCGTTTGCCCCTGGCTGTGCTGAAGTTGGTGGTGAAGGTGTTACGCTGCCTGTATGAGGTGGTGGTAGAGGAGGAGGAGGAAGTTGAGTAGGAGGAGGAGGCAACAGGAGGCAAAGAGAAATGCCCTGCAATCCTTGGTGGCGGAAGGACATGCGCCAAACTGCTATCTGCCTCAGACCCAAACAGATGATTTATGTCAGGCGACAATTTAACCGCCAATAGTCAACAATTAAGTTCACTAAAGAGAAATTTCTAGAGGTCACACAACAGTGTGACAGGCGTAATTAATACAGTTACTTCACAGTCTCAAAAAAGTGTGATTTAAAAAAAAAAAAACAACAACAATGTAAGAGTAGTATTTAAGGGTTTTATTGGACTGCAAGAAATGCACCGCAGGCCCCAAATGTTCTACTTAGCACAAACAAAATGTGAATTTTTTAAAGTGCGATGTAACCACAGTATTTGACAGTTCTATTTGACTCTCAGATATAAAGTGGACACCACAAATTTACTTTTTAGCACCAAAAAAATTAGAATTTTTCAAACTGCAATGTCACAGCAGTATTTAAAAATGCCTAGATGTTCCCCACTGAGCTACCAGAACAGGATTAACAGTAATGTGCCTGGCACACATGCAGTTGCAAGTGCCCACCTAACAAACAGACTGTTTGCTTATTTCTCTGTGGCACTGGGCTCAGGGCAGGGTACAAAAATGTAGTATAGCACCCACAAAAATAATCGCTGTAGTTTGCAGATTCAACACCAGAATTCTTTCCTAATCTGTCCCTCACAGCTGCAGCATCCTCTCCCTACACTAATAAGAGCTCATGTGACTCCAGCTTATATAGAGGCTGGGTCACATGCTGCACTGGTCAATCACAGCCATGCCATTAGTAGGCATGGCTGTGATGGCTTCTAATGGCACACGAGTCAAACGCTTGTTGATTGGCTGCCCTGCAGCTTTTCAAAACACGCCATTAAATCACCTAACACCGAACTCGTACCCGAACTGTTACTAAAATGTCTGGGTTCGGGGACCAAAAATCGTAATGTTCGCTCATCTCTACTTATACACTTTTCCTGATATAAAGTACTCCCTATCTCCAATCTATATTACTAGTACTTAGTACTTTATATCAGGAAAAGTGTATAAGCAAAATCACACTATATCATGTGGCAGACCTCTCTGTCTTTGCATTACTAGTTTTTCACTTTGCTTCGTCTGTTTGTTCGGTTATTGACGGTTATTCGTATGGTTCTGGTTACATTCACCATAGTACGAATAAACTACCGAATGGCAGGTCACCCAGCAGGGAAGTGTGCTGCTTGTTAACCTTTCTGACCTCATTAACATTGTGGTTAACCGCAGACACTTCCAACTCCCGCAACGGTCAGCTGGGTGGTCTCCGTTCATATGAATGAGCACGTAGCCGCGGCCATCTTGCACAGTCGAATGCCCAGTGGTGTTCGTCAACAAACTCATGGAACTGATTTTGGACACTGCTTCCCATGAACACCGCTGAAGTTACCGACCCTTTATTGTTCTGTTCAAGGTTCATACGAATGCCGTGCCGTTCAGTAAATTGACAATGCACAAACGGAACTGTACCAAATAGCAAACCCATGGAACCCATTTGTTTAGTTGAACGCACGATGTACAAGACTTGTAACTTGTAACTCCATGGCGATTGAACTGCATGTATGGGATCTGAGCGCTGTTTGGTTATATGAATAAAAAAAATTGGATGAAGCTGTAAATAGGATAGCTGGACAGAAATAGTAGGGGTTAACCCATAGAACTAAATGGCAAACAAGAATCTGGACTGTCCAGTAACCAAAATGTATGATAAAAATTAACTTTTAATAAATTCTAAATTTAAGAAGAGCTAGAGAGATACCTAGCTCTAAACGAACACCACATAAAATAAATCAGTGAAGGAAGGGAGAACAAAGAGGGTACAAGAAAGAAAAATAAATAAATCAAAATACAGTTAATATAGTCCCTACTATACTGATAAATCTCAAATTTCCTAGGTGCAGGCAAGCACTATACTACTGAGCTGAAAGATGATACAAAGTCACAGTGGGTCTGTAACATAAGGTCATCTAAACAGAGTATCAAAATACGTAAAAGGAAAGGAGAAAAAATATATCCGTACTAAGTTATCAATTGGATAGAATATAATGCAGAGACAGAACTAATGTAAAGGTAAATGCTGTGTCTGACTATAACTCGTACAGAAAAACTGCCTTGAGCATAGCTACATCATAGGTTAACAGACCTCAACCGTTTACCTGAAGAAAAAATAATAATAAAAACAGAATAAGTGTAGAATAGTAGCCCAGGATAGTATAGGTATTAGTAATGGAGACAGCAAAAATATAGCCCTATCAGGGCTGTTCTGGCCTGGACTAGCTAGTAATAGTGTAGCTAATACTGAAAAAGGCTAGGTTAGTGCGAGACAAATCCACTAATTACCTAACCGTGGCAAGGCTAGAGATCCCTGCCAAAGCCAAAATTTAGTAAATCAATTGCAAGTGGCTAAGCTAGAACATCCCAAAAATGTAAGTCATGGAGATACTGAGCTTTCTAGTCTGCGGCGTCTAACTATCAGAGAGAACTAATCTGTCGCTTCAATGGCCGAATATCGGACCTCAGAGATGCCTAAGACTAAAGAACCACAAGCCGATCCTGAAGAAACATCTGATGCTCAGATCACTAAGTCTAGCTGAGTAGTTTAGCGCAACTTGACTGAAAAGCTACACGAAAAAGCCCCGACGCGCATTTCGCCTGTGAGTGGCTTTTCAAGGGGTAGATGATACCCTCGTATGCTCAATTTAAATAGGGCGCCAAACAAACTGATTGGTTAGTGGGAGGAGCTAAGGAATGTACCGAATAACTCCTTCAATGTCGTGCAGACCCATATTTGGACACAGATAACTTAGATGAATGGTTGCACAGACAAATGCTGTGAAGATTATTGTAATGCAAAAATGATGTAAGGTTAATAAAGAATAATAAGGATAATATTAAATACTGGAAAGTAATGAAAACACGATTAGCACGATCTTAATTTCAAATATAGAATTATCATCCAAAATTCTTTATCGTTGATATATGAATGCTGTATGAATGAATAGTGTAGGAATGAGAGTATTGTAACCTACATCAAACCTACAGACAGGGCCGGCGCGTCCATAAGGCGGCACAGGCGGCCGCCTTAGGGCACACCGGCTCCGGGGGCGCAAGATTTCAGTGACCGGCAGGAGGGAAGCTCTCCCTCTCCCTCCTGCCGGCCACCATCTCCGCCCCCGGCGCGGCAGTGCTGCGATCAGGTGCGGCGAGGGAGCTCTAACCTCTCTGCTCTGCTCCCTCGCGCGCTGTCTAGTAATGCCGCGGGAGCCGGAATATGACGTCATATTCCGGTTCCCGTGGCATCAGCAGACAGCGCGCGAGGGAGCAGAGCAGAGAGGTTAGAGCTCCCTCGCCGCGCCTGATCGCAGCACTGCCGCACGCCACCCAGCAGCCCCCCTGGACCCCAGGGAATGATCCACACCAGCTCTCCAGGTAGGGAGGCTGGGTGGATATTATTTATTTATTAAAATAATTTGTGAATGTATGTGATGTGTCTGTGTGTGAGAGTGTCTGTCTGTGTGTGTGAGAGTGTCTGTGTGTCTGTGAGTGAGTGTGTGTCTGTGTGTGTGTGTGAGTGTCTGTGTGTGTGTGTGTGTGTGTGTGTTTGTGTGAGTGAGTGTCTGTGTGTCTGTGAGTGACTGTGTGTGAGTGTGTGCGTGAGTGAGTGTATGTGTGTCTGTGAGTGACTATGTGTCTGTGAGTGACTGTGTGTGAGTGTGTGAGTGAGTGTATGTGTGTCTGTGAGTGAGTGTATGTGTGTCTGTGAGTGAGTGTATGTGTGTCTGTGAGTGTGTGCGTGAGTGAGTGTGTGCGTGAGTAATTGTATGAGTGTTGCATGTGAGTGTATGAGTGTGTCAGTGTATGTGTGTGTCTGTCAGTGTGTGTTTGTGAGTGTCTGTAAAATCAGTGAGAGTATCTTTGTCATTGAGTCTGTGTGTGACTATCAGTGTGTCTGTCAATGAGTGTCAATCAGTGTGTGTGTGTGTCCGATCAGTGAGTCTCTGTGTTTGTCATTGAGTGTGTGTGACTGTCAGAAGAACACTAAGGGACAGGGAAGGGAGGGGACCAATAATGGACGGGGAGAGGGGCTGGTTAAGAGGCACATAGGTGAAGATGTTATTTTTGAATGGGGGGGGCGGAAAAATACATCTTTGCCTATGTACCCAAAAATCCTTGCACCGGCCCTGCCTACAGACAAGTGCAGGAAAATAGTTGTTGCATTATTGATGTCAGTTGAAAGGTACAAAATAAGTAACTGACTAGTGCAGATGACTATGAATATAGCATGCCTACAGCAATAGAGATGTTAATGTAAAGAATTTAGATTGCATAAATGATTAATTTTCACCAGGTGTATACGAGTTCTGCATAGCCCAGAATACCAAACAACTGGGACTCATGCACTGTTCTGTGTACCATCACAGAACACTTGTAGAAAAGATACACCCAGATATACAGGTTCCAAAGAAAAATAGAGGGTCTGAAGAATTTTAGAGTTTAAAAATAATATGGAATCAAAAGTAATATAACAGGATCATACAAGGTCTATAAGTTTAGAAATAATTGGGATACATCACGATAAAGATTAGTGCCATCAGAGAATATCCTGACATTATTTATGAATGAAGGGAGTATAATTGTATTCTTCATTCAAACCACAAGGTGTCAGTGTCTTAAATTTATAAATCCATTGTGACTCTTTTTGTAGTAAGAGTCTGTTTACATTTCCTTTTCTTGGGTTAGGAAGAAGCTTTTCAATTGCTTGAAATTTCAAGCAATCTACCAAACCGCTGTGGAAATTCTGAATGTGTCTAGCAATTGGAGTAGGAGTGTTTTTGATAGAGCCAATGTGTTGCAAAATTCTACGTCTAAATTGCTGGAAGGTCTTACCGAAGTATTGTAACCCACAATTGCATGTTATCAGGTAGATGATACTGGTGGTGCTGCAGTTGTTAAGGGCATTTGTATGGACCGTTATCTTGGAGTTGATTGGGTTGATTTAGATGGTAAAATGAACTTGCATGCTTTGCAATGTCCACATCTATATGTCCCTTCGGTCTGTGTAAGCCAATTGGGAGTGGAAGGAGGAGATGCCAAATAGCTGTGAACAAGCATGTCCTGTAGGTTAGTTGCTCGCCGAGCTGTCAATTCTGGATGGTCAGGTAATAATTTATGGAGTATTGGATTGTGGCATAGTATAGGCCAATTTTTAGATAGTATACTGGACATAGTAGCCCATCCACTATCGAAGGTGGCAATACATCTAGGAGTGAGATTAGAGGTCTAAGGTCTAGTACAGGGGTAGGCAACCTTCGGCTCTACAGATGTTTTGGACTACATCTCCCATAATGCTTTTACAGCCATATTGCTGGCAAAGCATCAAGGGAGATGTAGTCCACAACATCTGTAGAGCCGAAGGTTGCCTACCCCTGGTCTAGTAGATCTAAGACTTGTGAGTCTAGAGGTCTAGTAGATCTAAGACTTGTGAGTCTATCTGTTTGACTTGCTCATTGAAATGCCTTTTTAAGAACCCTGTTGGGATAGCCTAATGACTTAAAACGGGTTTTCAATAATTGGCATTCGTGGTAGAAAGAACTGTCCTCAGAGCAGTTCCTTATGGCACGAAGATATTGGCTATATGGGATAGAAGCCCTCAAACTGTACGGGTGATGGCTGTCCCAATGAAGGAGACTATTAGTTGCAGTTGATTTTCTATATAGCTCAGTTTGTATAGTGCCATCCTCATGTAGTATGATTCGCAGATCCAAGAAGATTAATTCATGTACATCAATGACTGAGGTAAGTTTAAGGTTAATGTCATTGTTATTAAGGATGTTAACAAATTCATCAAAGGCCAAAATAGAACCAGTCCAGAAGAGCAGCATGTCATCAATGTATCTGTACCACTTCAAGATGTATCCATGGCAATCTTGATACCTAGATGAATTGATGACATGCTGCTCCCACCAACCCAAAAACAGATTGGCATACGTTGGGGCACAAGCCATTCCCATAGCAGTACCAGTCAGTTGTAAAAAGTACCTGCCATTAAAAATTGTGAGTCAAAATGAATTTTAACAACTTGAGTATAAAGTTCTTCTTTGAAGAGTCAAAGGTGGATTGGTTCAAAAAGAAATCACATGCTAGAATTCCTTTATCGTGTGGAATGTTTGAATATAAGGAGACCACATCCAAACTTGCCAGCAGGGTATAAGGGGGAACCTGTAGGCCCTCAAGGGTCAATAGAGTCGATTTAGTGTCCTGTAAATATGATGGTAGTGTAATGACCATAGGTCGTAAAACTTTGTCAATGAATCTGCTGGATCTTTCAGATAGACAATTATTACCTGAGACTATAGGTCTACCTGGTGGATTTTTCAGATTTTTATGTATTTTGGGTAGACAGTAGAATGGCAGTGGCTATAGTCGGATTTTTGTGTGGTAGAAGATATTTGTATTCTTGGGGGGTAATAATCTGTAATGATTCAGCTTCTATCAAAATATTGTCTAAGGGCGTGTCTGACTTCCGGCGCGAACAGTCGCATGGACTAAGAGCTCCGGCAAAATCCCACCCTGATTAGCTACAAACAAGCTTTCTAAAGCGGTAACTCACGTTAATTACCGGCTAAACTTGTAAGGGCACATACAGCATAGCAGGATGTCACCCTACAAACAACCTAAGATTCAAGACGTGGCTAAAAATAAGAAAAAAGACCGCCACCCAATGAGCCAAGATGGCGCCGAAGATGCTGAGGCTATGTCGGACGGCACCTCAGATCAAGATTCGACCTCCTCAAAATACTCTGACGCCCCAATCACAGAAAAAAGCCTACACAAGATGCTCCAGGAGCTAAGAACGACGATTAAGGCGGATTTTCACCGCATAGATAGCGAACTACGCAGGGAAATTGCGAGCCTGGGAGACCGGACGAGCCATCTTGAAAACAAAACGGGAGATCTCTGCAACGCACACAATGAAGTTGTAGACAAACTTCAATCTCTCTCAGAAGAAAATGAATCCCTAAAGCTGAAAATGGCAGATCTGGAGGACAGATCAAGGAGGCAAAATATCAGATTTCGGGGGATCCCGGATGATGTCTCCCAAGATGCTCTCCCTCAAGTCGTGCTCTCTCTATGCAAGGCCTTAGTTCCTGCTTTGCCAGACTCTGCATGGGCCTATGACCGCATGCACAGACTTCCACGTCCATCGCGGCTGTCAACAGAGGTACCCAGAGACGTAATAGTCAAATTCCACTATTATGCTCACAAAGAAGCTTTATTATCAGCAGCACGGAAATTGTCGACCCTCCCGGATCCACATTCAAACATTGCCTTATTTGCGGATTTATCAGCTGCCACCATGGCAAAACAGAGAGAGTTTGTCACCATCACCAAGACGCTGCGCAACAACAATGTGAACTATAAGTGGGGATACCCGACGAAATTGATCGTATGGAGACAGGGTTCTACCCGGATTTTTACCAATCCAAGTGAAGGTATGAAGGCCCTCTCAGAATGGGGACTATGGCGCAACACGGAAGGTGAGGGCATGGCACATGGAGGAGTTTCTCCGAAGAAAATTTGTGCGGACTGGCACATGGCGGGAGCAAATTCAACACAGAAATGAACTACCTTTTGCCTTTCGATTGGTATTTGATGGGCAATGATGGGTATGATGTTGTAGTATATGTCAATTCTGTTAAGTATGTTATTTATGTACACCGTTAGCCTTCCTATACCGGACCCGCTAGCGAGATCGGTAACTACCTAACCGCCCTAAATATTTGAGGCACGTTAATGCTTTGCCTGCCCGCACACTCGTACGTTATTACTGTCCCAAATGTAACCCCCTAAACATCCCTTTGTGGTACGCTACTATAATGTTGGTTATATCACGTATATATACCATTACAACTGTCATCACTAATACGGCAATTTTATACGCTAACTTTACTTCTGCCACAATGTAATTGAATGCACCGCCGGTGTAAAAGTCCACTTGCAAACTGGTTAAATCTACCAACTCAATAATGTCATAGGACTTATCGTTTCCCGAGCAAAAGCTGTAATCACCTTATTCTTTATGTTCAACAACTCTTCTCTAGAGTGGGGTGGATCAGCCTCTAGGCCGATTCCGGGAGACACCTAATAAGTTTCAACTTTACAATGTTATCTCTCGTAAAGCACCCAGATATTATAGTCCCAGTGACTGCGTAAAATCCCTCTTACACCTTATGGGACTTAACGGCATCAAAAGAGAGCGTACCGGCGCAGTACAAATCGCTATTACACTTATTAGGAGGTGTCATAGCGCAACATTGGTAGTAACAGCTCTTTACCACTGTATAGTTATGCCGTTATTTTATGTTTCACCTTTAACCGCTGATTGTATGCAAAGTTTTTCATGCTTATGGTAATATCCTTTATTTTTCCTTTTGGTCTACAAGTTTTCACGCTTCTCTAAACAACTGAGTTACACCCTATCAGGATGGTAGGAGCTCCACGTTTCCCCACTATACCAGGCCACCTCTTGAGTTCACTCCCAGGTGTTCTCTATATGGCCGTCGAATATCTCCTCCTTAACGGAGAGTGCTGTACATACTTTAGTTCGTTTTATTCCCAGTTTTTTATCCCCCCTTCCCCACCTACCCATAAATCACCAGCAAAGTTTTCAAGGCACATACCAGACCTTGCAGAAAAATTAATTTGGAAAAGTAACAAAATGCATGCGCTAGGAGCATTGATCTCTCCCACATTAGTAAGAACCTTATTATTAGAGTTACATCTAACACATCATTATGTCTCAAAATAATATGAAAATTCTGTCTATCAATGTTAAGGGTCTGAATAACCCCGCTAAAAGGTGGCAGGTATTGAAAGATATGCACGCCTCAAAAGCAGCTGTAGTGTGTTTGCAGGAAACTCATTTTCAAAAAGCGAATTCACCTAAACTTTACTCGAAAGATTACCCTGTCAGTTACCATGCGCAAGCACCCAACAAAACCAAAGGAGTAGCTATCCTTTTCCACTCAGACTGGGCATTTACTTTACAAAACCAATATATTGATCCAGCGGGCAGGTTGTTGGTACTAGTCGGCGAGTTAAATGGTATTCAATTAACTCTTGCCTCCCTCTATGCACCGAACGTAGCTCAGTACTCATTTATAAAAAAAGCCTTTCATAAAATATCCCGCCTTAAACAAGGCCACTTAATAATCTGTGGTGACTTTACCTGCACACTAGATCCACAGCTAGACTCACAACGTATTCAAAACAAGCCGCCTAACAAAACATCCATTCACACAAGTAAACTGGTCTCGCGCCTGCTTCACTCAGCTGACCTATATGATTCTTGGAGGAACCTATACCCCGCAGCTAGAGATTACACATATCTCTCACACGTCCACGCTACATACACTCGCATAGACCTTTGTTTAATAGATAAATCTACACTACCACATCTAAAATCTCAAACGATAGGTCAACGTTCATGGTCTGACCATGCCCCTATAGAAACCGTTATTGGAGTCCCTTACCCCGCTAAGGGCCGGGGTAAATGGAGACTTAACGAGTCTATACTAGAGTGCCCAAAAAATCGAAACTCTATAGCCACTGACCTAAATAACTACTTCTCAGTCAACTCCACTGGGTACACCTCTATCGAAACAGTATGGCTCGCCCATAAAGCGGTCATTAGAGGGGAATTTATAAAGTTAGGATCCCAACAGAAAAAACATTTCCGAACAGCGCTTACTGCATTAACTCAGAAACTGGCATCTTTGGAAAATAGCAATAAGTCCGCTCCCTCTAAATCCCTATCTAAACAAATTACCAAAACCCAAGAGGATCTCCGCAAACTGCACGCGCAAGACTATAATAATAATGCACGTAAACTGCAACAACATTATTACCATATGGGAAACAAAGCAGGCAAATTGTTAGCGAACAAATTGAAGACTAAATACCTCCAAACGAAAATTCCCTACGTCACTTCTAAAACAAACTCAAAAATTTATAACCCCAACAAAATAGTGGATGAATTATCCTATTACTATGAGGATCTCTATAATTTACAGACAAATACGGACACACATACGCCCAATCTAGAAGAAATTGAAAGTTACTTAACACAAGTAGAACTTCCACAAGTTACACAACAGCAAAATGACCTACTGAGCGCACCATTCACAGAAGAGGAAGTAGCATCTACAATACGTTCCCTCCCAAAACACAAGGCCCCGGGTCCTGATGGACTCTCAAATTATTATTACATTAAAATGGCACCACAACTGATTCCCCATCTCACGCAAACATTCAACTCCATTCAAAAATCTGGAGTATTTCCACGAGAAATGCTAGAAGCATTCATCATAACCCTACCCAAACCAAACAAACCGCCAACGATTTGTAGTAACCTGCGCCCCATTTCCCTTCTAAACGCTGATGTCAAGCTATATGCAAAACTAATAGCCAACAGATTGAAACCCCTCCTGCCCAACTTAGTTTCCATAGAACAAGCAGGTTTCGTACCGGGTAAACAAGTGGGGGACAACACAAGATATTGTATGGATCTGTTGGAATGGGCATTCAAAAATAGAATAAATGGTGTCTTTATGGCCTTGGATGCTGAAAAGGCTTTTGACCGCCTAAATTGGTCTTATATGGTACGTACACTATCAGCGTTCAAGTTCTCAAGCAGTTTCATTACAAGCATAAAGGCCCTTTACTCCTCGCCCTCCGCTAAGGTCTTCAATTCAGGCTTTACCTCACGTAGTTTCTCAATAAAGAATGGTACCAGACAAGGCTGTCCACTATCGCCCCATATTTTTATTCTGTGTCTGGAACCATTGGTTAGACTTATCAAAAAAGACATCTTAATTCCAGGTCTTCCCACGCCAGCTGGGGAGAAAAAGATCGCACTTTTTGCGGATGATATCATGCCATTCCTCACTGACCCGTCCAAATCAGTCCCTTACGTTGTAAACACTCTGAAAACATATGGTAGAATTTCGTATTATAAAAATAACATCACTAAAACACAAATCCTTCCATTCAATCTAGAGTCCAAAACAGTTGATGATCTTAAGGCACAATTTCCCTTTGAATGGCGTAAAACCTTGATATCCTACCTAGGAGTCAAAATAGCAAACACCCAGAAACAAATAATTTTGGAAAATCATTTAGAGGCCCTCTCAAAACTTGCAAAGCAAGTTGATACGTGGGATAAGGCCAATGTCTCCTGGCTAGGCAGGATCACATCACTTAAAATGATGGTAATACCCATCATATTATACATGTTTCGGACGTTGCCCATAGCTCTCCCAAATGCTCTCTTAAAACGGTTTCAGAAACTTCTAAACGCTCATGTTTGGAAAAAAAAAACCTCCAAGAATCTCCTTTAGATCGTTGTGGCTCCCTATGGAAAGAGGTGGTCTGAATATACCCAATATCAAAAACTATTATATAGCAACGGTACTAGCGCAAGGTGTCGATATTATAACACTCAAAACCAGCCCAGTATGGCTTCATTTAGAAGAAAAATGTGGCGACCTACAGCAAATGTCACATAATCTTTGGTCAAACTTATTCCATAGCTCGCAAGGTATGCTATCGGCATCTAAATTTTTACTTAAATCATGGAAGGCCTGGAGTCCCCTGATATGTCCAAGCCCGGAATTGCTGTTCATTGCTCCCATACAGGCTCTTACGGTCATATCTCCTGACTTGCCTATGCAACATTGGGTATCTAAAGGCATAACCCATGTGCATTCACTATACTCAATCAAGGGCTTAAACCCCTTCCCTACTCTACAAAAGTCCTTTGCTTTACCTTCAGGGGATCTCTTTATGTACTTGAGGGTCAAACACATATTACAATCTAGGTCCGTTCAATATGTTAGCTCTTTAAAAATGTGTAAACTGGGGCGTATTTGTTTCACAGCCCACAAAAAGTTACCTACCCTAAAACCCCTATCCCTCTGCTATGCATCACTGGCAGTGAATAATGATGGAGGCGAAGTAAAACTGCCTTATATGCTTCGCTGGGAAAGAGACCTAGGTGAAACTTTTCCTATGGCTACCTGGGTTGATGCAATAGCATACACCAAAAAATCTTCAAAATGTGTTACACATTGGGAAGCATATTTCAAAGTGCTAATGAGGTGGTACATGACCCCATCTAGATTAAGGAAGATATATGTTGGCTCAACAGGTTGTTGCTGGAGATGTGCCGACTCAAACGGTACTTTGTTGCATATATTTTGGGACTGTAAAGCCCTAGGCACCTACTGGTTACAAATCCAAAAATTAATCACAGCACTTAATAACCACACTCTTCCGCTCTCACCAGCTACCTATCTCCTCCACCTGTCTCCCATATTACACAGCTTTCCCTCAAGAGCAGCGGTGCTCAATATCCTTGTGGCAGCCAAATTAAGCATAGCTGCCCACTGGAAAACTCCAGCATGCCCCAATATTCAGGAGGTCGTAAATAGGGTCCACAACACCTATATCTTCGAAAGAGAGTGGGCTCACAGAGGTAACAACCCAACGTTCTGTAAACTATGGCACAACTGGGAAGCGATTGCAGTTAACATCCACTAATTACCTTATTATAAACTCTGGTAACATATAACTTTGCAAATCCCCCCCCCCCCCCCCTCCATCTCCCTCCCTGTCTATAAAATTAAGTTGGTAACTTTACCTTCGAAGTTCATCCTATTCATAAGAGCATTATAAAGGTTGCTAATTATGTACTAGATTTTAGCTCACGATTGCAGAACATCTCCTCAGTAATTTGGTATGGCAAAACATAGCAGCCGTAATATCACCTCACCTTTAGGTTGTTATGTTACCAACTGTATATCTGCTCTTGCTATTCTAGTACAAACAAGTGTCAATGCCATTGCGTGTTATGTCCAGGAATGTGATTATGGTCGAAACCACAGCAAGTTCAACGCATATTACTTTGGTTGATAATGCGCTTTGTTAATGTTGCATAGGGCTAGAAGATCATCATTATTTTGATATGTTATGGCCTACGAGAAGTAATTTGGTTTACGAATCATTGTCTTACATTTCTGTATTATGCACTGTAATTCTTGCATCTGATGTTGATGTCTCTTTTATGTATGAACTTCCTGTGTTTATTTCGACTCATAAAAAAAATATACATTGCAAAAAAAAAAAAAAAAAATATTGTCTAATTCCTTGACAAAACCGGTCGTGGGATCCCTGGGTAAAGTTTGGTAACAATCCTGGTCATCCAAATGTGCCATACACATTTCAATGTACTTATCACAATTAAGGAGAACAATGTTACCACCTTTATCAGCAGGTTTAATTATGGTATTTGTAGATTGTCTTAACTCTTTTAGACCCTTATACTCCAATTATCTCCCAGGATAGAGGCAAATCACCATTTTGCATGTAACAGTAAAAACACACAAAAATGTATAACAGGAAAAATACAGAATGCACTAGGTACAATTAACGTATCCCCAGATTGCTTAGATCTGAGTGCACATTATTACCGAATGGCGCTCAGATCACATACATACAGTTCAATCGCCATGGAGCCAAAGTCTTTCACATAGTCTTTCGGTATACGAATGGGCTCCATGGCATAGCTATCTGGGTTAAGTCCATTCGTGCAGGAAAAGCAGGCGTTCGTATGCCGGATGACGAAGAAGGAAAGTCGTCAGCTTCAGCGTTGTTCGTAAGAAATAGTGTCCGTTTTTAGTTCCAGAGAATCGTCGATGAACACCGCTGGGCATTTGTGCGTCCAAGATGTCTGCCGCCTCGTGGTCAGCATACAAACGACGACCACCCAGCTTCCCTTTGACATTTAAGAGGTGTCTGCGGTTAACCACAACGTTCGAATGGGGCCAAGAGGTTAACCAGCAGCACACTTCCATGCTGGGTGGCCGGCTATTTGTCAGTTTATTCGGGAGTGAAGGAAATAAATGAACGGGGGGGTACGGACAGGTAATTAACTGAACAAACAGATGAAACCAAGGGGAATAGAAGTAGTTCACAGACAGATGGTTCTGTCACAATGTCTTTCCCTTAAACGTTTATATCAATTACATAATCGATGATGTCCTCCAAAAGTGTAGGAAGATCTCTTGCTGCCACCTCATCTAGGATGTTGTGGTTAACCCCCTTCATAAACGCAAAGACCAACCCACTGTCTCTTTTGTCAGAGGTGGATTGCACTAACAGTGGGTTGTTCTCTGTGTTAATGGAGGAAATCAATAGCATACTTTGCTATAGATTTGTTTCACTGTTTTATCCTCGTCAGGGATTTGAATGCCCTTTTCTCCCTACCTGATAGGTCAAACACTTTACGGAATCACGGAATCATGTGGTAATCATACAACAGAGTCTTATTAGCCTTCCATAATGAATTGGCCCACTTTAGTTGTTATTGGATGCGTCCAACACAACGGGCACTGTCTGTGGTGGTATGGGTGTATGATTATCCGGAGAGAGGGGAGCAGTTCTGGCTAGTAATGTCTGGAAAGAGTGAGTAAATTGGTCCATCCTATGATCCATTTCCTCAAACTTTGGCTCATAAGAGGTTTGTCGAGGTCCCATTCCTGCAGGGTCCATGGCCCTAATGTAATGTCACAGGGGTCGTACCCCAACTTACAGGAATAGCAAATCCCACAAACTGAGGTATTAAATTGATGTATAACTCGGCCAGACTTATCGTTAATACAGATAAAAACAGAGTCAGGAATAGCCAAGGTCAGGGTTATAGAAATACAAATAGATGGAATCACAAGCGGAGTCAGGATATCAGAAAAACAACTAAGTCAAATGCAAGCTGAGGTCAATATCAGGATATAACAAGACTTCCTATTAGCACTAACCTGTATTAGGAAAGAAACCACGGTAGGGTCCAGAACATACCTTAAATAGGGTCAAGTGAGTTCCCATTGGTCCACGTTATCTCTGTGACCACAAACAGCATAGGGTCGTCTGGAAAATGCCGTCCATGTAAGGGCTTGGCGTTTTGCCCACGCGACCCAAGGAAAGGAACGATGCTGGTGACAGGCACAGGTAAGTTTGTGACAATGTATTGCTCTTATGGAGATTATTGTGGATTTTGAGAAAGAGATCATTTGAACAAAGCGACAAATGATATTGAGGAACTTAAAAATAACCATAGTTTAGATAAACAGAACACCGGATATAAAAGAAAAAGGAAAAATATTATATGAAAGAGTTGGCTAAATTGATGAGAAAATAGCAGTTATAAAAATTATATACAAAAGAGATACAACAGGTAAAGAAACTACAGTTGCAAGAAAAAGTATGTGAACCCTTTGGAATGATATGGATTTCTGCACAAATTGGTCATAAAATGTGATCTGATCATCATCTAAGTCACAACAATAGACAATCCCAGTCTGCTTAAACTAATAACACACAAAGAATGAAATGTTGCCATGTTTTTATTGAACACACCATGTAAACATTCACAGTGCAGGTGGAAAAAGTATGTGAACTGTTACTGTATGTAACTGTTACTTCAAGCAGACCTCCCTGCCTCTGGATTATTATTTTATACTATTTAGTCTGCTGGTTTGCCGGTCCCGGTGGTTCGTGTGTTTCCTGGTTGCATTCCCTAAAAGACGAGCTAACTACCGAATAGCAGGCCACCCAGCAGGGAATTGTGCAGCTTGTTAACCTTTCTGACCATTAACGTTGTGGTTAACTGCAGCCACTTCCAACTCCCGAACGGTTGGCTGGGTGGTCGTCGTTCGTATGAACGAACACGTGGCGGTGGCCATCTTGGACAGTCGAACGCCCAGCGGTGTTCATCATCAACCACATGGAACTAATTTCGGACATTGTTTCCCACGAAAACCGCTGAGATCACAACCATCTATCTCTTCGTTCCAGTTCATACGAAAGCCGTGCCGTTCAGTATATTGACAATCCACGAACAGAACTGTCCCAGATAGCTAGACCCATAGAGCTCATTCTTTCTGCCAAACGCACAGTGAACACACTTTAGCTCCATGGCGATTTGACTGTATGTATGGGATCTGAGCGCTGTTCGGTTACATTGAGTGCTCAGATCTAAGCTATCTGGGGATTTGTCGATTGTGGGGGTTCCGTTCGGTAAAATAAGAATGATCTATTTTTATGTGTTTTTACCGTTATTGTAAAATGGGAATATTCTCTATACCTGGAGGTAATTGAGTTACTTCAGGCACCTAACCCAATTATCTCCATGATAGAGAGGAGGAGTTGCACTGTTTGTCTGGGAGTGTTTTCATAAGAGACCTTATCGACTGGTCCTGGGAAGACCCCCAGTTGGCAGGTGGAGATGGGACAGAGGTCTCTCCACTGGCCCTACAGGGATGCTGGGCAGCCAGCCAACAACTCCATCCGCAGATGGAGGTGTTACAGGGAGTGGAGACAACCGGTCTCACTCCCCAGGGGCAGGGCGAGTTACAGGGAGAGAAGTGAGTCGTCCTTCCTCCCCAGTGGCAGAGTGAGTTACAGGGAGTGGAGACGGTCAGTCTCACTACTCAGAGGTAGCGTGCAACCCTGGGAGAGGAAAGTGTCGTCCTGCATCTCCAGCAGCCAAGTGTGTTATTGGGAGTGGAGATGGTCAGTCCCATTCCCCAGTGGCTGGGGCTGTCATGCAGGGACAGAGGTCTCTGAACCAGCCCTACAGGGATGCTGGGCACCCTACCCAGATAAACTGCTCATTACCAATCATGGTCCAGGTGCAGGAGAGGGAACTACGGCCTCTACTGACCTCCTCCCAGCAGAAGAGCTGGCATCTGGGCAGAGAGCAGTTGGGCTCTGTCCTACCTACCCCTTTGTTTTGGGGCCTGATGACCCACCAACCAACCCAGCTGAACCGCTGGCTACGGGGCAGAGCGCAGCTGGCCTCTGTCCTACCTACCCCTTTGTTCTGGGATCTGATGACCCACCAACCAACCCAGCTGAACCGCTGGCTATGGGGCGGAGCGCCGCTGGCCTCTGCCCACCAGGCACAGATGAGAGAAACTGCACCCTCCCCTCTAGTGACAACTTTATCAAACCAGGGGGGGGGCATCCAGGTTGTTTCCCTGTAGGACACGGGATGCACAAATGGGCACTTGTGGCAGGAGGCAATCTGGAAAACTACGCCTTTTGGGAAAGGCCAGCGGCTATCAGAGACCCAGACCGATTGGAGGTCTGGGGTCTGGACAGTCTCCCCGGGAGAGGTAAGATATGTGACAAACTCCCCTTTTCAAGTGAGTTTGCCATGAGTTCTTGGAAGGGCCTTAAAGCCCTCTACCCACAGACTATGGGCCCTGCAGGGAAACCTGTAAAAGACTACCGAACTTGACCGACTGTTAGTCAGTCAAAACTATGACTTCCAGGAAATTCCTGAACCCCTGAACAGATCTGGATGATTTTTGGATATGTTGTTCACCCAGATCCGGTCTATCAGGACTTTTATGGGTTTTTGTTTGTTTTTAAGGTATTTTTTTGTGGTTTCATGTTTTTTTCTGTGCTTGGGGATAATTTGGTAAGATTAGTAGAGTCCCTGATTCAATTATCTCCCAAGCACAGAAGAGGTATTCTATTGTTTGTGTATTGGAGTGTCTCACTGTATGACTCTGTTTTTATTGGTTTGTTCATTGTGTGTCCCTGTATCCAACATGGTCCACCTGGATGTCGCCCTTGTTGGAAAACTTGCATAAAAGGCCAGTGCGCCCTTGTTGGGAAACTTGCATCAAAGGCCAGTGTGCCTAGATTAAAATGCTATTCCAGCTTGCACTCCAAAACTGTGTGTCGTCCTGTTATTGGAGGGAAAGAATATTTACTCCTGTGTCTGCAGTTCCAGCATGCAGGGGATTCAACGGGAAAGTCCTTGCAAATGATTGCACACCCTTGAGTAACCTTAGTGCAATCATTTTCGGGAGGCACCAAACAATGATTTCTGAGATACACCTTTCTCCTGCAATATAGGCAGAGCCCTTCCTTTCTCCTATATAGTGATGTACCGAACTGTCCGCCGGCGAACAGTTCCCGGCGAACTTAGCGTGTTCGCGTTCGCCGCCGCGGGCGAACACGTGGGCGGTTCGATCCGCCCCCTATTCGTCATCATTGGGCAAACTTTGACCCTGTGCCTCTCAGTCAGCAGACATATTCCAGCCAATCAGCAGCACTCCCTCCCAGCATCCATTTTCGATTCATTCTGAAGCTGCATGCTTAGTGAGAGGAGGGAAAGTTTAGCTGCTGCTGATTAGATAGGGAAATTGATAGCTAGGCTAGGGTATTCAGTGTCCACTACAATCCTGAAGGACTCATCTGATCTCTGCTGTAAGGACAGCACCCCAAAAAGCCCTTTTTAGGGCTATAAAATCAGGCGGCTTTTTTTTTTTTTTTCCTGTGTAATGTAATTGCAGGTGCCTGCCTGCCAGCTTCTGTGTGAGGTTCACATTGGATACTGTGCCTACTTGCCCAGTGCCACCACTCATATCTGTTTTAACAATTGGTTAAGCTTTAGATTTTAAAGAAATCATTTTTTTTCACTGTAATAGAAGATCAGTTAGTTGTCTGCAAGCGTCTGGGTGTCAGGCCTACTTCAGCGTGTGCTCTTCAGACCTGTGCCAGCGTGCTTTGACAGTTGCCAATCATATCTGGTGTCTCTTTAGCATGCTTTTACAAAGAAAAAAGGTTTCCAGTGTAAGCTAATAGCAGCCAGTCAGTGTCCTTCAAGCGGCTCTGTCAGGCCTTCCTTCAGCGTGTGCCCTGCACAACCCTGCCAGCGTACTTTGACAATTGCCACTCATATCTGGTGTCTCTATAGCGTGCTTTTACAAAGAAAAAAGGTTTCCAGTGTAAGCTAATAGCAGCCAGTCAGTGTCCTTCAAGCGGCTCTGTCAGGCCTTCCTTCAGCGTGTGCCCTGCACAACCCTGCCAGCGTACTTTGACAATTGCCACTCATATCTGGTGTCTCTATAGCGTGCTTTTTCAAAGAAAAAAGGTTTCCAGAGTAAGCTAATAGCAGCCAGTCAGTGTCCTTCAAGCGGCTCTGTCAGGCCTTCCTTCAGCGTGTGCCCTGCACAACCCTGCCAGCGTACTTTGACAGTTGCCACTCATATCTGGTGTCTCTATAGCGTGCTTTTACAACCAAAATTTTGTTTCCACTGTAATAGAAGAGCAGTTGCCTGCCTGCCAGCTTCTGTGTGAGGTTCACAGTGGATACTGTGCCCTCTTGCCCAGTGCCACCACTCATATCTGTTTTTACAATAGCTTAAGCTTTAGATTTTAAAGAAATATTTTTTTTTCACTGTAATAGAAGAGCAGTTGCCTGCCTGCCAGCTTCTGTGTCAGGTTGGATGCCTTGCCCATTTGCACAGTCAGTGCCACCACTCATATCTGTTTGAACAATAGCTTAAGCTTTAGATTTTAAAGAAATCATTTTTTTTTCACTGTAATAGAAGATCAGTTATTTGTCTGCAAGCGTCTGGGTGTCAGGCCTACTTCAGCGTGTGCTCTCCAGACCTGTGCCAGCGTGCTTTGACAGTTGCCAATCATATCTGGTCTCTCTTTAGCGTGCTTTTATAAAGAAAAAAGGAATGAAATGTGTAAGCTAATAGCAAACCGTCAGTGTCCTTTAAGCGGCTCTGTCAGGCCTTCCTTCAGCGTGTGCCCTGCACAACCCTGCCAGCATACTTTGACAATTGCCACTCATATCTGGTGTCTCTATAGCGTGCTTTTACAAAGAAAAAAGGTTTCCAGTGTAAGCTAATAGCAGCCAGTCAGTGTCCTTCAAGCGGCTCTGTCAGGCCTTCCTTCAGCGTGTGCCCTGCACAACCCTGCCAGCATACTTTGACAATTGCCACTCATATCTGGTGTCTCTATAGCGTGCTTTTTCAAAGAAAAAAGGTTTCCAGTGTAAGCTAATAGCAGCCAGGCAGTGTCCTTCAAGCGGCTCTGTCAGGCCTTCCTTCAGCGTGTGCCCTGCACAACCCTGCCAGCGTACTTTGACAGTTGCCACTCATATCTGGCGTCTCTATAGCGTGCTTTTACAACCAAAATTTCGTTTCCACTGTAATAGAAGAGCAGTTGCCTGCCTGCCTGCCAGCTTCTGTGTGAGGTTCACAGTGGATACTGTGCCCTCTTGCCCAGTGCCACCACTCATATCTGTTTTTACAATAGCTTAAGCTTTAGATTTTAAAGAAATCATTTTTTTCACTGTAATAGAAGAGCAGTTGCCTGCCTGCCAGCTTCTGTGTCAGGTTGGATGCCTTGCCCATTTGCACAGTCAGTGCCACCACTCATATCTGTTTTAACAATAGCTTAAGCTTTAGATTTTAAAGAAATCATTTTTTTTCACTGTAATAGAAGATCAGTTAGTTGTCTGCAAGCGTCTGGGTGTCAGGCCTCCTTCAGCGTGTGCTCTGCAGACCTGTGCCAGCGTGCTTTGACAGTTGCCAATCATATCTGGTGTCTCTTTAGCGTGCTTTTACAAAGAAAAAAGGTTTCCAGTGTAAGCTAATAGCAGCCAGTCAGTGTCCTTCAAGCGGCTCTGTCAGGCCTTCCTTCAGCGTGTGCCCTGCACAACCCTGCCAGCGTACTTTGACAATTGCCACTCATATCTGGTGTCTCTATAGCGTGCTTTTACAAAGAAAAAAGGTTTCCAGTGTAAGCTAATAGCAGCCAGTCAGTGTCCTTCAAGCGGCTCTGTCAGGCCTTCCTTCAGCGTGTGCCCTGCACAACCCTGCCAGCGTACTTTGACAATTGCCACTCATATCTGGTGTCTCTATAGCGTGCTTTTTCAAAGAAAAAAGGTTTCCAGTGTAAGCTAATAGCAGCCAGTCAGTGTCCTTCAAGCGGCTCTGTCAGGCCTTCCTTCAGCGTGTGCCCTGCACAACCCTGCCAGCCTACTTTGACAGTTGCCACTCATATCTGGTGTCTCTATAGCGTGCTTTTACAACCAAAATTTTGTTTCCACTGTAATAGAAGAGCAGTTGCCTGCCAGCTTCTGTGTGAGGTTCACAGTGGATACTGTGCCCTCTTGCCCAGTGCCACCACTCATATCTGTTTTTACAATAGCTTAAGCTTTAGATTTTAAAGAAATATTTTTTTTTCACTGTAATAGAAGAGCAGTTGCCTGCCTGCCAGCTTCTGTGTCAGGTTGGATGCCTTGCCCATTTGCACAGTCAGTGCCACCACTCATATCTGTTTTAACAATAGCTCAAGCTTTAGATTTTAAAGAAATCATTTTTTTTACTGTAATAGAAGATCAGTTAGTTGTCTGCAAGCGTCTGGGTGTCAGGCCTACTTCAGCGTGTGCTCTGCAGACCTGTGCCAGCGTGCTTTGACAGTTGCCAATCATATCTGGTGTCTCTTTAGCGTGCTTTTACAAAGAAAAAAGGTTTCCAGTGTAAGCTAATAGCAGCCAGTCAGTGTCCTTCAAGCGGCTCTGTCAGGCCTTCCTTCAGCGTGTGCCCTGCACAACCCTGCCAGCATACTTTGACAATTGCCACTCATATCTGGTGTCTCTATAGCGTGCTTTTTCAAAGAAAAAAGGTTTCCAGTGTAAGCTAATAGCAGCCAGGCAGTGTCCTTCAAGCGGCTCTGTCAGGCCTTCCTTCAGCGTGTGCCCTGCACAACCCTGCCAGCGTACTTTGACAGTTGCCACTCATATCTGGCGTCTCTATAGCGTGCTTTTACAACCAAAATTTTGTTTCCACTGTAATAGAAGAGCAGTTGCCTGCCTGCCAGCTTCTGTGTGAGGTTCACAGTGGATACTGTGCCCTCTTGCCCAGTGCCACCACTCATATCTGTTTTTACAATAGCTTAAGCTTTAGATTTTAAAGAAATCATTTTTTTTCACTGTAATAGAAGAGCAGTTGCCTGCCTGCCAGCTTCTGTGTCAGGTTGGATGCCTTGCCCATTTGCACAGTCAGTGCCACCACTCATATCTGTTTTAACAATAGCTTAAGCTTTAGATTTTAAAGAAATCATTTTTTTTCACTGTAATAGAAGATCAGTTAGTTGTCTGCAAGCGTCTGGGTGTCAGGCCTACTCCAGCGTGTTCTCTGCAGACCTGTGCCAGCGTGCTTTGACAGTTGCCAATCATATCTGGTGTCTCTTTAGCGTGCTTTTACAAAGAAAAAAGGTTTCCAGTGTAAGCTAATAGCAGCCAGTCAGTGTCCTTCAAGCGGCTCTGTCAGGCCTTCCTTCAGCGTGTGCCCTGCACAACCCTGCCAGCGTACTTTGACAATTGCCACTCATATCTGGTGTCTCTATAGCGTGCTTTTACAAAGAAAAAAGGTTTCCAGTGTAAGCTAATAGCAGCCAGTCAGTGTCCTTCAAGCGGCTCTGTCAGGCCTTCCTTCAGCGTGTGCCCTGCACAACCCTGCCAGCGTACTTTCACAATTGCCACTCATATCTGGTGTCTCTATAGCGTGCTTTTTCAAAGAAAAAAGGTTTCCAGTGTAAGCTAATAGCAGCCAGTCAGTGTCCTTCAAGCGGCTCTGTCAGGCCTTCCTTCAGCGTGTGCCCTGCACAACCCTGCCAGCGTACTTTGACAGTTGCCACTCATATCTGGTGTCTCTATAGCGTGCTTTTACAACCAAAATTTTGTTTCCACTGTAATAGAAGAGCAGTTGCCTGCCTGCCAGCTTCTGTGTGAGGTTCACAGTGGATACTGTGCCCTCTTGCCCAGTGCCACCACTCATATCTGTTTTTACAATAGCTTAAGCTTTAGATTTTAAAGAAATAAAATTTTTTCACTGTAATAGAAGAGCAGTTGCCTGCCTGCCAGCTTCTGTGTCAGGTTGGATGCCTTGCCCATTTGCACAGTCAGTGCCACCACTCATATCTGTTTTAACAATAGCTTAAGCTTTAGATTTTAAAGAAATCATTTTTTTTCACTGTAATAGAAGATCAGTTAGTTGTCTGCAAGCGTCTGGGTGTCAGGCCTACTTCAGCGTGTGCTCTGCAGACCTGTGCCAGCGTGCTTTGACAGTTGCCAATCATATCTGGTGTCTCTTTAGCGTGCTTTTACAAAGAAAAAAGGTTTCCAGTGTAAGCTAATAGCAGCCAGTCAGTGTCCTTCAAGCGGCTCTGTCAGGCCTTTCTTCAGCGTGTGCCCTGCACAACCCTGCCAGCGTACTTTGAAAATTGCCACTCATATCTGGTGTCTCTATAGCGTGCTTTTACAAAGAAAAAAGGTTTCCAGTGTAAGCTAATAGCAGCCAGTCAGTGTCCTTCAAGCGGCTCTGTCAGGCCTTCCTTCAGCGTGTGCCCTGCACAACCCTGCCAGCGTACTTTGACAATTGCCACTCATATCTGGTGTCTCTATAGCGTGCTTTTTCAAAGAAAAAAGGTTTCCAGTGTAAGCTAATAGCAGCCAGTCAGTGTCCTTCAAGCGGCTCTGTCAGGCCTTCCTTCAGCGTGTGCCCTGCACAACCCTGCCAGCGTACTTTGACAGTTGCCACTCATATCTGGTGTCTCTATAGCGTGCTTTTTCAACCAAAATTTTGTTTCCACTGTAATAGAAGAGCAGTTGCCTGCCTGCCAGCTTCTGTGTGAGGTTCACAGTGGATACTGTGCCCTCTTGCCCAGTGCCACCACTCATATCTGTTTTTACAATAGCTTAAGCTTTAGATTTTAAAGAAATATTTTTTTTTCACTGTAATAGAAGAGCAGTTGCCTGCCTGCCAGCTTCTGTGTCAGGTTGGATGCCTTGCCCATTTGCACAGTCAGTGCCACCACTCATATCTGTTTGAACAATAGCTTAAGCTTTAGATTTTAAAGAAATCATTTTTTTTCACTGTAATAGAAGATCAGTTATTTGTCTGCAAGCGTCTGGGTGTCAGGCCTACTTCAGCGTGTGCTCTGCAGACCTGTGCCAGCGTGCTTTGACAGTTGCCAATCATATCTGATGTCTCTTTAGCGTGCTTTTACAAAGAAAAAAGGTTTCCAGTGTAAGCTAATAGCAGCCAGTCAGTGTCCTTCAAGCGGCTCTGTCAGGCCTTCCTTCAGAGTGTGCCCTGCACAACCCTGCCAGCGTACTTTGACAATTGCCACTCATATCTGGTGTCTCTATAGCGTGCATTTACAAAGAAAAAAGGTTTCCAGTGTAAGCTAATAGCAGCCAGTCAGTGTCCTTCAAGCGGCTCTGTCAGGCGTTCCTTCAGCGTGTGCCCTGCACAACCCTGCCAGCGTACTTTGACAATTGCCACTCATATCTGGTGTCTCTATAGCGTGCTTTTTCAAAGAAAAAAGGTTTCCAGTGTAAGCTAATAGCAGCCAGTCAGTGTCCTTCAAGCGGATCTGTCAGGCCTTCCTTCAGCGTGTGCCCGGCACAACCCTGCCAGCGTACTTTGACAGTTGCCACTCATATCTGGCGTCTCTATAGCGTGCTTTTAGAACCAAAATTTTGTTTCCACTGTAATAGAAGAGCAGTTGCCTGCCTGCCAGCTTCTGTGTGAGGTTCACAGTGGATACTTTGCCCTCTTGCCCAGTGCCACCACTCATATCTGTTTTTACAATAGCTTAAGCTTTAGATTTTAAAGAAATCTTTTTTTTTCACTGTAATAGAAGATCAGTTAGTTGTCTGCAAGCGTCTGGGTGTCAGGCCTACTTCAGCGTGTGCTCTGCAGACCTGTGCCAGCGTGCTTTGACAGTTGCCAATCATATCTGGTGTCTCTTTAGCGTGCTTTTACAAAGAAAAAAGGTTTCCAGTGTAAGCTAATAGCAGCCAGTCAGTGTCCTTCAAGCGGCTCTGTCAGGCCTTCCTTCAGCGTGTGCCCTGCACAACCCTGCCAGCGTACTTTGACAGTTGCCACTCATATCTGGTGTCTCTATAGCGTGCTTTTACAACCAAAATTTTGTTTCCACTGTAATAGAAGAGCAGTTGCCTGCCTGCCAGCTTCTGTGTGAGGTTCACAGTGCCCAGTGCCACCACTCATATCTGTTTTTACAATAGCTTAAGCTTTAGATTTTAAAGAAATATTTTTTTTTCACTGTAATAGAAGAGCAGTTGCCTGCCTGCCAGCTTCTGTGTCAGGTTGGATGCCTTGCCCATTTGCACAGTCAGTGCCACCACTCATATCTGTTTGAACAATAGCTTAAGCTTTAGATTTTAAAGAAATCATTTTTTTTCACTGTAATAGAAGATCAGTTATTTGTCTGCAAGCGTCTGGGTGTCAGGCCTACTTCAGCGTGTGCTCTGCAGACCTGTGCCAGCGTGCTTTGACAGTTGCCAATCATATCTGATGTCTCTTTAGCGTGCTTTTACAAAGAAAAAAGGTTTCCAGTGTAAGCTAATAGCAGCCAGTCAGTGTCCTTCAAGCGGCTCTGTCAGGCCTTCCTTCAGCGTGTGCCCTGCACAACCCTGCCAGCGTACTTTGACAATTGCCACTCATATCTGGTGTCTCTATAGCGTGCTTTTACAAAGAAAAAAGGTTTCCAGTGTAAGCTAATAGCAGCCAGTCAGTGTCCTTCAAGCGGCTCTGTCAGGCGTTCCTTCAGCGTGTGCCCTGCACAACCCTGCCAGCGTACTTTGACAATTGCCACTCATATCTGGTGTCTCTATAGCGTGCTTTTTCAAAGAAAAAAGGTTTCCAGTGTAAGCTAATAGCAGCCAGTCAGTGTCCTTCAAGCGGCTCTGTCAGGCCTTCCTTCAGCGTGTGCCCTGCACAACCCTGCCAGCGTACTTTGACAGTTGCCGCTCATATCTGGCGTCTCTATAGCGTGCTTTTAGAACCAAAATTTGGTTTCCACTGTAATAGAAGAGCAGTTGCCTGCCTGCCAGCTTCTGTGTGAGGTTCACAGTGGATACTTTGCCCTCTTGCCCAGTGCCACCACTCATATCTGTTTTTACAATAGCTTAAGCTTTAGATTTTAAAGAAATCATTTTTTTTCACTGTAATAGAAGATCAGTTAGTTGTCTGCAAGCGTCTGGGTGTCAGGCCTACTTCAGCGTGTGCTCTGAAGACCTGTGCCAGCGTGCTTTGACAGTTGCCAATCATATCTGGTGTCTCTTTAGCATGCTTTTACAAAGAAAAAAGGTTTCCAGTGTAAGCTAATAGCAGCCAGTCAGTGTCCTTCAAGCGGCTCTGTCAGGCCTTCCTTCAGCGTGTGCCCTGCACAACCCTGCCAGCGTACTTTGACAATTGCCACTCATATCTGGTGTCTCTATAGCGTGCTTTTACAAAGAAAAAAGGTTTCCAGTGTAAGCTAATAGCAGCCAGTCAGTGTCCTTCAAGCGGCTCTGTCAGGCCTTCCTTCAGCGTGTGCCCTGCACAACCCTGCCAGCGTACTTTGACAATTGCCACTCATATCTGGTGTCTCTATAGCGTGCTTTTTCAAAGAAAAAAGGTTTCCAGTGTAAGCTAATAGCAGCCAGTCAGTGTCCTTCAAGCGGCTCTGTCAGGCCTTCCTTCAGCGTGTGCCCTGCACAACCCTGCCAGCGTACTTTGACAGTTGCCACTCATATCTGGTGTCTCTATAGCGTGCTTTTACAACCAAAATTTTGTTTCCACTGTAATAGAAGAGCAGTTGCCTGCCTGCCAGTTTCTGTGTGAGGTTCACAGTGGATACTGTGCCCTCTTGCCCAGTGCCACCAATCATATCTGTTTTTACAATAGCTTAAGCTTTAGATTTTAAAGAAATAATTTTTTTTCACTGTAATAGAAGAGCAGTTGCCTGCCTGCCAGCTTCTGTGTCAGGTTGGATGCCTTGCCCATTTGCACAGTCAGTGCCACCACTCATATCTGTTTTAACAATAGCTTAAGCTTTAGATTTTAAAGAAATAATTTTTTTTTCACTGTAATAGAAGATCAGTTAGTTGTCTGCAAGCGTCTGGGTGTCAGGCCTACTTCAGCGTGTGCTCTGCAGACCTGTGCCAGCGTGCTTTGACAGTTGCCAATCATATCTGGTGTCTCTTTAGCGTGCTTTTACAAAGAAAAAAGGTTTCCAGTGTAAGCTAATAGCAGCCAGTCAGTGTCCTTCAAGCGGCTCTGTCAGGCCTTCCTTCAGCGTGTGCCCTGCACAACCCTGCCAGCATACATTGACAATTGCCACTCATATCTGGTGTATCTATAGCGTGCTTTTTCAAAGAAAAAAGGTTTCCAGTGTAAGCTAATAGCAGCCAGTCAGTGTCCTTCAAGCGGCTCTGTCAGGCCTTCCTTCAGCGTGTGCCCTGCACAACCCTGCCGGCGTACTTTGACAGTTGCCACTCATATCTGGCGTCTCTATAGCGTGCTTTTACAACCAAAATTTTGCTTCCACTGTAATAGAAGAGCAGTTGCCTGCCTGCCAGCTTCTGTGTGAGGTTCACAGTGGATACTGTGCCCTCTTGCCCAGTGCCACCACTCATATCTGTTTTTACAATAGCTTAAGCTTTAGATTTTAAAGAAATCATTTTTTTTCACTGTAATAGAAGAGCAGTTGCCTGCCTGCCAGCTTCTGTGTCAGGTTGGATGCCTTGCCCATTTGCACAGTCAGTGCCACCACTCATATCTGTTTTAACAATAGCTTAAGCTTTAGATTTTAAAGAAATCATTTTTTTTCACTGTAATAGAAGATCAGTTAGTTGTCTGCAAGCGTCTGGGTGTCAGGCCTACTTCAGCGTGTGCTCTGCAGACCTGTGCCAGCGTGCTTTGACAGTTGCCAATCATATCTGGTGTCTCTTTAGCGTGCTTTTACGAAGAAAAAAGGTTTCCAGTGTAAGCTAATAGCAGCCAGTCAGTGCCCTTCAAGCGGCTCTGTCAGGCCTTCCTTCAGCGTGTGCCCTGCACAACCCTGCCAGCGTTCTTTGACAATTGCCACTCATATCTGGTGTATCTATAGCGTGCTTTTACAAAGAGAAAAGGTTTCCAGTGTAAGCTAATAGCAGCCAGTCAGTGTCCTTCAAGCGGCTCTGTCAGGCCTTCCTTCAGCGTGTGCCCTGCACAACCCTGCCAGCGTACTTTGACAATTGCCACTCATATCTGGTGTCTCTATAGCGTGCTTTTTCAAAGAAAAAAGGTTTCCAGTGTAAGCTAATAGCAGCCAGTCAGTGTCCTTCAAGCGGCTCTGTCAGGCCTTCCTTCAGCGTGTGCCCTGCACAACCCTGCCAGCGTACTTTGACAGTTGCCACTCATATCTGGTGTCTCTATAGCGTGCTTTTACAACCAAAATTTTGTTTCCACTGTAATAGAAGAGCAGTTGCCTGCCTGCCAGCTTCTGTGTGAGGTTCACAGTGGATACTGTGCCCTCTTGCCCAGTGCCACCACTCATATCTGTTTTTACAATAGCTTAAGCTTTAGATTTAAAAGAAATATTTTTTTTTCACTGTAATAGAAGAGCAGTTGCCTGCCTGCCAGCTTCTGTGTCAGGTTGGATGCCTTGCCCATTTGCACAGTCAGTGCCACCACTCATATCTGTTTTAACAATAGCTTAAGCTTTAGATTTTAAAGAAATCATTTTTTTTCACTGTAATAGAAGATCAGTTAGTTGTCTGCAAGCGTCTGGGTGTCAGGCCTACTTCAGCGTGTGCTCTGCAGACCTGTGCCAGCGTGCTTTGACAGTTGCCAATCATATCTGGTGTCTCTTTAGCGTGCTTTTACAAAGAAAAAAGGTTTCCAGTGTAAGCTAATAGCAGCCAGTCAGTGTCCTTCAAGCGGCTCTGTCAGGCCTTTCTTCAGCGCGTGCCCTGCACAACCCTGCCAGCGTACTTTGACAATTGCCACTCATATCTGGTGTCTCTATAGCGTGCTTTTACAAAGAAAAAAGGTTTCCAGTGTAAGCTAATAGCAGCCAGTCAGTGTCCTTCAAGCGGCTCTGTCAGGCCTTCCTTCAGCGTGTGCCCTGCACAACCCTGCCAGCGTACTTTGACAATTGCCACTCATATCTGGTGTCTCTATAGCGTGCTTTTTCAAAGAAAAAAGGTTTCCAGTGTAAGCTAATAGCAGCCAGTCAGTGTCCTTCAAGCGGCTCTGTCAGGCCTTCCTTCAGCGTGTGCCCTGCACAACCCTGCCAGCGTACTTTGACAGTTGCCACTCATATCTGGTGTCTCTATAGCGTGCTTTTTCAACCAAAATTTTGTTTCCACTGTAATAGAAGAGCAGTTGCCTGCCTGCCAGCTTCTGTGTGAGGTTCACAGTGGATACTGTGCCCTCTTGCCCAGTGCCACCACTCATATCTGTTTTTACAATAGCTTAAGCTTTAGATTTTAAAGAAATTTTTTTTTTTCACTGTAATAGAAGAGCAGTTGCCTGCCTGCCAGCTTCTGTGTCAGGTTGGATGCCTTGCCCATTTGCACAGTCAGTGCCACCACTCATATCTGTTTGAACAATAGCTTAAGCTTTAGATTTTAAAGAAATCATTTTTTTTCACTGTAATAGAAGATCAGTTATTTGTCTGCAAGCGTCTGGGTGTCAGGCCTACTTCAGCGTGTGCTCTGCAGACCTGTGCCAGCGTGCTTTGACAGTTGCCAATCATATCTGATGTCTCTTTAGCGTGCTTTTACAAAGAAAAAAGGTTTCCAGTGTAAGCTAATAGCAGCCAGTCAGTGTCCTTCAAGCGGCTCTGTCAGGCCTTCCTTCAGCGTGTGCCCTGCACAACCCTGCCAGCGTACTTTGACAATTGCCACTCATATCTGGTGTCTCTATAGCGTGCTTTTACAAAGAAAAAAGGTTTCCAGTGTAAGCTAATAGCAGCCAGTCAGTGTCCTTCAAGCGGCTCTGTCAGGCGTTCCTTCAGCGTGTGCCCTGCACAACCCTGCCAGCGTACTTTGACAATTGCCACTCATATCTGGTGTCTCTATAGCGTGCTTTTTCAAAGAAAAAAGGTTTCCAGTGTAAGCTAATAGCAGCCAGTCAGTGTCCTTCAAGCGGCTCTGTCAGGCCTTCCTTCAGCGTGTGCCCTGCACAACCCTGCCAGCGTACTTTGACAGTTGCCACTCATATCTGGCGTCTCTATAGCGTGCTTTTAGAACCAAAATTTTGTTTCCACTGTAATAGAAGAGCAGTTGCCTGCCTGCCAGCTTCTGTGTGAGGTTCACAGTGGATACTTTGCCCTCTTGCCCAGTGCCACCACTCATATCTGTTTTTACAATAGCTTAAGCTTTAGATTTTAAAGAAATCATTTTTTTTCACTGTAATAGAAGATCAGTTAGTTGTCTGCAAGCGTCTGGGTGTCAGGCCTACTTCAGCGTGTGCTCTGCAGACCTGTGCCAGCGTGCTTTGACAGTTGCCAATCATATCTGGTGTCTCTTTAGCGTGCTTTTACAAAGAAAAAAGGTTTCCAGTGTAAGCTAATAGCAGCCAGTCAGTGTCCTTCAAGCGGCTCTGTCAGGCCTTCCTTCAGCGTGTGCCCTGCACAACCCTGCCAGCGTACTTTGACAGTTGCCACTCATATCTGGTGTCTCTATAGCGTGCTTTTACAACCAAAATTTTGTTTCCACTGTAATAGAAGAGCAGTTGCCTGCCTGCCAGCTTCTGTGTGAGGTTCACAGTGCCCAGTGCCACCACTCATATCTGTTTTTACAATAGCTTAAGCTTTAGATTTTAAAGAAATATTTTTTTTTCACTGTAATAGAAGAGCAGTTGCCTGCCTGCCAGCTTCTGTGTCAGGTTGGATGCCTTGCCCATTTGCACAGTCAGTGCCACCACTCATATCTGTTTGAACAATAGCTTAAGCTTTAGATTTTAAAGAAATCATTTTTTTTCACTGTAATAGAAGATCAGTTATTTGTCTGCAAGCGTCTGGGTGTCAGGCCTACTTCAGCGTGTGCTCTGCAGACCTGTGCCAGCGTGCTTTGACAGTTGCCAATCATATCTGATGTCTCTTTAGCGTGCTTTTACAAAGAAAAAAGGTTTCCAGTGTAAGCTAATAGCAGCCAGTCAGTGTCCTTCAAGCGGCTCTGTCAGGCCTTCCTTCAGCGTGTGCCCTGCACAACCCTGCCAGCGTACTTTGACAATTGCCACTCATATCTGGTGTCTCTATAGCGTGCTTTTACAAAGAAAAAAGGTTTCCAGTGTAAGCTAATAGCAGCCAGTCAGTGTCCTTCAAGCGGCTCTGTCAGGCCTTCCTTCAGCGTGTGCCCTGCACAACCCTGCCAGCGTACTTTGACAATTGCCACTCATATCTGGTGTCTCTATAGCGTGCTTTTTCAAAGAAAAAAGGTTTCCAGTGTAAGCTAATAGCAGCCAGTCAGTGTCCTTCAAGCGGCTCTGTCAGGCCTTCCTTCAGCGTGTGCCCTGCACAACCCTGCCAGCGTACTTTGACAGTTGCCGCTCATATCTGGCGTCTCTATAGCGTGCTTTTAGAACCAAAATTTGGTTTCCACTGTAATAGAAGAGCAGTTGCCTGCCTGCCAGCTTCTGTGTGAGGTTCACAGTGGATACTTTGCCCTCTTGCCCAGTGCCACCACTCATATCTGTTTTTACAATAGCTTAAGCTTTAGATTTTAAAGAAATCATTTTTTTTCACTGTAATAGAAGATCAGTTAGTTGTCTGCAAGCGTCTGGGTGTCAGGCCTACTTCAGCGTGTGCTCTGCAGACCTGTGCCAGCGTGCTTTGACAGTTGCCAATCATATCTGGTGTCTCTTTAGCATGCTTTTACAAAGAAAAAAGGTTTCCAGTGTAAGCTAATAGCAGCCAGTCAGTGTCCTTCAAGCGGCTCTGTCAGGCCTTCCTTCAGCGTGTGCCCTGCACAACCCTGCCAGCGTACTTTGACAATTGCCACTCATATCTGGTGTCTCTATAGCGTGCTTTTACAAAGAAAAAAGGTTTCCAGTGTAAGCTAATAGCAGCCAGTCAGTGTCCTTCAAGCGGCTCTGTCAGGCCTTCCTTCAGCGTGTGCCCTGCACAACCCTGCCAGCGTACTTTGACAATTGCCACTCATATCTGGTGTCTCTATAGCGTGCTTTTTCAAAGAAAAAAGGTTTCCAGTGTAAGCTAATAGCAGCCAGTCAGTGTCCTTCAAGCGGCTCTGTCAGGCCTTCCTTCAGCGTGTGCCCTGCACAACCCTGCCAGCGTACTTTGACAGTTGCCACTCATATCTGGTGTCTCTATAGCGTGCTTTTACAACCAAAATTTTGTTTCCACTGTAATAGAAGAGCAGTTGCCTGCCTGCCAGTTTCTGTGTGAGGTTCACAGTGGATACTGTGCCCTCTTGCCCAGTGCCACCAATCATATCTGTTTTTACAATAGCTTAAGCTTTAGATTTTAAAGAAATATTTTTTTTTCACTGTAATAGAAGAGCAGTTGCCTGCCTGCCAGCTTCTGTGTCAGGTTGGATGCCTTGCCCATTTGCACAGTCAGTGCCACCACTCATATCTGTTTTAACAATAGCTTAAGCTTTAGATTTTAAAGAAATAATTTTTTTTTCACTGTAATAGAAGATCAGTTAGTTGTCTGCAAGCGTCTGGGTGTCAGGCCTACTTCAGCGTGTGCTCTGCAGACCTGTGCCAGCGTGCTTTGACAGTTGCCAATCATATCTGGTGTCTCTTTAGCGTGCTTTTACAAAGAAAAAAGGTTTCCAGTGTAAGCTAATAGCAGCCAGTCAGTGTCCTTCAAGCGGCTCTGTCAGGCCTTCCTTCAGCGTGTGCCCTGCACAACCCTGCCAGCGTACTTTGACAGTTGCCACTCATATCTGGTGTCTCTATAGCGTGCTTTTACAACCAAAATTTTGTTTCCACTGTAATAGAAGAGCAGTTGCCTGCCTGCCAGCTTCTGTGTGAGGTTCACAGTGCCCAGTGCCACCACTCATATCTGTTTTTACAATAGCTTAAGCTTTAGATTTTAAAGAAATATTTTTTTTTCACTGTAATAGAAGAGCAGTTGCCTGCCTGCCAGCTTCTGTGTCAGGTTGGATGCCTTGCCCATTTGCACAGTCAGTGCCACCACTCATATCTGTTTGAACAATAGCTTAAGCTTTAGATTTTAAAGAAATCATTTTTTTTCACTGTAATAGAAGATCAGTTATTTGTCTGCAAGCGTCTGGGTGTCAGGCCTACTTCAGCGTGTGCTCTGCAGACCTGTGCCAGCGTGCTTTGACAGTTGCCAATCATATCTGATGTCTCTTTAGCGTGCTTTTACAAAGAAAAAAGGTTTCCAGTGTAAGCTAATAGCAGCCAGTCAGTGTCCTTCAAGCGGCTCTGTCAGGCCTTCCTTCAGCGTGTGCCCTGCACAACCCTGCCAGCGTACTTTGACAATTGCCACTCATATCTGGTGTCTCTATAGCGTGCTTTTACAAAGAAAAAAGGTTTCCAGTGTAAGCTAATAGCAGCCAGTCAGTGTCCTTCAAGCGGCTCTGTCAGGCCTTCCTTCAGCGTGTGCCCTGCACAACCCTGCCAGCGTACTTTGACAATTGCCACTCATATCTGGTGTCTCTATAGCGTGCTTTTTCAAAGAAAAAAGGTTTCCAGTGTAAGCTAATAGCAGCCAGTCAGTGTCCTTCAAGCGGCTCTGTCAGGCCTTCCTTCAGCGTGTGCCCTGCACAACCCTGCCAGCGTACTTTGACAGTTGCCGCTCATATCTGGCGTCTCTATAGCGTGCTTTTAGAACCAAAATTTGGTTTCCACTGTAATAGAAGAGCAGTTGCCTGCCTGCCAGCTTCTGTGTGAGGTTCACAGTGGATACTTTGCCCTCTTGCCCAGTGCCACCACTCATATCTGTTTTTACAATAGCTTAAGCTTTAGATTTTAAAGAAATCATTTTTTTTCACTGTAATAGAAGATCAGTTAGTTGTCTGCAAGCGTCTGGGTGTCAGGCCTACTTCAGCGTGTGCTCTGCAGACCTGTGCCAGCGTGCTTTGACAGTTGCCAATCATATCTGGTGTCTCTTTAGCATGCTTTTACAAAGAAAAAAGGTTTCCAGTGTAAGCTAATAGCAGCCAGTCAGTGTCCTTCAAGCGGCTCTGTCAGGCCTTCCTTCAGCGTGTGCCCTGCACAACCCTGCCAGCGTACTTTGACAATTGCCACTCATATCTGGTGTCTCTATAGCGTGCTTTTACAAAGAAAAAAGGTTTCCAGTGTAAGCTAATAGCAGCCAGTCAGTGTCCTTCAAGCGGCTCTGTCAGGCCTTCCTTCAGCGTGTGCCCTGCACAACCCTGCCAGCGTACTTTGACAATTGCCACTCATATCTGGTGTCTCTATAGCGTGCTTTTTCAAAGAAAAAAGGTTTCCAGTGTAAGCTAATAGCAGCCAGTCAGTGTCCTTCAAGCGGCTCTGTCAGGCCTTCCTTCAGCGTGTGCCCTGCACAACCCTGCCAGCGTACTTTGACAGTTGCCACTCATATCTGGTGTCTCTATAGCGTGCTTTTACAACCAAAATTTTGTTTCCACTGTAATAGAAGAGCAGTTGCCTGCCTGCCAGTTTCTGTGTGAGGTTCACAGTGGATACTGTGCCCTCTTGCCCAGTGCCACCAATCATATCTGTTTTTACAATAGCTTAAGCTTTAGATTTTAAAGAAATATTTTTTTTTCACTGTAATAGAAGAGCAGTTGCCTGCCTGCCAGCTTCTGTGTCAGGTTGGATGCCTTGCCCATTTGCACAGTCAGTGCCACCACTCATATCTGTTTTAACAATAGCTTAAGCTTTAGATTTTAAAGAAATAATTTTTTTTTCACTGTAATAGAAGATCAGTTAGTTGTCTGCAAGCGTCTGGGTGTCAGGCCTACTTCAGCGTGTGCTCTGCAGACCTGTGCCAGCGTGCTTTGACAGTTGCCAATCATATCTGGTGTCTCTTTAGCGTGCTTTTACAAAGAAAAAAGGTTTCCAGTGTAAGCTAATAGCAGCCAGTCAGTGTCCTTCAAGCGGCTCTGTCAGGCCTTCCTTCAGCGTGTGCCCTGCACAACCCTGCCAGCGTACTTTGACAGTTGCCACTCATATCTGGTGTCTCTATAGCGTGCTTTTACAACCAAAATTTTGTTTCCACTGTAATAGAAGAGCAGTTGCCTGCCTGCCAGCTTCTGTGTGAGGTTCACAGTGCCCAGTGCCACCACTCATATCTGTTTTTACAATAGCTTAAGCTTTAGATTTTAAAGAAATATTTTTTTTTCACTGTAATAGAAGAGCAGTTGCCTGCCTGCCAGCTTCTGTGTCAGGTTGGATGCCTTGCCCATTTGCACAGTCAGTGCCACCACTCATATCTGTTTGAACAATAGCTTAAGCTTTAGATTTTAAAGAAATCATTTTTTTTCACTGTAATAGAAGATCAGTTATTTGTCTGCAAGCGTCTGGGTGTCAGGCCTACTTCAGCGTGTGCTCTGCAGACCTGTGCCAGCGTGCTTTGACAGTTGCCAATCATATCTGATGTCTCTTTAGCGTGCTTTTACAAAGAAAAAAGGTTTCCAGTGTAAGCTAATAGCAGCCAGTCAGTGTCCTTCAAGCGGCTCTGTCAGGCCTTCCTTCAGCGTGTGCCCTGCACAACCCTGCCAGCGTACTTTGACAATTGCCACTCATATCTGGTGTCTCTATAGCGTGCTTTTACAAAGAAAAAAGGTTTCCAGTGTAAGCTAATAGCAGCCAGTCAGTGTCCTTCAAGCGGCTCTGTCAGGCCTTCCTTCAGCGTGTGCCCTGCACAACCCTGCCAGCGTACTTTGACAATTGCCACTCATATCTGGTGTCTCTATAGCGTGCTTTTTCAAAGAAAAAAGGTTTCCAGTGTAAGCTAATAGCAGCCAGTCAGTGTCCTTCAAGCGGCTCTGTCAGGCCTTCCTTCAGCGTGTGCCCTGCACAACCCTGCCAGCGTACTTTGACAGTTGCCGCTCATATCTGGCGTCTCTATAGCGTGCTTTTAGAACCAAAATTTGGTTTCCACTGTAATAGAAGAGCAGTTGCCTGCCTGCCAGCTTCTGTGTGAGGTTCACAGTGGATACTTTGCCCTCTTGCCCAGTGCCACCACTCATATCTGTTTTTACAATAGCTTAAGCTTTAGATTTTAAAGAAATCATTTTTTTTCACTGTAATAGAAGATCAGTTAGTTGTCTGCAAGCGTCTGGGTGTCAGGCCTACTTCAGCGTGTGCTCTGCAGACCTGTGCCAGCGTGCTTTGACAGTTGCCAATCATATCTGGTGTCTCTTTAGCATGCTTTTACAAAGAAAAAAGGTTTCCAGTGTAAGCTAATAGCAGCCAGTCAGTGTCCTTCAAGCGGCTCTGTCAGGCCTTCCTTCAGCGTGTGCCCTGCACAACCCTGCCAGCGTACTTTGACAATTGCCACTCATATCTGGTGTCTCTATAGCGTGCTTTTACAAAGAAAAAAGGTTTCCAGTGTAAGCTAATAGCAGCCAGTCAGTGTCCTTCAAGCGGCTCTGTCAGGCCTTCCTTCAGCGTGTGCCCTGCACAACCCTGCCAGCGTACTTTGACAATTGCCACTCATATCTGGTGTCTCTATAGCGTGCTTTTTCAAAGAAAAAAGGTTTCCAGTGTAAGCTAATAGCAGCCAGTCAGTGTCCTTCAAGCGGCTCTGTCAGGCCTTCCTTCAGCGTGTGCCCTGCACAACCCTGCCAGCGTACTTTGACAGTTGCCACTCATATCTGGTGTCTCTATAGCGTGCTTTTACAACCAAAATTTTGTTTCCACTGTAATAGAAGAGCAGTTGCCTGCCTGCCAGTTTCTGTGTGAGGTTCACAGTGGATACTGTGCCCTCTTGCCCAGTGCCACCAATCATATCTGTTTTTACAATAGCTTAAGCTTTAGATTTTAAAGAAATATTTTTTTTTCACTGTAATAGAAGAGCAGTTGCCTGCCTGCCAGCTTCTGTGTCAGGTTGGATGCCTTGCCCATTTGCACAGTCAGTGCCACCACTCATATCTGTTTTAACAATAGCTTAAGCTTTAGATTTTAAAGAAATAATTTTTTTTTCACTGTAATAGAAGATCAGTTAGTTGTCTGCAAGCGTCTGGGTGTCAGGCCTACTTCAGCGTGTGCTCTGCAGACCTGTGCCAGCGTGCTTTGACAGTTGCCAATCATATCTGGTTTCTCTTTAGCTTGCTTTTACAAAGAAAAAAGGTTTCCAGTGTAAGCTAATAGCAGCCAGTCAGTGTCCTTCAAGCGGCTCTGTCAGGCCTTCCTTCAGCGTGTGCCCTGCACAACCCTGCCAGCATACATTGACAATTGCCACTCATATCTGGTGTATCTATAGCGTGCTTTTTCAAAGAAAAAAGGTTTCCAGTGTAAGCTAATAGCAGCCAGTCAGTGTCCTTCAAGCGGCTCTGTCAGGCCTTCCTTCAGCGTGTGCCCTGCACAACCCTGCCGGCGTACTTTGACAGTTGCCACTCATATCTGGCGTCTCTATAGCGTGCTTTTACAACCAAAATTTTGCTTCCACTGTAATAGAAGAGCAGTTGCCTGCCTGCCAGCTTCTGTGTGAGGTTCACAGTGGATACTGTGCCCTCTTGCCCAGTGCCACCACTCATATCTGTTTTTACAATAGCTTAAGCTTTAGATTTTAAAGAAATCATTTTTTTTCACTGTAATAGAAGAGCAGTTGCCTGCCTGCCAGCTTCTGTGTCAGGTTGGATGCCTTGCCCATTTGCACAGTCAGTGCCACCACTCATATCTGTTTTAACAATAGCTTAAGCTTTAGATTTTAAAGAAATCATTTTTTTTCACTGTAATAGAAGATCAGTTAGTTGTCTGCAAGCGTCTGGGTGTCAGGCCTACTTCAGCGTGTGCTCTGCAGACCTGTGCCAGCGTGCTTTGACAGTTGCCAATCATATCTGGTGTCTCTTTAGCGTGCTTTTACAAAGAAAAAAGGTTTCCAGTGTAAGCTAATAGCAGCCAGTCAGTGCCCTTCAAGCGGCTCTGTCAGGCCTTCCTTTAGCGTGTGCCCTGCACAACCCTGCCAGCGTACTTTGACAATTGCCACTCATATCTGGTGTCTCTATAGCGTGCTTTTACAAAGAGAAAAGGTTTCCAGTGTAAGCTAATAGCAGCCAGTCAGTTTCCTTCAAGCGGCTCTGTCAGGCCTTCCTTCAGCGTGTGCCCTGCACAACCCTGCCAGCGTACTTTGACAATTGCCACTCATATCTGGTGTCTCTATAGCGTGCTTTTTCAAAGAAAAAAGGTTTCCAGTGTAAGCTAATAGCAGCCAGTCAGTGTCCTTCAAGCGGCTCTGTCAGGCCTTCCTTCAGCGTGTGCCCTGCACAACCCTGCCAGCGTACTTTGACAGTTGCCACTCATATCTGGTGTCTCTATAGCGTGCTTTTACAACCAAAATTTTGTTTCCACTGTAATAGAAGAGCAGTTGCCTGCCTGCCAGCTTCTGTGTGAGGTTCACAGTGGATACTGTGCCCTCTTGCCCAGTGCCACAACTCATATCTGTTTTTACAATAGCTTAAGCTTTAGATTTTAAAGAAATAATTTTTTTTCACTGTAATAGAAGAGCAGTTGCCTGCCTGCCAGCTTCTGTGTCAGGTTGGATGCCTTGCCCATTTGCACAGTCAGTGCCACCACTCATATCTGTTTGAACAATAGCTTAAGCTTTAGATTTTAAAGAAATCATTTTTTTTCACTGTAATAGAAGATCAGTTAGTTGTCTGCAAGCGTCTGGGTGTCAGGCCTACTTCAGCGTGTGCTCTGCAGACCTGTGCCAGCGTGCTTTGACAGTTGCCAATCATATCTGGTGTCTCTTTAGCATGCTTTTACAAAGAAAAAAGGTTTCCAGTGTAAGCTAATAGCAGCCAGTCAGTGTCCTTCAAGCGGCTCTGTCAGGCCTTCCTTCAGCGTGTGCCCTGCACAACCCTGCCAGCGTACTTTGACAATTGCCACTCATATCTCGTGTCTCTATAGCGTGCTTTTACAAAGAAAAAAGGTTTCCAGTGTAAGCTAATAGCAGCCAGTCAGTGTCCTTCAAGCGGCTCTGTCAGGCCTTCCTTCAGCGTGTGCCCTGCACAACCCTGCCAGCGTACTTTGACAATTGCCACTCATATCTGGTGTCTCTATAGCGTGCTTTTACAACCAAAATTTTGTTTCCACTGTAATAGAAGAGCAGTTGCCTGCCTGCCAGCTTCTGTGTGAGGTTCACAGTGGATACTGTGCCCTCTTGCCCAGTGCCACCACTCATATCTGTTTTTACAATAGCTTAAGCTTTAGATTTAAAAGAAATATTTTTTTTTCACTGTAATAGAAGAGCAGTTGCCTGCCTGCCAGCTTCTGTGTCAGGTTGGATGCCTTGCCCATTTGCACAGTCAGTGCCACCACTCATATCTGTTTGAACAATAGCTTAAGCTTTAGATTTTAAAGAAATCATTTTTTTTCACTGTAATAGAAGATCAGTTAGTTGTCTGCAAGCGTCTGGGTGTCAGGCCTACTTCAGTGTGTGCTCTGCAGACCTGTGCCAGCGTGCTTTGACAGTTGCCAATCATATCTGGTGTCTCTTTAGCGTGCTTTTACAAAGAAAAAAGGTTTCCAGTGTAAGCTAATAGCAGCCAGTCAGTGTCCTTCAAGCGGCTCTGTCAGGCCTTCCTTCAGCGTGTGCCCTGCACAACCCTGCCAGCATACTTTGACAATTGCCACTCATATCTGGTGTCTCTATAGCGTGCTTTTACAAAGAAAAAAGGTTTCCAGTGTAAGCTAATAGCAGCCAGTCAGTGTCCTTCAAGCGGCTCTGTCAGGCCTTCCTTCAGCGTGTGCCCTGCACAACCCTGCCAGCGTACTTTGACAATTGCCACTCATATCTGGTGTCTCTATAGCGTGCTTTTTCAAAGAAAAAAGGTTTCCAGTGTAAGCTAATAGCAGCCAGTCAGTGTCCTTCAAGCGGCTCTGTCAGGCCTTCCTTCAGCGTGTGCCCTGCACAACCCTGCCAGCGTACTTTGACAATTGCCACTCATATCTGGTGTCTCTATAGCGTGCTTTTACAAAGAAAAAAGGTTTCCAGTGTAAGCTAATAGCAGCCAGTCAGTGTCCTTCAAGCGGCTCTGTCAGGCCTTCCTTCAGCGTGTGCCCTGCACAACCCTGCTAGCGTACTTTGACAGTTGCCACTCATATCTGGTGTCTCTATAGCGTGCTTTTACAACCAAAATTTTGTTTCCACTGTAATAGAAGAGCAGTTGCCTGCCTGCCAGCTTCTGTGTGAGGTTCACAGTGGATACTGTGCCCTCTTGCTCAGTGCCACCACTCATATCTGTTTTTACAATAGCTTAAGCTTTAGATTTAAAAGAAATAATTTTTTTTCACTGTAATAGAAGAGCAGTTGCCTGCCTGCCAGCTTCTGTGTCAGGTTGGATGCCTTGCCCATTTGCACAGTCAGTGCCACCACTCATATCTGTTTGAACAATAGCTTAAGCTTTAGATTTTAAAGAAATAATTTTTTTCACTGTAATAGAAGATCAGTTAGTTGTCTGCAAGCGTCTGGGTGTCAGACCTACTTCAGCGTGTGCTCTGCCGACCTGTGCCAGCGTGCTTTGACAGTTGCCAATCATATCTGGTGTCTCTTTAGCGTGCTTTTACAAAGAAAAAAGGTTTCCAGTGTAAGCTAATAGCAGCCAGTCAGTGTCCTTCAAGCGGCTCTGTCAGCCCTTCCTTCAGCGTGTGCCCTGCACAACCCTGCCAGCGTACTTTGACAGTTGCCAATCATATTTGGTGTCTCTTTAGCGTGCTTTTACAAAGAAAAAAGGTTTCTAGTGTAAGCTAATAGCAGCCAGTCAGTGTCCTTCAAGCGGCTCTGTCAGTCCTTCCTTTAGCGTGTGCTCTCCAGAACTGTTCCAGTGCACATTGCCAATCATATCTGGTGTCTCTATAGCGTGCTTTTAAAAACAAAATTTTTTTTTCACTGTTATAGATTGAATAGCAGTTACTTGTCTTCAAGCGGGTGTGTCAGGCCTACAGTGTGTGCTCTGCAGAACTGTTCCAGTGCACATTGCCAATCATATCTGGTGTCTCTATAGCGTGCTTTTAAAACCAAAATTTGTTTTTCACTGTTATAGATTGAATAGCAGTTACTTGTCTTCAAGCGGGTGTCTCAGGCCTACAGTGTGTGCTCTGCAGAACTGTTCCAGTGCACATTGCCAATCATATCTGGTGTCTCTATAGCGTGCTTTTAAAACCAACATTTTTTTTTCACTGTTATAGATTGAATAGCAGTTACTTGTCTTCAAGCGGGTGTCTCAGGCCTACAGTGTGTGCTCTGCAGAACTGTTCCAGTGCACATTGCCAATCATATCTGGTGTCTCTATAGCGTGCTTTTAAAACCAAATTTTTTTTTTCACTGTTATAGATTGAATAGCAGTTACTTGTCTTCAAGCGGGTGTCTCAGGCCTACAGTGTGTGCTCTGCAGAACTGTTCCAGTGCACATTGCCAATCATATCTGGTGTCTCTATAGCGTGCTTTTAAAACCAAATTTTTTTTTTCACTGTTATAGATTGAATAGCAGTTACTTGTCTTTAAGCGGGTGTCTCAGGCCTATAGTGTGTGCTCTGCAGAACTGTTCCAGTGCACATTGCCAATCATATCTGGTCTCACAGTAGCTTGCACTTATAGTACCACTAATCCCAAAAAAAATGACAGGCAGAGGCAGGCCACCCCGCAGGGGCCGTCGTGGTCGTGGTGCTGTGATTCCCTTTTGCCCTAGAATAATGCCCAGTTTTCAGAAGCCACGTACCCTGAACTTGAAAAGTTCTGAGGACATAGTTGACTGGCTAACACAGGACACCCAATCTTCTACAGCCTCCGCTCGGAACCTTGACGCACCATCCTCCTCCAGCTTAGCTTCAGGCACCTCTCAAGATACCACTCACCCGCCTGCCGCCACCACCAAAACTAGCACCACAGCCGCTTTACTTGGTATGTCAGAGGAGTTATTCACACACCCGTTTGAAGAAATTAGTGATGCGCAACCATTATTGCTAGAGGATGTAGATAACAGGGATATGTATCAGGCAGGCAGCATTAAACACATGGAGGTACGGTGTGATGATGATGATGTTGTACCCGCTGCTGCTTCCTTTTCTGAGTTGTCAGATACAAGCAAAGCGGTTGATGATGACGATGCGTCCATGGATGTCACGTGGGTGCCCGCTCGGCAAGAAGAAGAACAGGGTGAAAGTTCAGATGGGGAGACAGAGAGGAGGAGGAGACGAGTTGGAAGCAGGGGGGGTCGTCGCAAGGCGCTAGTGGCACAGTCAGACAGCATGCATTGGAACCCGGGGTCATCCCGACAGCACGCCAATCAACGCATGCTGTGTCCACCACCAGAATGCCGTCATTGCAGAGCTCAGCAGTGTGGCATTTTTTTGTGTGTCTGCCTGGGACAACAGCGATGCCATTTGCAACCTGTGCCAAAGGAAACTGAGTCGTGGGAGGTCCAACACCCACCTAGGTACAACTGCTTTGCGTAGGCACATGATCTCACATCACAAACGCCTATGGGATCAACACATGAGTACAAGCAGCACGCCTACTCTAAGCCGCCATCCTCCTCCTGGTCTAGCATCTTCAGCCACGTCAACCACTGCTGTCCTTCTTGCCCCCTCTCAACCATCCGCCACTCCTTGAGCAGTTCCCGCTCATCTTCCCACAGTCATGTGTCTGTCAAGGACATGTTTGAGCGTAAGAAGCCAATGTCACCAAGTCACCCCCTTGCCCATCGTCTGACAGCTGGCTTGTCCGAACTATTAGCCCGCCAGCTTTTACCATACAATCTGGTTGAGTCTGAGGCGTTCAAAAAATTTGTAGCTATTGGGACACCGCAGTGGAAGGTACCCGGCCGGAATTTCTTTTCACAAACGGCAATCCCCAACTTGTACTCGATTGTGCAAAAGGAAGTCATGGCATGTCTGGCACACAGTGTTGGGGCAAGGGTCCATCTGACCACTGATACCTGGTCTGCAAAGCATGGTCAGGGCAGTTATATCACCTACACTGCGCATTGGGTAAACCTGCTGACAGCTGACAAGCAAGGAATGCGTGGCATTGCAGAGGAGTTGGTGACACCGCCACGAATTGCAGGCAGTCCTGCTGCCCCCTCCTCTACTCCTCCTACTCCATCCTCTTCCATAACCTCCTCGGCTGAGTCCTCTTGTGCTGCTGCATCTTGCTCCACATCAACGGCACCCTCCCAGCTCCCCAGGTACTATTCCACATCCCGGATACGGCAATGTCATGCCGTTTTGGGTTTGACTTGCTTGAAAGCAGAGAGTCACACCGGACAAGCACTCCTGTCCGCCCTGAATGGTGGAAAAGTGGCTGACTCCGCAGCAACTGGATATCGGCAAAGTGGTGTGTGACAACGGAAAGAATTTGATAGCGGCATTGAAGTTGGGCAAGTTGACACATGTGCCGTGCATGGCACATGTGTGTAATCTGATCGTACAACGCCATTTCAGGCGTTCCTACACGGCCATGGCTCACTTTGCCGATATCCAGCGGCGAAACAATATGCCAGTGAGGCGCTTGATTTGCGACAGCCCTACACGTTGGAATTCCACACTCCTAATGTTCGACCGCCTGCTCCAACAAGAAAAAGCTGTTAATGAATATTTGTATGACCGGGGTGCTAGGACAGCCTCTGGGGAGCTGGGAATTTTTTGCCACGTTACTGGACGCTCATACGCAATGCCTGTAGGCTCATGCGTCCTTTTGAGGAGGTGACAAACCTAGTCAGTCGCAACGAAGGCACCATCAGCGACATCATACCATTTGTTTTCTTCCTGGAGCGTGCCCTGCGAAGAGTGCTGGATCAGGCTGTAGATGAGCGTGAAGAGGAAGAGGAAGAGTTGTGGTCACCATCACCACCAGAAACAGCCTTATCAGCATCGCTTGCTGGACCTGCGGCAACGCTGGAAGAGGATTGTGAGGAAGAGGAGTCAGAGGAGGAATGTAGCTTTGAGGAGGAGGAGGAGGAGGAGCAAGACCAAACACAACCGGCATCACAGGGTGCTCGTTGTCACCTATCTGGTACCCGTGGTGTTGTACGTGGCTGGGGGGAAGAACATACCTTCAATGACATCAGTGAGGAGGAGGAACGGGAAATGAGTAGCTCGGCATCCAACCTTGTGCAAATGGGGTCTTTCATGCTGTCCTGCCTGTTGAGGGACCCTCGTATAAAAAGGCTGAAGGAGAACGACCTGTACTGGGTGTCCACGCTACTAGACCCCCGGTATAAGCAGAAAGTGGCGGAAATGTTACCGAATTACAACAAGTCGGAAAGGATGCAGCATTTGCAAAATAAATTAAAAAGTATGCTTTACACAGCGCATAAGGGTGATGTCACAGCACAACGGGAAGTCATCCTCCTCCTCCTCCCACGACCACGCCGGCAAGGACAGGACGCTTTAAAGACGTGTTGTTGATGGAGGACATGCGGACCTTTTTAAGTCCTATGCATCGCCACAGCCCTTCGGTATCCACCCTCAGAGAGCGACTCGACCGACAGGTAGCAGACTACCTCGCCTTAACTGCAGATATCGACACTCTGAGGAGCGATGAACCCCTTGACTACTGGGTGTGCAGGCTTGACCTGTGGCCTGAGCTATCCCAATTTGCGATAGAACTTCTGGCCTGCCCCGCTTCAAGTGTCCTGTCAGAAAGGACCTTCAGTGCAGCAGGAGGTATTGTCACTGAGAAGAGAAGTCGCCTAGGTCAAAAAAGTCTAGATTACCTCACCTTTATTAAGATGAATGAGGGATGGATCCCGAAGGGACTGACACTGGGCGATACATTCGATTAAAAAAGGCCTGATGAGATGAGCTGCCTTGGGCTAAAAATGGTCCACACGCTGCTGTATTTTAGCTCTGAATGACGTTTGACTTGCGTGACTTATCCGCCACCAACTAGGGTTCAAGCCGCCATGTTTTAGGGCACTTTCTGCCTGTGAAACAAACATCAATTTTTCTGGCCGCTGCTACAACAGCGGTTGCAACAATACCACATTTTTCAGGCATGTGTACATGCCTAATTTTTAGGCGCACTGGTGCAGCACTGTGGCTTCAAAAACCAAACCAAAAAAAAATCCTCCAAGATGGCACCAATATACCAGTGGTCTAAGCATCTTCCCACCTTGGCCTAAAAAGGGGAGGTGATTCAACAATTAAAAATCTCTGCCATTTACACGTCCACTGATAGGAGACGCGGAAGGTATTAAACTGATATGAACAATACTAAACTCACCACTCCTATCTGGTGGCACATTAGCTTGCCCGCGCAGTGCCACAAATTTCAAGTAAGAGGACCGACCAAGCATCTTCTTCCATCTCCCTGTTACATAAATCAATGCCATATCCATAGAACTTGTAGAGAATATCCAGGATAGTTTTACAGGGCCAAATCATGTCGCCTGTTGAAAGCGGTGACCTTGCTCGGGTCCCAGGTGTGCGGTTCCTAAAATGGCTGCCATATACATGTCCTCTGATAGGAGACGCGGAAGGTATTAAACTGATATGAACAATACTAAACTCACCACTCCTATCTGGTGGCACATTAGCTTGCCCGCGCAGTGCCACAAATTTCAAGTAAGAGGACCGACCAAGCATCTTCTTCCATCTCCCTGTTACATAAATCAATGCCATATCCATAGAACTTGTAGAGAATATCCAGGATAGTTTTACAGGGCCAAATCATGTCGCCTGTTGAAAGAGGTGACCTTGCTCGGGTCCCAGGTGTGCGGTTCCAAAAATGGCTGCCATATACACGTCCACTGATAGGAGACGTGGAAGGTATTAAACTGATATGAACATTTACTAAACTCACCACTCCGAGTGCTGTTATTTATTTAATTTTTTTGTGGTGAGGCTTTACAGGACAGAGTGCTTCTCCACGGGACATGTTAACTCACGGGCAGCTGGCTCATCAAGGAACCAGAGCAGCTTGAACGAGGTGAACTTGCTCGGGTCCCAGGTGTGCGGTTCCTAAAATGGCTGCCATATACACGTCCACTGATAGGAGACGCGGAAGGTATTAAACTGATATGAACAATACTCCACTCCTATCTGTAGGTCCGTCCCATTGTGATTTATGCCCCCCACCCACCGCGCAGGGATGGGGGCCGGGGGGGAGGAAAGTAGGCCCCCCCATTGTGATTTATGGCCCCCACCCACCGCGCAGGGGTGGGGGCCGAGGGGGGAGGACAGTAGGTCCCCCCATTGTGATTTATGGCCCCCACCCACCACGCAGTGGTTGGGGAGGACAGTAGCTCCCCCCAGTGTGTATCATGGGCTTTGAGGACAGGTGTCAATCCATAACTGCCAAGTGACCCTATGTAGGGAGAACAGTCCCTATTCTGCTCTGTGTCAGTGTGTATCATGGTCTCTGTGGACGGGGAACAGTCTCTATTCTGCTCTGTGTCAGTGTGTATCATGGTCTCTGTGGACGGTGAACAGTCTCTATTCTGCTCTGTGTCAGTGTGTATGATGGTCTCTGTGGACAGGGAACAGTCTCTATTCTGCTCTGTGTCAGTGTGTATCAGGGGCTTTGAGGACAGGTGTCAATCCATTCCTGCCAAGTGACCCTATGTAGGGGGGACAGTCTCTATTCTGCTCTGTGTCAGTGTGTATCATAGTCTCTGTGGACGGGGAACAGTCTCTATTCTGCTCTGTGTCAGTGTGTATCATGGTCTCTGAGGACAGGTGTCAATCCATATCTGCCAAGTGACCCTATGTAGGGGGAACAGTCTCTATTCTGCTCTGTGTCAGTGTGTATCAGGGGTTTTGAGGACAGGTGTCAATCCATATCTGCCAAGTGACCCTATGTAGGGGGAACAGTCTCTATTCCGCTCTGTGTCAGTGTGTATCAGGGATTTGACTATCTTTATTCAGATTCAAAAATTGCAATTCCAGGAAAAATTTAACAAACATTTACAAGAACATGTTATGCACATCATAGAAACAACGTGAACCTCTTTAAAGCCACAAACTTAAGACAAAAAGTATGTACACACAATGTGTAAGGGTTTGAAAGAATATTCTGAATCCTTACATGTTTACTTTATCGTTTGTTTGATTTTTGTGAACCATATATAAACTACAAGCAGCGTGAAAACTATAAAAACTCAAGTGGCCATGCTGATCAAATTAAATAGTATGCTTTACACGGCGTATAAGGGTGATGTCACAGCACAACGGGAATCTAACAGGGGAAGAGGTGAAAGTCATCCTCCCCCTCCCACGACCCCGCCATATCTGCCAAGTGACCCTATGTAGGGGTAACAGTCTCTATTCTGCTCTGTGTCAGTGTGTATCATGGTCTCTGAGGACGGGGAACAGTCTCTATTCTGCTCTGTGTCAGTGTGTATCAGGGGCTTTGAGGACAGGTGTCAATGTTAGGTGATTTCTGCCCTTTATGGATTAAAAGCAGACTCTGCATCAACTGTGTAATTTTCCATGGGAGTTTTGCCATGGATCCCCCTCCGGCATGCCACAGTCCAGGTGTTAGTCCCCTTGAAACAACTTTTCCATCACTTTTGTGGCCAGAAAGAGTCCCTGTTGGTTTTAAAATTCGCCTGCCCATTGAAGTCAATGGCGGTTCGCGCGGTTCGCCGGTTCGCGAACATTTGAGGAAGTTCGCGTTCGCCGTTCGCGAACCGAAAATTTCGGGTTCGCGACAACACTACTCCTATATTGTTTCTCTGCCTCAGAAAGTTTGGTTGGCCCTAACTGCATGGGCTCAGATTCAGATGCAGAAGAGGTATCAGCAACTGTGACCCTAGGAGTAACAGCTACAGCAGGACATCTGACTCTATTCCTCTGTAGATGTCTTTCCCTTAAACATTTATAACAATTACATAATCGATAATGTCCTCCAAAATTGTAGGACATTCGATTCCAGGGCCCCAGTCAAGCCATGGCGACTGGGCCAAAATGCTGTGGTTTGTCCCCTTTCCAGCTAGGAAGCGGTCCTTGATGGAGGTACCCAGCCAGGGGTTCAGGGAGCTCAGTTACAAACAGAATGACCCCTTGAGGTTTACTCCTGTTGATCATTTTGTGATTTTTTTTTTTTAGAAAAGGGGCAAAACCTAAGAAGAAGAAAACTATTAAAGAATTCTTCTCACCGAAACTAACAGATTTGCCCCACTTAGAGATTGGAAGGCTCCTGGGAAGAGGAGGAGAGTAAGCAGAGAGAACACAGAAATAGAACAGATGAGATAGCTAAGAAATTGGGTATTTTTGCTGTTTCTAGTTATTTCTATGTAATTATATAAATTTTATATTAAAAGATATTATTAAAAAAATATTATTAAAAGAAGCATCTGTAGCCATCCTAGGTGCAATCCTAATAAATGATCATCGATCATCTTGGACATTTTGTATTTAAAATTAACATAGAGGGGCGGGGCCTGACCAGCATGGCTGACAGACGTCCATGTGGTGAGCTCCTCTCACAAATCAAGCCAAACCGAGCAAAAAATTGGTTGATACCCCCAAAAACGCAACCAAAGAAATGGTAGACTACCTATACCTAGATGATGGGTGTCACGGCAAGGGTGCATAATTTATTATTACACTATGGAATATTATCCTGTAATGTAATTTGTGTAGTAAATGGCACAAATTACAGAGATGGTATTGTTGAGGTCAAAAGGGGTTACATCTTTTGAAGCTGGGACCCCCACAGAGGTCAGATGACAGAAGGGGTAGTATGAATGGCATAGCGATGTGAAAATGATTTTACCATATGGATGTGAAGTAATCAAGGATCTGCAAGGTGTGAGGTTCTACACTTGGAAAAAGTCTGAATGTCTCTTCATCCATTTGGCATGTACCTTGTAAGTGATGAGTAAATCTCTTTGATATGTAAATTCCATTAGCTTTGTTCCAGTTTGTTCATATCCAAAGGAAGGACAAAAACATTCATATTTACCCCCACAGAATAATAATAAAGCCTCATTTTTGTTATATTTGGAATGTGATAAGCACCATCTTCTAACCAAGTCCAAACATGAGTGACCTAACTTGACCCTAGGGAAAGGAATTGTGATGTCCGTCCTATTGGATCATGGGTGGGACGTGCAACATGTCTATGTAATGGGAAAATAATAACAAATTTGTAGATGCAATTATTATTTCTGTGGCAGGTACAAAAAAGAAGATAGAGCCAAATGTTTCTATTTGGATTGACAGTGGTCTGGAACAAAGGAGGTGGTCAGTTATTATTTCTGTAGGTACGCCTCAACTCCACCCCTGGGCAAGACCACATAAACCACAGGGTATATATCTAATGATCCTGAAGGGTGCTTGTGTACTTGCTTGGGGCTAAGATCTAATTTTGAGTGAGTCACCATCTTTACTTGCCAGAGACCCCCTGGACAGAAGTTGTACTTTGAAAAACCTAAGTGGGTAATTAGGACTTCTGTATTTTATCCTTTTTTGTTTTTAACTGTTGTTGGTTTAAATAATTTGTTTATCATATATTGTTATATGCACTGTGACTATTTTTGCTCATAATAAACATTAATTTATTAAGTTCTGCCTTTGTCTGGCTAAGAATCACGTTACCTGAAGAGACTAGTTAGTATTTTTGTAATTCCTTAAATATTGTACTAAGTAATATTTGGTTTGTTTTATTATTGATTTACCTGGGGGACCAAGGCACCCCATTTATAAATTGTCTTGGTGGTGGCAGCGTTAAAATAGTAATAGTTATATTATTATGATTAAGTGTGGGTGGTGTTAAAAAGGGGGATTTTGTCATTATTTCCGGTCTAGTGCAGACAAATAGTGTACTTTAACCCTTTCACCACCACAACTACGTCACCACACTCTTGGAGTAGGGTGCGTTCATGACAATGGGGAACACTCACAGATGATTCCGGAGACTTGCCCGCCGATCTGAAGCCAAAAGATACTTCTGTGGCCTACACATGTGGAGGGACCCACGAGGGGAGGAAACGGGAGATCCTCTAACCTGGGGCCGTCGGACTAACGCAAGCAACCCGTTCCCCTTCCCCCCCCCCCTGGACCGGCGGGGGTAATCCCGTTACCTGCTGGGGAAAAAGCAGTAGAAAGCACCTCACCAAGCCACACCGCCGCTTCCCGCTCCCGAGCCGCAACCAACATGGCCGACAGAGCAGGGGACAGTGATGAAACTACCTGGGAAACCAAATTTAACACCAAATCGATGCAATATGTGAAGCGTTCTGGTGCCGACTTAAAACCCGTGCGAATCAGATGAGACCACCTACTACTCCTACCTCACAGCTCCACACGGCAGCCATCTCGGAGACCAGCTCCATCGAGTCAGTGGGGCCAGATACGCACACGGACAGCGCTGTAGTCTGCGCCGCTTACCCTTCTTCTGAGCTGGGCACTCACTTGGAGGTTCCACTCCTACGCCAGAGGTACACCCGGGGAGACATCCGCGAACTGGAGAAACCCTGTGTCACGGTTCTCGCCGCGACATCCAGACTGCAAGACGAGGTCGCTCCAGAAGTGCCCAACAAGGGATTTAAACCTGGGTACTTTGCGGTCCTGGGCCTGTTGTTTCTCCTCAGAGCCACCTTACAGTTCTAGTATTGCCCATAGTCCAATCTTGCCTTGTATCCAGCACTGGGGGCTGGCCGTTATCTGTGGCTGCTCCAATATTCTCGCACACCTGAAGCTGATGGCCGTTAGCCAGGTATAAAACACTGCCTCTCCCAGAAGGCAGTGTCAGTTCATTGACTCTGGTTCCTGTTATTTCGAGTTCCTGTTGTCCAGTTAGTTTTCGGCTTCTGACCTGGGCTTTGTTCTTGTTTATCCTGAATTCTGGCATCCTCTGACCACTGGCTTACCCACGACTATTCTCCTGCTCTAGTCCTTGTCTGTACTTCGACCTGGTTATCCTGAACAGCCCCCGTGCACAGACTCACAGGCCAGGTGAGTTCTTCCCTGACCACCTTGGCCTGTGCTTAATTGCAAGGGTGAGCATATCTCTGCATACTGGACTCCCACCAAGGTAAGCCGTGACAGAATGAACTGACCATAATGGAGTCTGCAGAGATGTCTCAATTGCTTACCCAGCAAGTATCCAGCCTGGCCCAGACTGTCTTGGAGCTGCAGCGAGAAGTTCGTTTTCTTAAAGGCACGGTAGGCCCAGCCCTGGAACCTGTTTTTCCTGAACCGTTTACAGTTATGCCGGAGAGATTTGATGGTAACCATGCTTCCTTCCTATGCTTTAAAGTGGATTGTGAATTGGTGTTTTCCCTGAAGCCTCGGACTTATGCTAATGACTTCATAAAGGTCCGAGCAGCTATAAACCTGCTGTCTGGAAAAATGAAACAATGGGCACACGAAATGTTGCAGTCTCAGAGTCCTGTCCTTGCTGGATGGGATGCTTTCATGATTGCCATGGAAGCACAGTGCAAGACTCCTAGCAAGACCGCTGTGCCTAAACCAGCACCACGTCCCAGAGGATCCCAGATTCCCAGAAACAAAGGGAACCTGTACCAATACCACAACCCCGTGTTGCCTCATTATGCTCCTGATCCTAGGAAGGCCCCAGAGCAATCCTACCTTCCTCTTGACTCAGATGAACCTATGGAAATAGGATTGGTTCAGCTCAAGGTGACTAGTGAAGAAAGAGACCGGCGGAGAAATCATGGCCTTTGTTTTTACTGTGGTGAAAGGGGGCACTTTATCTCACTCTGCCCAATTCGCCCACATCGGCCAGAAACCGTTCAAGTTGGGGTTATGCATACCCATCCGGTCAAGTCTGCACTTCTGCCTGAGAAACACCAAAGTCGCTGTCAGTCTGGTCCACGCTCCGTGACACATAAGAGTACTCAGACCACGGTAGTTAATGCGATCTGTGTTTCTCTAGAATCCGCTAGCGGTACCCCTGAAGAATCTCTACCTCCTGCTCCAGAAACATCTGTACCTCTTCTTGTTGAAACTACTGTTCAAGCAAGCACAAGCACCATCACCACTTCCTACCTGCCCATTGGAGAACCACCTAGCGATGCACCTAAGGAAAAAGGTACAGAGAGAATGACTCCTGGGATCAAGGTACTTACAGCTTGCTCCAAGTCTGGTACCATAAAATCCCAGGACGTAAAAGGACTCGGCTCTGGATACCTGAATTATAAAGACTACCTCAGTGATACTGAGACCGAAGATGAGGAGTACGATTTTCAAGCAGAGCCTGTTCATGCCTGGAGGGCGTTCTTGACGGGAGGGTACTGTCACGGTTCTCGCCGCGACATCCAGACTGCAAGACGAGGTCGCCCCAGAAGTGCCCAACAAGGGATTTAAACCTGGGTACTTTGCGGTCCTGGGCCTGTTGTTTCTCCTCAGAGCCACCTTACAGTTCTAGTATTGCCCATAGTCCAATCTTGCCTTGTATCCAGCACTGGGGGCTGGCCGTTATCTGTGGCTGCTCCAATATTCTCGCACACCTGAAGCTGATGGCCGTTAGCCAGGTATATAACACTGCCTCTCCCAGAAGGCAGTGTCAGTTCATTGACTCTGGTTCCTGTTATTTCGAGTTCCTGTTGTCCTGTTAGTTTTCGGCTTCTGACCTGGGCTTTGTTCTTGTTTATCCTGAATTCTGGCATCCTCTGACCACTGGCTTACCCCCGACTATTCTCCTGCTCTAGTCCTTGTCTGTACTTCGACCTGGTTATCCTGAACAGCCCCCGTGCACAGACTCACAGGCCAGGTGAGTTCTTCCCTGACCACCTTGGCCTGTGTTTAATTGCAAGGGTGAGCATATCTCTGCATACTGGACTCCCACCAAGGTAAGCCGTGACACCCTGGGCCCACGACCCTCGAACAGGGAGGAACAGGGACGACCCTCGAACGAGTGCCCCTTAAGGCCTCAGGCCGAAGACGAGCGGTACACAGACACCGTAGGTCCCGGACAGCAGGAAACTACCAACACCCAGGAAACTACCAACACAGCAGGAAACTACCAACACCCAGGTCAGCCAAACGACCCCCTGTGACGCATGCTGAAGCAGGACCCGAGTTTCCCGACCGAGAGGCTGAGGGACAAAGCGCACATGGATTTCTGCATCACCTTATGGTCCACCTACAATGCAATGCCACGTTGGGGGAAAATAACATACCAGCTGCTGGCGTGGGCTAAGTGACTTTTGAAATACTTAATAGTTACCTAGCTTGCTGGGGTTGTTAGGAACATAACTATTGATACACCTTTACGTCTGATTCAGCGAACACCACACACTTACACATGTACTCACTATGCCGCCATGTATGCTTGCCTAGCATTTTGTGAGCTTACGTCCATATGTCCCTTTTCACTCAAGCATCTAATAAGCATGTCTCAAACTTTATCTTAATGAGCCAACTGCCCCACACTAGACAACAATTGCCTTACATCTTTTACCCTCACACAAACGCTAAACATTATACCCTCCACATACAGAGCAAGCCTCCCCACGGAAACCCTTTAGTTCAGCTAATTATCTTGTTAGATGTAACTATTCAATTATAATAGGCTTCGCATAACACGCAGGGAACATAACATGCCACATTAATGCCTATCTTAGATAGCTGTGTAGCATTATTCAGACTAGTCATGCTGTTAGAATATGCATTTTATTAAGTTACAGCACAGTTACGCTTATAATACCCACTACGTTAAGCATGCTGCTTGTCACTTTGGTCACTTACAATTGGATGTATGAACAAACCAAGCTTGTTTATCCTCACATAGATACAAAAATGTGCCAATATTTCAATGCCATCTTTGTGAAAAACCTTGCTTTAATGGGCGTGTACTATGCTGTTGTGGCATCGTCAGCTTTTATGTTATCTTGTACACAATAAAAAAAAAATATATATAACATAGAAGAGAAGGTGCCTGAGACAAGTTGCACAAACGCTACCTAAGAGCCAGCTGGAACACCCTATATTTCGGACACAGGAGCTCCCGAAATTTGACCAGCCAAAGCACCAAACACCCTGGAACTGTTTTGGGCATAGGACCACTTGTGCAGCCGGTATTTAGAGAACTTGGGCACTCAGATCAGGGTTATTTGGGGATATGTTATTTGTGAGGTTATTTTGTGTTTTTATGAAGTTTTGGGGTATTTTTATGTTGGTTTGCCTCTCTGTTCCTGGGAGATAATTAGCTTACCAGTCTTTAATGCAATTATCTCCCAGGCACAGAGATTTATTGGAGGGGCTGAAGCACTCCTGTGTCCCAGAAGAAAGCTAGGAAGCAAGCTTGACAGAGGAGGTACCCAGTTGGGGTGCCAGGCAGTCTTTCTCACCCTTTACTCAGTCTCGACTAATGTTTGGGTGTAAACAGATACAAGGTGTAGGTGCTCACTATGTACTTAAGAAATGGGTAGAGGTTGCACAAGTTATCCCCAACCTTGTGACAACACAAAATAGACAAAAACAGACACAAATTGATAACACGCACTTTAGCTGGAATCACACAAAAAAAGTATATAATCATACATGTATAAACAGGGTCTTGTTTGGTGATGAATCTCTCAAAAAGACAAAAAAGGAGAGAACGGACAATATTAGTGCAATAAGTTGTTTTTTTTTTAAAGATATCGGGTAGTATTTTGTAACAAAAGCACACTCACACTTTCGAGAGCTACTTCGAGCTCTGCTATTATTAGCCTGGATGGTATAACCCTCATCTAAGGATGTATGTTCAGCAGTGGTAATGGTAGTTTCTACCAAGTGCAGTAAGTGGAGACATAAACAGGAACATCCAATAGCGTAATATGTAGGGCACAAGCCTCACTTATACAATAGTAATAGGTAATTTGCTCACATATTTTAGAGCATGAACCTTTTCTAGTATAGTGGAGCGTTGGTGTTATGATCCCCACCTGGGATATGCAGGAACAAAGTGTAGTAAAAAAGAGGAAGTCAAAAAGGTGCAAAGTAAATTCCAAATAAATTCAAAGTAAATTTACCTTTAAATTATTTTTAAACCTTTGTCAATTTAAGACTATGTGTTCTTGTTGTAGTAGTTTTTCTTCTTTTAAATATACTCTACATTGTTCTATAGTAGTTATGGTGCTTGGAGTGTGTATTTAATCATCTGGTCTGTTGGTGGACCGGAGGGTATATTTAAAGATTGCTGCTATAAATAATTTGCCAAGACTAACATCTAACATTATAAATTATCTTCTCAGCATGTTCAGATAGTATAAGCCTCTTTTATTTTTTTATAGAGACACTATTTACTGATAGTGATAACTGTATTTTAGAGGAACAATTGTAATTGAGGTAGAAAATTCTGCACATTTCAAATCAGAACTTTAGTTAGGTCCCCTGAATAAGCCCTGTAATGCAGGGTTTTGCCTATTGGCTAAAAGTGTCAGCTGTGTGCTCCTGCAGCAGTGTGCGATGATTCTTAGCCCATCTGAAGATAAGATGGCAGCAGGCACTCAGAGGATCACAGTCAAGTTGTCTGGCTGGTTTTAAATGTCTTGACTACATACACTGGGAGGATGCCAGGGCAGTCCTCGCTCTATACAAAGGACCATGCTGATTATGTGTTGTTTACATTTTTTATATTTCTATTTAGCATATGTAACCTTAAATTGGGATCAACAAAGAATATGTTTACTTTTGCAGTTTGTCAACCGGACTGAAAACAAATACAAAAGGATGAACAGCAATGAACGTATTCGGATGATATCCTGTAACTCTCCGTCCATTGAAACAATGAAGCTTTTATTAGATAAACAAGATGGTAGGAGTTCTTTGCATGATTTCAAATCTTCTTTCTTATGCTGAAAAATAAGAAATTCAGGGGGAAGGCAAATTTAGAACATACATTTTTCAATACTAGTTCTGCTGTAAAGACCAAAATATATTAAAAAATATACATTAAGGGAACAGCACACACACACAAAAATATAGTTTTAAATATTACATGGCTACTTAAATTCTCTATCTTAATAAAAAAAAAATAGGGATTTTTTCACACAATATAGCCATAAAGTAGTCTTGTAATATTTAAAACTACCGTATATACTCGAGTATAAGCCGACCCGAATATAAGCCGAGGACCCTAATTTTACCCAAAAAAAACGGGAAAACTTATTGACTCGAGTATAAGACTAGGGTGGGAAATGCAGCAGCTACTGGTAAATTTCTAAATAAAATTAGATCCTAAAAAAATTATATTAATTGAATATTTATTTACAGTGTGTATATATAATGAATGCAGTGTGTGCGTATGAATGCAGTGTGTGCGTATGAGTGCAGTGTGTGTGTGTATGAGTGCAGTGTGAGTGCAGTGTGTGCGTATGAATGCAGTGTGTGTGTGAGTGCAGTGCGTGTATGAGTGCAGTGTGTATGAGTGCAGTGCGTGTATGTATGAGTGCAGTGTGTGTATGTATGAGTGCAGTGTGTGTGTGTGTATGAGTGCAGTGTGTGTGTGTATGAGTGCAGTGTGTGTGTGTATGAGTGCAGTGTATGTGTGCAGTGTGAGTGCAGTGTATATGTATGAGTGCAGTGTGAGTCCAGTGTGTGTGTATGAGTGCAGTGTGAGTGCAGTGTGAGTGCAGTGTGTGTGTATGAGTGCAGTGTGAGTGCAGTGTGTGTGTATGAGTGCAGTGTGTGTGTATGAGTGCAGTGTGTGTATGAGTGCAGTGTGTGTGAGTGCAGTGTGTGTATATGAATGAAGTGTGTGTGTGTGATGCAGTGTGTGTGTGATGCAGTGTGTGTTTGTGTATGTGTTGGTGGGGGTGGGCATTTTGATTGTTATATTATTAATTATTTTTTTAATTATTATTTTATTTTTTAATATTATTATTTTTTCATTTTATTATTATTATAATTTTTTTCATCCCCCCCTCCCTGCTTGCTAGCTGGCCAGGGAGGGGGGCTCCTACTCCCTGGTGGTCCAGTGGCATTGGTAGTTCAGTGGGGGGGAGAGGGGGGCTGTCAGAGCTGTAACTTACCTGTCCTGCAGCTCCTGTCAGCTCCCTCCTCCTCCGCGCCGTCCGGTCAGCTCTTCTGTCAGCTCCCACTGTAAGTCTCGCGAGAGCCGCGGCTCTTGCGAGACTTACACAGGGAGCTGACCGAGGTGCTGAACGGACGGCGTGGAGGAGGAGGGAGCTGACAGGAGCTGCAGGAGAGGTAAGTTACAGCTCTGACAGCCCCCACAGCCCCTGTCTGTATTATGGCAATGCAAATTGCCATAATACAGACTATTGACTGGAGTATAAGCCGAGTTGTTTTTTTTCAGCACAAAAAATGTGCTGAAAAACTCGGCCTATACTCGAGTATATACGGTATATCTGTGTCCACCATTGCTCCAAAGTTCCCCACTATCGGATAACACTAGTTACATAGGTAAGCTACCAGTGCACCGCTTCCTTGTCAGTGATAGACTTGTAGTTGCTTATAACAGAAGTTCATTCAGCGGTTTCAGTCCACCCACCCTTAAGGCCGCCTTCAGAGGGGTAAGTCTAGAAAAGCTAACTCCCTCCCCAGCATTCCCCGAATATAACTCCGATTGTGTGTAAGTGGTAGGAGCAGGCTCTGGATGGGAAACACGTGCAGAGCTTCATGTATCGTGAATCAAGAACGCAACATATGTGGTACGGGACCTTGGTCTCAGAGTTCCAAAACAGCAAGGGGTTGTGCCCAGGCCTGGACTGGGCCACGATGTCAAGGCCGGCAGTGAAGGTCACAGGATCTCCCCGGCCGGTCCATGCAGGGCCCGCACTATCCGAGCACCGGCCCTGCTGCATTCCATGATGGGCCAGTGGGGAGATCAAAGATCTCTCTCACTGTCCCACTTCCACCGACATGCGGCCACTGGCTGGGAAGGTAGACAGTAGAGGACCCGGCGGAACTCTGTCTTGCAGCTCTGTCGGGTTCCTCTTGTGAGATCTGGAGTGTTGCCATGGAAATGCCCTCGATCTCGCGAGAGTGAATTCTAGCCTCGCAGGCTAGAGTTAACTCACCACTAGCACCACCAGAGATGGCAGCACGGTCCCCCCTCACAGGAAGGGAGGGAGGGATGTAATTTTTTTGTTTGTTTGTTTTTTACTCCCCCAACACAAAATACCTCCTATCATATACACACAGCACTTTCACACACACCACCCTCACACACACACACACTTCCCTCACCTAACTCTGGATCATCTACACACATACACACACTAGATCCCTATATACACACTGAATCAGCTATATACACACACTCACTCACACACACTCACACGATCTTCTATACACATTCTGGGTCTTTCAAACACACACTAGACCCCTACACACACACACACACACACACACACAGCATTCCTAACATACACACTCTGGATCACCTATACACACACTAGATTCCTTGTAAGCAAACACATACTACATTCCCTAAACACACACTCTCTACAACCCATACAAACACTACATCACCTATACACACACACTATAGCCTGTATGCACACACTTGCTACATCCCTATACACACACTCTCTACAGCCCCTAGCCACATATGCATTACAATACACTACAAATATGACTAAAACCGACCTTATTGCACAATGCCTCACCACAATCGGCTCACTCTATACACACGCAATCCCACAAGCAGGCTCCAAAAACATGCACAATATTCTTTCCTGGCCCTTTTGAATTCTGTTATCCCATTTATAGAGATACCAGAGACAAGTTGCAAGGAAACACAGCACAAGCATGTTATTAAATTTTCTTGCACTGTGCAGAACAAATACAGGGCCTTTTTCCCACGCTTGAGCTCTTCAGCAGAGCTCTGCGCATGCTCACTTTGAGAGGGGACATGATTGTCATTGGTAATGACAAAACACACCCTCTCTGGCCCTCCCCCTTCTTACTGTGATAAAAAAAAATGCTGTCTGAGCATGCCACTGAGCATGCCACTCCAATATCCTTTTGATCTCTGCTGATCTCTGCTGCCTCTAGATCTTTCCGGCAAATCTAGACCCCCTCTGTTAAGACACTCACAGCTTAAATGGATGAAACCGCCGTTTAGCCGATATTCCCCCTTTCCAGAGACACAGGCTCTATACAGCCGACCGCCAAACTCCCGAACAGAGTGCAAGGGAATGCGGTAAATCCACAAACACAAAATCAGCCGAACTCCTTCCATGGCTAAAACAGGCGAAATAAATCCTTTAAAAAGTAGCAATGCCCCCAAACACGAGACCAAGCTCCGTCTTGAGGGTAAAACAGGAATCTGTTTAATGAGGGCTACCTGCCCGGTATTTATGCAGGTCTCCCACCTGGTGGACACTCCCCTAGGGGACCGGATGGAAGACTGGGACATATATTGTACAGTAGCCAATCGCAGTGGCCCAGGTTTAAACACTCCCCTTTACACGAGTAAATCCCTCCTCTCTATCCTGGAGATAATTGGGTAGAAATCCAATTATCTCCAGGGATAGAGACAAACCACCATTTTACACGAGACAGTAAAAACACATAAAAATGTATAACTATACAAATACCGAATACATTGGATTCGTGCAACGTATACCCAGATAGCCGGGATCTGAGTGCATATTACTATCGAATAGTGCTCAGATCCAATGCGCACAGTTCAATCGCCATGGAGTCAAAGTCTTTCACATGTCTTTCGGTATACGATTGACTCCATATGATGGCTATCTGGGTTAAGTCTATGCGTATTATCCAAACTCCCGAACGGACCGGTGTTCGTATGCCTTGACGAAAAAGAAGAGCGATCAGTAGTTTCAGCGGTGTTCGGTAGGTAAAGTGTCCATTTATAGTTCCATAAAATCTTTGTCGAACACCAGTGGTCTTTCGCGTGTTTAATATGGCCGCCGCCTCATGGTCGGCATACGAACGTAGAGATTAGAATGCAGAGGTGTCTGCGGTTAACCACAACATTCTAATTGCGGCCAAGAGGTTCACCAGCAGCACACTTCTCTCCTGGGTGGCCGTCCGTTCGGTAGTTTTGTTTGGTATATTCTGTAACAAACGAACAGAGGCATACGGACAGGCAATTCCACAAAAAGAGGCAAACTGACAAACCAGCAATATCAGTTTATACAGGTGGATCTGTCACACCCTCCTTCTGCTCTTGGCAGACATAAAGTTGATACTTTATGTTTCCCCTTTCCACACATATGTAATCACTGTCCATCTGCGTTACGCAAAAAAGGCTCTCAGTAGGTGTAGAGGGATTGTATGAAACAGATACATCTGCGTTAGGATATTCATTCTAAGTACTGATATACAGCAAAACAGGAGATTTGAGGCAGGTTCCAACGTTTAAGATCCTCCTGTAGTGACTACATTTTCTCGAATACAGTCGGGAGAAATCTGACGTGACCCAGATACCTCATCTGGTCTCTGCACCATTTTAAAGGGAAAAATTTAGACCATATCGAATGTGCCTTACCTTCCACCAGGGAGATATTCAAAACCTCACACTTTGAGTTGTTCAACTTGAGGTTGGAGAGCTCGCCATATTCCTAAAAAGCCACCACCAAGCAAGGGAGGGACAACATAGGATACATGATGAAAAACAACATCATGCAAATAAATGCAAAATCATGAGATGTCGGCCGACTGCCAGACTGCTTTCAGCAAATGTTCTAATCACAGGGCATATAGCAAAGGTGATGTGGCACTACTACCTCATGCCGTTGCAGATAGGTAGAGGACTAATTCAAAACATACTTTCCTGTGGTCGCTATCTGTATGCTTTCAGTGGTCACTTCCAGAGGGGAACATTTTGTTGAGGAGAGGAATATTCAATCAAAAGCAACATGGGCAAGGCTGAAAATAATTTTAAAATCTCTTTCATATAGTCTAACAATGGTGTTAGAAAATGCAACCTATAAGAATACATTCTTAACATTTCCAATAGATAAAAAAAAATACTCTACAAATTATTGATTTCCCTACCACCATACAAGAATTTGATTTCAGAAATCTAAATTCTGTTTTGTGTAACCTTTTTGTTTCCTTCGTTTTTAGATCTTGATCCTGACAGCGACCTGAAAAAGAGTCTCAATCTGATCCCATACAGCTTAGTTCATCCCTTCCACTGTGATAAAAGACGACCAATTCTCTTTGCCCCCTGTACACTGGCAAATATCCTTATTAAAAAATTGCTGAATTCTGGTGGAGCTTTGGAATTCAACATATGCAAACCAGGTAAAAAAAACTAATCTGTTATATATATTTATCTACTTATTTATTTTTTGCTGGACTAATAACACTGGGAAAAGGTCTGGCAAGTGGCCCTTACCACATCATTCAGTCCACTGGCAACAGGGGTATGGGTAATGTTAAGACACTCACCGCTTAAATAGATGAAACCGCCGTTTAGCCGATAATCCCCCTTTACAGAAATGCAGGCTCTGCACAGCCGACCGCCAAACTCCCGAACCGAGCATAAGGGAATGCGGTAACTCACGAACATAAAATCAGCCGAACTCCTTCCACGGCTAAAACAGACGAAATAAGTCTTCCCAAGTAGCAATCCCCCCAAACACGAGACCAAGCTTCGTCTTGAGGGTAAAACAGGAATTTGCTTTAATGAGGGCTACCTGCCCAGTATTTATGCAGGTCTCCCACCTGGTGGACACTCCCTAGGGGACCAGATGGAAGACTGAGACATATATTGGACAGTAGCCAAACGCAGTGGCTCAAGTTTAAGCACTCCTCTTTACATACATAAATCCATCCTCTCTAACCTGGAGATAATTGGGAAGAAACCTAATTATCTCCAGGGATAGAGGCATATCGCTATTTTAAATACAATTGAAAAAACACATAAAAATATATAAGTATACAACTACGTGTGCTTCGTGTAACGTATCCCCAGATAGCCTGGATCTGAGTGCATATTTCTCAGATCCAATGCGTATAGTTCAATCGCCATGGAGTCAAAGTCTTTCATGTGTCTTTCGGTATACGATTGACTCCATGGGATGGCTATCTGGGTTAAGTCCATGCGTACGTTCCAAACTCCCGAACGGACCAGTGTTCGTATTCCTCAACAAAAACGATGGACGATCGGTAGTGTCAGCGGTGTTCGGCAGATAAAGTGTCCGTTTATAGTTCCATAGAATCCTCGCCGAACACCGCTGGTCTTTTGTGTGTTTTAAAATGGCCGCCACCTCGTGGTCGACATACGAACAGCGACCACCCTGAATACGGTTAGAATGGAGAGGTGTCTGCTGTTAACCACAACGTTCTAATTGGGGCCAAGAGGTTAACCTGCAGCACACTGCTCTCCTGGGTGGCCGTCCGTTCGGTAGTTTAAATCGGTATTTCCTGAAACAAACGAACAGGGGCATACGGACAGGCAAATAAACGAAAAAGGGGCAAACAGACGAACCAGCAATCTCAGTCTATACAGATGGATCTGTCACAGGTAATAAGTGGAGAGAGTTAGTAGACACATTCGAAAAAATACAAATAGTCAGTGGTGCTGATGTTCAGGAGTAATCCCCAAACTCCCAATTAGCAGAGTACAGTTACAATAAAAACATAGATACCACACACAAAATTGAACATGCATATATAGTTTATTATTGTCAATAAAGTTACAAAAAGTAATGGTGTAAAGATTAATGCTAAGTCTAGAGATCTGCTGATATGTAAAATACCACTAAATATTAAAAAAAAAAGGAAATATAAATATAGGTGAATAAACCAGCTTGGCAGCAAGTCACATTCAAAAATACTTTTCATTAGATTAGAGCAATATCAAACTTGAATAAATTCAGTTTTTTATACGAGTCCAAAAATATGATACCGCAATTACGTGATTTTGCTATTACATGATGAAAAGTCATGATTTTATTAAAGACACGGAGGTGACTATTGCATATGCCTTTCTTTACTGTCACCAATAGCGGCAAAGAATACAAAACAATAAGAAAAAATAATGTTTGCATAGTAACATAAGCCTCTCCCAGACCAAGTCCAAGTATAATAGTCAGCACCTCCCCTTGTTCCTCCTCTTTCTTTGAAGATGCGAACACCAATAGAACAAACATAAACAGGAACTGAAAAATCAGTCCAACCGCACAATAACATTACAGCTAAATCCGGTAAGAATCAAAACCAGGCAACCGTCCAGCAAGCCGGAATAATTCCAGAATAGTAACAGGAATTCGCCAACCCGTCAAAGGATAAACATAAAGGAAATCCATTAAATTAATCCAGATCAAGCTGTGAAAACACAAAAGAACAGGACCACATGGTTACTTCGGTCTTTGCAACTAGTGTTAATGTAAGTCATAAACAGTAGACATGTGCAATTTGTTTTGTTCCGAATGTAAATTCAGACTAATTTCGGCAATTCGGACATTAGGATGCTTCTGCATGTCTGGAGTGCTGAATTTTGGAAGTGCCAAAGTGCTTCAGATTTCTGAAAAGTGGCAAAACAGGAGAGGGAGGGAAAATTATGGTAATTATGACAGGAATCTAACCCTAACTCTAGATGTGTAAGTGGTTGTGGATGTTAGGGGTAGGGTTAGGATTAGTCAAATCGTCCTGAATTGACGAAGGATTTTGGTAACAAACCACATTTTTTGCTGATGTACATTCCAAAAAAACAGACCCTTATTATCAAAAAACAATAATGAAAAACCGTGTACAACCCTATGAGTAAATCATACAGTTAACCAAACCATTATTGTAGAATGTCCCTGCTTACAGTAACACCAATCTGTAACAGCACCCCAGGGCATAAAAGGGGTTAAAAGCCGTTTAGGATATATTCCCTTCCAGATTCACAGGCAGCTTCTCCATACACCAATCTCCCAAACAGGAAACCATACGAATTCTCCAAACTCTCGAACCGGAACCATACGAATGCTTTAAACAGCCGGACAGGAAAAACTCCTAGCAGCCGAACTGGAACAGTATACAATAAATCCCCCCAAGAACGGGACAAGGCTCCGAGTTGAGGGTCAAGCAGTGATCTGGTTTAATGGGGCTACCTGCCCGGTATTTATGCAGGTCTTCCACCAGGTGGACACTCGCCTAGGGGACCTGGTGGAAGACTGGGAAACAAATTGCTCAGTGACCAATCACAGACATGCATAGTGAAACACTCCCACTAGTGCAGTATAATCCCTCCTCTCTATCCTGGAGATAATTGGGAAGTAATCCAATTATCTCCAAGGATAGAGGCAAAACTTCCTTAGCAAAAACACCTAAAAATACACAAAGTTACTAATACTGCATAAAACATATACGTTCATCATATCCCTAGATAGCTTAGATCTGAGCGCACATTATTACCAAATGGCGCTCAGATCACATACATACAGTTTAATCGCCATGGAGCCAAAGTCGTTCACATAGTATTTTGTTATACGAATGGGCTCCAAGCATAGCTATCTGGGGTACCACTGTTCGCACAGAGAAAGTACCGAATGGACCAGCGTTCGGATAAATGCAGGAGGAGGGAGGTTGGCGGTTCAGCAGTGTTCGTGAATATAAGTGTCCGTTTTTAGTTCCACAGTTTTGTAGCTGAACACCGCTGACCGTTCGGCAGGTTAACCCATAAACTTCTGGAATAAAAGGGAATAATGACATGTCACACATGTCATGTGTCCTTAAGGGGTTAAGCTGGCCTTTGCCACGTGTTCGGCTATACGAACAACGGCCACCCAGCGTTCGTCAATTAAACTACAGTTAACCGCAGCTTCTGGAAGATCAATTGCCTGCACACTCCATACCCAGGTGGTCCGGTCATTCATGCATTTGTTCGGTAAATTGAATTTACCGAACACCCTGGCAGAAAGGCACGAACAAGCCTTTCTGCAGGGAGAAATAAAGGTTTTTAACATGGGGCCATCGTCCAGAGGTAACAAGCGGGCAACCAGGCTTCTCCAGAACATAGTGGCGAGGTTGGTTTCGCCACATCGCTCCCCTTTCCCTAAAAAGACTAACAAGGTATCTGACCTCCTGTCGGTCAGTGCCTTGGTTAGTCCAGCAACTAAGAGAAAGAGATCAAAATAAGGCCCCTAATTATGGAGACTCACATACTCCTAAGCCACAGGTTCAAGAAAATATCATTAAAAAAACTAAACATAAGAACAGAAAGAAGGGCAAGATCGGATGAATATATAACTGCTCAAAGTAAAATACATAAAAATACAAGAAGGTTGTCATACATACCTATCTCCAATAGGTTTGAGACCCTAGCAAAAACTCCTCAGGAAGATGATTTTTGGAACCAGAGAAACAGAGTAAAACACAAATCTCAATATCAACAAAAATCACCACAAAAAAGAAGGAGGAGCATAGAGGAAGGGGAGTTACAGGAGGAGTGGACTTTCAGAGGAGGAAAAAGGGACAGGCGAAACCATTAGATAAGAAAGCAAAGGAGATACAAGCAGGAATCTTTCATTTAACTCCACACGTTCTTAAATCTCCCCAAATCGAACTACTACAGAAGTGCCTTATGACATTGGAGAACTACAACAAACAATCTCAGAGATTATTGGAAGATGACAATACATATAAAAAATCAAAAGAAGATCCTACTAAAGAATTAAAAGAAGGGGGCGTGTCTGGCTTCCGGCGCGTTCAGTCGCATGGTCTAAGAGCTCCGGCGCTATTTCGTCCTGATCAGCTACAATCAAGCCACTTCAAGCGGTAACTCAATTCGTTTACCGACACCTAACTGTGGGGCTAGCAAGGCGTAGCAATATGTCACCCTGCAAGCAGCCTAAGACCCAAGATTTGACCAAATCGAGGAAAAAAGATCGCCAAATACTGAACCAAGATGGCGGCGAAGAGACAGAGACCATGTCGGACGGCATCTCGGATCAAGACTCGACCTCCTCTAAGTACTCTGACTCCCCAATCATGGAGAAAAGCCTCCACAAGATGCTCCAAGAGCTAAGAGCGACGATTAAAGCAGACTTTCACCGCATAGATAGTGAATTACGAAGGGAGATAGCAAGTCTGGGAGACCGGACGAGCCATCTTGAAAATAAAACGGGGGATCTTTGCAACGCACATAATGAAGTTGTGGATAAACTCCAATCCCTATCGGATGATAATGAGGCCCTAAAATTAAAATTGGCAGACTTGGAGGATAGAACGAGAAGACAAAATATCAGATTCAGGGGAATTCCAGAGGACGTCTCACAAGATGCCCTTCCTTCATACGTGCTTTCCATATGTAAGGCCTTAGTCCCTACACTACCGGATTCTGCCTGGGCTTATGACCGCATGCACAGACTTCCACGTCCATCTAGGTTATCCTCAGAAGTACCTAGAGACGTAATAGTAAAATTTCACTATTATGCTCATAAAGAGGCTTTATTGTCGGCAGCACGGAAATTGCCATCTCTTCCTGATCCACATTCCAAAATTGCTTTATTTGCAGACCTGTCAGCTGCCACTATGGCAAAGCGCAGAGAATTCGTCACCATCACCAAAACACTGCGGAACAACAATGTGAACTATAAGTGGGGTTATCCGAAGAAATTAATTGTGTGGAGACAAGGCTCAACCCGAATAATCAATGACCCGAATTAAGGTATGAAGGCCCTCTCAGAATGGAGATTATGGCGTAATACAGAGGACGGACGCATGGAATCTGGAGATGCCTCCCCGAAGAAAATTCTTGCGGACTGGCATATGGTGGGAGCGCAATCCACAAAGAATTGAACTCTCATTATCATCCATATCGTGATCTAATAAGCAGTATGGGTATGATGTCTCATTGTATACTTGAAATGTATAATAGGTTACTTAATCACACCACATGCCCTCATATGCCATGACTCGCACACGGGGTCAATAGTTATTAAGCCACCGTTAGATCACCTAAGAGCACGAATGGGATAGTTAGCCCACGAATTTATATGCCACTTTTAACCTAACAGTAGTCCCCTGGGCTTCCTTTCGAGGAATGCAGATCTATCTTTAGTTTACCTCATATTCACATAACTCTAACAATATGGTTTCTCCTATATCTTAACCGTATATTTGCCACTTTGTAATTGAGTTCACCATTTGTTGAACGATGTCATATGTAATCGGGCTAAAGTTACCGACTCGATACAGTTATGGAGATTTTTACTTCCGATTTATATGGCAGAGGGCTTCTTAAGGAATAATACTTGACACAGCTTTCCAGTGCGTTAAAAGTCAGACCCCAATTCGCTGTCTACTCAAGTTAAACAGTCCCAGACGATCGTGCTCACTCCCTCTTACCCCCCTTGGGGCTTGTAATGATATCAAGGGATTGCCAAATTGTACTGCTGGTGTCGTTGACATAACAATAATGTTGTCCTCAGGTGATAATATGGGCTTTTAGCAGCTATTAACTATCTTATCATTATGACGATACTATACTCATCACTGCTAACCGCGGATTGTATACTGCTGAATTGTATATATAGTTTTTGTTATTTTCTTGAATAGGTGAATCTCACACCATTTAAAGTTACATGAGTTGCACCCTATCAGGACGATAGGAGCTCCACGTTCCCCCACCGCTCTAGGCCACCTCTTGAGTTCACCTCTGAGTGTTCTCTATATGGCCGTTTTTCCTCTCCTTCCCGATGGAGACTGCTGTATATACTTTAGTTTGTTGTTTCCCCCGATTTCTCATCCCCTTTCCCCATCCACCCATGATCTCTTGGCCTTCGGATCAGAGTTCTTAAGGCAGGTATCAGACTTTATCAAAAGATTGGTTTGGATAAGTTTGCAGACTGTATACATTATGATAGGTAGCCTCTCCTGCATTTGTGGTGGCCATACTAATATAGTTACTCTCAACCCATCATTATGACGCAAAACACTATGAAAGTTCTGTCTATAAATGTCAAAGGCCTGAATAGTCCTAATAAAAGGCGTCAAGTATTGAAAGAAATGCATGCTTCAAAAGCAGCGATAGTGTGTTTGCAAGAAACTCACTTCCAAAAAGTGAATTCACCTAAACTTTACTCGAAAAATTACCAATAAATCTAAAGGGGTAGCTATACTTTTCCACTCAGATTGGGTCTTTACACTACACAAACAATACTCAGATCCAGCAGGCAGGTTGCTTATACTGGTAGGAGACCTGAATGGTATCCAATTAACACTAGCCTCCCTTTATGCACCGAACATAGCCCAATACTCGTTTATAAAGAAAGCCGTCAACAAAATATCTCGTCTCAAACAAGGCCATTTAATAATCTGTGGCGACTTTAATTGCACGCTAGATCCACAGGTGGACACGCAACGCATCCAAAACAAACCTCCTAACAAGGCATCTATACACGTGGGTACATTATTTTCTCACCTGCTTCACTCAGCTGACCTGTATGATTCTTGGAGAAACTTGTACCCCGCAGCTAGAGATTACACTTATTTTTGCACGTTCACACTACGTACACACGCATAGACCTCTGTCTGTTAGATAAATCTACACTACCACATTTAATAAGCCAAACGATAGGACAACGTTCATGGTCTGACCATGCTCCGATAGAAACCGTTATTAGAGTCCCTTACCCTGCCAAAGGTCGGGGTAAATGGAGACTAAACAAATCTATTCTAGATTGCCCAAATAACCACAAAACTATAGCTACAGAACTAGATAACTACTTCACAACCAACTCCACTGATGTAACGTCTATTGAAACGGTGTGGCTTGCCCATAAGGCAGTCATAAGAGGGGAATTCATAAAATTAGGATCTCAACATAAAAAACGTTTCCAAAACTCGCTTACTGAGTTAACTAAAAAATTTACGTTACTGGAACAATCCAACAAGTCCGTTCCCTCTAAATCCCTATCTAAACAAATAGCCAAAACTCAAGAGACACTTCGCCAATAAAACGCTCAGGAATATAATAAGAATGCACGAAAGTTGCAACAACATTATTACCACATGGGAAACAAAGCAGGTAAATTACTAGCGAACAAACTGAAATCTAAATACCTTCAGACGAAAAAATTCCCTACATCATTTCCAAATCGAACTCAAAAATTTACAACCCCAATAAAATTGTGGACGAATTGTCCTATTACTATGAGGACTTATACAATCTACAAACATGCACTGATACCCATACGCCTAATCTTGAAGAAATTAAGAACTATTTATCACAGGTAGATGCGCACCCTTCACGGAAGAGGAAGTTGCGACAACAATACGATCCCTCCCAAAACACAAAGCTCCAGGTCCTGATGGACTCTCTAATTACTATTATATTAAAATGGCACCACAGCTGATTCCCCACATCACAAAAATAATCAACACAGTTCAAAGTTCTGGTTCATTTCCACGAGAAATGCTGGAGGCGTTCATCATAACTCTGCCCAAACCAAACAAATCACCAACAATTTGTAGTAACCTTCGGCCAATATCACTTTTAAATGCAGATGTCAAATTATATGCAAAATTAATCGCCAACAGATTGAAACCTCTAATGTCCAACTTAGTCTCCATAGAACAAGCAGGCTTTGTCCCTGGTAAACAAGTGGGGGATAACACAAGATACTGTATGGACCTATTAGAGTGGGCATTTAAAAAACAAAAGAAAGGTACCCTCATGGCTTTGGACGCTGAAAAGGCTTTTGACCGCCTGAATTGGTCTTATATGGAACACACACTTTCAGCGTTCCAATTCTCAAGCCAGTTCATCACGAGTATTAAGGCCCTTTACTCATCGCCCTCTGCTAAGGTCTTCAATACGGGCTTTACTTCCCGTAGTTTCTCCATAAAAAATGGAACTAGACAGGGCTGCCCCCTATCACCCCATGTTTTTATTCTGTGTCTGGAACCCTTGGTTAGACTTATCAAACAAGACACCTCAATCCCAGGCCTCCATACACCAGCAGGGGAAAAAAAAGATCGCACTTTTTGCGGACGATATCATGCTATTTCTCACTGATCCGTTGCGCTCAGTCCCTTACGTTGTAAACACTTTGAAGGCTTACGATAGAATATCATATTATAAAAACAACATCACCAAGACACAAATCCTTTCCTTCAATCTAGACTCCAACACGATAAATGATCTTAAGGCCCAATATCCTTTTGAATGGCGTAAAACCTCGATCTCCTACCTGGGAGTCAAAATAGCTCACTCCCCGAAACAAACTATCTTGGAGAATCATGTAGAGGTTCTATCAAAACTTTCAAAGCAAGTTGAAGCATGGGACAAGGCCAACGTCTCTTGGCTAGGTAGAATTACTTCACTTAGAATGATGGTAATACCTATCATACTATATTTGTTCAGGACGCTGCCCATCGCCCTTCCCAATGCACTCTTAAAACGTTTCCAGAAACTTTTAAACGCCCATGTATGGAAGAAAAACCCCCCGAGAATTTCCTTTAAGCCCCTGTGGTACCCTATGGGTAAAGGTGGCCTGAACATACCTAACATCAAAAACTATTATATAGCAACGGTACTAGCGCAGGGAATAGATATAATAACACATAAATCTAGCCCAGTATGGCTACCTCTGGAAGAGAAATGTGGAGATTTACAGCGAATATCGCATGTTCTATGGTCCACTTCGATCCCAGTATCGCCAAATATGTTATCAGCTTCTACATTTTTACTAAAATCATGGAAGTCCTGGGGTCCTCTGCTATGTCCAGGTACGGAACTGCTATTTACAGCTCCCTTACAGGCACTTACGGCCATATCTCTAGACCTGCCCGTACAACAATGGGTCTCTAAGGGTATATCCCATGTTCACTCATTGTACTCAGTTAAGGGGTTACTTCCCTTCCCTACTCTACAATCAATCTTCGCACTACCTTCAAGGGACCTTTTTGTGTACCTGAGGGTCAAACACATCTTGCAATCTAGATCCATAAAACATGTCCACTCTCTAGCAATGAGCAAACTGGGGCATATCTGCTTCACAGCTCACAAAAAAACACCCATCATCAAATCTCTTTCCCTTTGTTACTCGTCCCTTTCGTCGAAAAATGACAATGTCAACGATAAGCTGCCCTATATGCTTCGTTGGGAACAAGAGCTAAATGAAACATTCCCCTTGACCAGCTGGGTAAATGCTATAATATATACTAAACAATCATCAAAATGTGTTACTCACTGGGAAGCGTATTTTCAAATATTAATGAGGTGGTACATGACCCCGTCTAGACTAGGCAAGATCTACCCTGGTTCGAATATGGGTTATTGGAGGTGTGCAGACCCTAACGGTACATTGAAGCACCTGTTTTGGGATTGTAAGGTCCTACATCCTTTCTGGTTACAAATTCAACATTTGATCGCTTCACTTAGCGATCATATTCTCCCACTCTCACCCGCTACCTACCTCCTTCACTTGACACCTGAATTACACAGCTTCTCTCCAAGGGCGGCGGTATTAAATATTCTTGTGGCAGCTAAACTTAGTATTGCCGCCCACTGGAAAAGCAAAATGTGTCCCACTGTTCAGGAGGTAATAAAACTGGTTCATACCACCTACATCTTCGAAAGAGAATGGGCACATAGAGGGAATAACCCAACTTTCCTCAAACTCTGGCATAACTGGGAAGCCGTTGCGGCAAACGCCCAATAAATATCTAATTGTGAATTCTGATACATAGGTTACTTAGCCTTTCCCCCACCCTCCCCCTCTTCCCCTGTTAATACAATTACGTAGTTTTCCTTACGTTTTTGCAATATTATTTTGGGAGTTCATCTCACTCACACGGCCACTGCACAGGATGCTATACACAAGCATGCTGCTGGATTACATAGCACTATCACTGTACTCTATGTAGAGCATCACGGATGGTAAGAATACATATCTTATTAGGCAATGTCTACAGAGATATGCTGTTTTGTTAATCTACAGTCATTGTCAAGACCACTATTCTACCGGAATGATTAACTGTACTATCATTAGTATTAATATCAAGCATTGGTTTTCGGAATTACAGCACGCATTTTTGTATGGTCTTAGAACAAACCCGCCCATTGTTTATTAATATGTGTACCCTACTATCTCAGACTTCCACGCAACTTGTTTGTAGGGATATACATCCCTATCTTCCCCAGTGGATGTATATGTGTCAAGTCTCTTGTAGTACGCTCTAGGTGCGAAATTATTAAAAATTGTTAATACCATTGCATGCTATGATAAGGTAATAAGATCAATGTCGCTATCACAGTAAATTTCAAGTTATTGTTACGGACGCTTATGCTCTTTGATCATTACCACCGTGATGAACAATGATGAACAATGATGAACAATGAAAAGTAACCACTCTACTTCCATATTTTTTTTTGATGTACCTACTGTGCCTTGCTATGCCTTGTTATGCTCTACATGTTTTAATATGGTTTACTATGCATTGTTTTACTATACTGTATGATATACTGTAAAGCTTGCATCTGCTGATGCACAACCTGTTGTGAGTGTTATTCCCATACTTCTGCAAATCAATAAAAATATATATTGGAAAAAAAAAAAGAATTAAAAGAAAAATTCCATAAGTACCTAGAGAAGTGTTATGAAAAAGGTATTTTAAATCAAAAAGAATTTGATTATTTAAAATTAGATTTTCCAAAAATCCTGGTATTGTATCATCTTCCTAAGGTCCATAAAATCCCACCCAACCCCTGGGAAGACCTATAGTTTCAGGCATCGGGTCTATATCATGTAGACTTTCCGAATATATAGATTGATGTCTGCAACCTTTGGTACAGCGTACACCTAGCTATTTAAAAGATACAGGTGACATTTTGAGGCATATAAACCAACTAGTATGGAATGAGAATTGTTTTCTAGTGACCACAGATGTTAGCTCCCTCTACACCATTATTGTACATGATAGAGGTTGCACTGCCATGAGACACTTTTTAGAACAATCCAACAATTTCTCACTTGATCAAATTGATTTTATCATGGTAGGGATCCGTTTAATTTTGACAAGCAACTATTTTTGGTACAATGGCAATTTTTATCTCCAGGCATGTGGAACGGCGATGGGAACGAGGTTCGCGCCCAGCTACGCCAATTTATTTATGGCATACTGGGAGCTCCAGTTTGCCCATTATGGGGCTGGGTTGGCAGCGGGTCTCGTTACCTATCGCCGTTACATAGATGATTTATTTTTTATTTGGGAAGGCACGGAGGAATCTTTAACCAGTTTTATAGACACACTTAACACTAACAATTAGGGCATAATTTTATCCACAGATGTCAGTAAATTTAGAGTTAACTTTTTTGGATCTTAATATTTATGTAGAAGATAACAAGATTAAAACAAGCACACATTTTAAATGGGTAGATGTCAATAGTTTATTTATACCATAAGTTGTCACTTTACACCTTGGTTAAAAGGGACCCCTAAATCACAATTTATTCGAATTAAAAGAAATTGCACTGAGGAAGTAGAATTCATCAAACAGGCACAGAAATTGGAAAATAATTTCCTTGAAAAAGGTTATAAACAAGATGATTTGACAAATGCACTTAATGAAGTATCAACAATAAAAAGAGATATCTTATTGGAGAGTAGGAAAGACAATAAGACAGAACCTAATGTTACTATACCAATTATTTGTAATTATAGCTATGGCAACAATCAATTCAAAAGAATAATTAATAAACATTGGCCAATTCTAGGGGAAGACCCTGCCTTAACCGTCATTTTGCCATAAAAACCCAAACTAATCTTTAGAGGAGCTCCCAATATGAAAAAACTATTAGTGAGAAATCATATTCGAAAAGATTGTAATATAAAACCAATTGATTCTAGAAAAGGTTTCTTTGGATGTGGTATGTGCCTAGCATGTAAGAACTCTGGAAACAAGAAAAGATATATAGAAAATTTTAATAACGCAAAAAACAATGAGGAATTCCACATAAAAAGTTTAATCACCTGTCATTCTAAAAATGTTATTTATATGTTGGAATGTCCATGCGGTCTAAAATATGTGAGCAACTTACACATAAGGGTAGAGGAACATATTAGAAATATCAAGAAAGGATATGAGGGACATAGCATTTCTAATCACTTTAAGATCTCTCACAATAATAATCCTAAAGGACTGATCTTTATTGGTATACACAAAGTTTTAGGAAATTGGAGAGGGAGGGGGGATTTTTTTTTTTTTTTTAATTCTTTATTTTTGTAGTGCGTAGGGAAAAGACAGTTGATTGTGAGGTACCCCAAAGGCAGTCATCTAGCACAGTACGAACAGTTGAACATAAGGGTACAGGGTAGATCAAGCACATTTTTTATATATATATATATATATATAACGATAGAAACGGTTTATCTTTACTTTGTTTAGGTATTTGGTAACAGAACTTAGGGTGATATCGCTGAACTTTCTAGGCATGTGGTTATTTTGCAGTGACAAGAGCCAGTGAAGCTATGAGTGGGTTACCACATGCATTAGAGTAAGGGTGAGTGATTCAGGTTTAGGTTCCATGCTTAGGTGGGTGGGCAACATGCATAGACATTTGACTACATGATCAATAGCTGCGGCATACTTATAACATGCAGAGAAAATATCATGCAGAGCTTCTGGTTTGTCTAACTGGCTTTATGCAGGCTATGTGGAGTGTGTGTAACTGCTAAAACTCGCCGGGCGCTTAACATAGCACTTACAGTTATCCTCATATGTGGCTAAGAAGGGAGGGGGGATTTTAACAAAATTCTGGATCAACAGGAAATGAGATGGATGTTTAACCTTGGGACTCTACAACCCAATGGTTTGAACATTGATTTCGAATTATGCCATTTTCTTTAGCATCCCTTTTTTATCCAAACTCTATACCTCAAGTGTCACTTTTTAAAATTAAAATAGAATTATTCTTTTTTATATTTTAAACCAAATTATTGCTTTTCCAAATTTAATACGTTACATTATATTTTATTCTATATTTTTTCGCTATTACTGATATTCGCTTTTATCATGTCATTATGTATTTATCAACTAACAATCTGTTTTAATTTTTTCTGTTTTTTTTTGTTCCTGTCTCTATTTTCTCTCTCTATATGATATAATGATTTTCTTTGGGGAGATTGCCCCTCTTTCCCCCACTATGCCCTCTTTCCCTTACTATGCCCTCTTTAAAAATGGAGGCCTTTTCAAGTAGATATGTAAGTTGGGACGAACCCTGGGATTGACATATAGTTCTTTTTATTACAATGTCAATATGACTATTTATTAATCATATTATATCTCTTTACCGGTTTTTCTACTAATTATTACTTTTTATACATTCTTCATTTATTGATTTATTGTTAATTATTGAAAGCCGGGCTCGATCTCCGGCACGTCACTTCCGGCAGACGGAGATACCACTGAGCGGCGATTGCCGCAGGAAGATGTGCGTTGCCCATTTTTTCCCCCGGATTCTCTCTTCCCTGTATATTGGTTCCGGCTTATGGGCGATCTCGGAGGGAGTGTCCATTCTGACGCACAGTTTCTAGTGACGTCAGCGGAAGTGCTCCCCCCGATAGACGCTCGGTTTTTCCCTAATTAGTTCCATAAAGATAGCACATCCATACACTTTAATGGGCATGAGAAATAAATATTATTGTTTTTTTTACCAAATACATATTGTTTCTACTTAATTCTGCTAATAATGGAGGACGGAGGTGGTTGGCAAAATTATCTAGTGATGCCACTTCCGCCAACCATTCATATTATTGGACATTCAAAATTATGTTACCACCAATAAACATTATGTAACTAAACACTACTGATGATTGACAATTTTGTCAACAAATGAGAACTTTTCTACCCCAGATGTTCTTTTCCCAGCATATAATGTAGGATGAAACCTGTTTTGGATTATTGATTAATCACACACCATGTGACTTCAAGAGGTGGATCCACAAGGACTTTCAAACATTTAAAAAGAAGAAGGATTCCTGAGGCTACCATACAGCCACTGAGGAAGCTCATAGGTTGAAACGCGTTTAGCTGATTATTCTGGACTTTTTATTGGACTTTAATTAAATTTTTTACTTTCTAGTACGTACTTATTTTGTTTTTACTACATTCTTAATAAATTTATACATTACTATTTTATACTTTAGTCCAAAGTCCTTTCTAGCCATCAGGAACTCCATTGGGGAGAGTGCTATTCCCCCCTAAAAGTAACACATTGTTTATCAACCTCAGAGCCGGGATTTCAGGGCTCTGGAGAAGGTGAGCGCAACTATTTACATTTTCAATACTAATACAGTATTTGCTATTCTACACAGTTGCTTTTCTGTTTTCTTTCTCATTGTATATTCCTGGAGGGATACTGCCTGGGATAAAGGGGTGTCTTGCTGCCCAAAGAGCATAAAGGATCCTTTTACGGAGCCAATATTACATAGGCTCCTGTCCATATGAGTGGTTTCAGTCATTTTTTTACCATCAATTGTCTATTTTGGGAAACCGTCTGCACTATTTTTAAGACTGTCACTGTACCAAAGGGGTGAGTAAACCCCTCTACTGTTTAGAGCGCTCCACTGTTTGGTATAACTTTTATACCTTATCTTATTGTCTAGTTCAGCAACCCACCCACAAAACATGGTCAGTAGTGCAGCTCACCCACAATGAATAGTTACTGCACCTGGGGAAACGTGTAGCTGGTCGTTGTCCAGGGACCTCACCACGGCTGTATCGGGTACTGCTATTCCGGGTCTGTGGGTTGCTGAGTGGGCAGAGACCAGCGGTACTCTGCCCCGGTGCCAGCACTTCAGCTGGAGTAGCCTGGTTGGCGCTTATCTGGGAAGAGGGGGTAGTAGTAGGCTCCTCTCCCTGGAACTGGTGCAGCTGCTGGAGGGGGAGACCAACTGTCTCCCCTTCTAATAAATGGTCCTGTTGCTGGGGGGTCTGGACAGGCTTTCCTTACTCTCTGTAGTGTGGGCACAGAGACCACAGTCCCATCTGCACTGGTGGGGAGCTTATTGTCTCCCCTTGGTGGGCTAGGCTGCCGCTGGGGAGGGAGGACGAGGCTCTTCTCTCCCAGTATAAGACTCTGCCACTGGGGAGCAGGACCGACTGTCCGCACTCCCTGTAGTTTGAGCACAGAGACCACGGTCCCATCTGCACCGGTGGGGAGATGATTGTATCCCCTTTGTGGGCTAAGCTGACGCTGGGGAGAGGGGGTAACAGGCTCCTCTCCCTTACACACTTTCACCCGCTGGAGAGGGAGACCGACTGCCTCCACTCCCAAAAAAGTGTCCTGCTGCTGGGGAGAGAGACCGACTGTCTCTGCTCCCTGTAGGACATTCTGCCACTGGGGGAGGGAGATGGGGCTCTCCTCTCCCTGCAAGGGATACTGCCGCTGGGAGGGGAGACAATGCTCTCCACTCCCTGCACTTCACACTGCCGCTGGAGTTCCTCCCAACGTGCCAGCTGGCCTTCTCCTTCTGCCCAGTATTGCAGTCTCCTGAACACTAGGTTCCTTACGAGCTGCACGGATTTCTCAGGTGGATTGGGTCCGTAGTACTTCAGCCGCATTCTCATCATAGCGTCCTACTCTTCCATAGAGTAGGGGGGTGCCATGCTTGCTGTGGTTAGGGGCGCTGTACGGGGACAAGCGTTGCCCTCAATTTGTAAATCCACAAAAACGGTGTCTCTTAACTGCTTTACCTCACACTAGGATGCCATCCCACCGGTTGCCACCAATGTAACTCCGACCGAGTACCTCTGTTGATGGGTGCTCCTAGTGCTTCCCGAGGGCTCCAAGCGCTTCTCCAGACACCATAAGCACTGCAGACCGAACCTCTCTTCCAGCAGAGAGCGAAGCTGGAACAAGCTCTTAAAAGAGCCTAGTGATTATAGCTAGGGGAGTATACAGAGTATAGCAATCCCCCAGTGTAGATGCAGTCGTATCCCCCAATCATGAGACAAGGCTCTATGTTGAGGGTCAAAACAGGAACAGACTGAGCTGTGTCTTTATTGGCCTTATATAAACATTTTACAGACAAAGTCCCACCCACAGGGTTTTGTGGAACATCCAATCAAAACATACAACACAGATAAACACTCCCATTCATTCCAGCAAAATGGTGTTTCCTTGTAGCTGTCCTTCTGTGCTGTGAGAACCATCCCACCGCTTCCACCAATTGTAACGGCACCCCCAGGCAAAAAAGGGGTTAAAAGCTGTTTAGGAGATATTCCCTTCAAGATTCACAGGCTGCTACTCCATACACCAATCTCCCGAACAGGAAACCATACGAATTCTCCAAACTCCCGAACCGGAACCATACGAATGCTTCAAACAGCCGAACAGGAAAAACCATACAAACGTTTTACACTCCTAGCAGTCGAACTGGAACGGTATACAATAAATCCCCCCAAGAACGAGACAAGGCTCCATATTGTGGGTCAAGCAGTGATCTGGTTTAATGGGGCTACCTGCCCGTTATTTATGCAGGTCTTCCACCAGGTGGACACTCGCCTAGGGGACCTGGTGGAAGACTGGGACACAAATTGCACAGTGACCAATCACAGACATACATAGTGAAACACTCCCACTATCTCCCTCCTCTCGATCCTGGAGACAATTGGGAAGTAATCCAATTATCACTAAGGATAGAGGCAAAACTCCATTACACACCTAAAAATACACAATGTTACAAATACTGCATAAAACATATACGTTCAACATATCCCCAGATAGCTTAGATCTGAGTGCACATTATTACCGAATGGTGCTCAGATCACATATATACAGTTTAATCACCATGGAGCCAAAGTCTTTCACATAGTCTTTCGTTATACGAATGGACTCCATGGCATAGCTATCTGGGGTACCACTGTTCACACAGAGAAAGTACTGAATGGACCAGCGTTCAGATAAATGCAGGAGGAGGGAGGTCAGCGGCTCAGCTGTGTTCGTGAATATAAGTGTCCATTTTTAGTTCCACAGTTTTGTATCTGAACACCGCTGGCTGTTCGGCAGTTTAAGCTGGCCACTGCCACGTGTTTGGCTATATGAATAACGGCCACCCAGCGTTCGTCAATTAAATTGCAGTTAACCGCAGCTTCTGGGAGATCAATTGCCTGCACACTCCATACCCAGGTGGTCCGGTCATTCGTGCGTTTGTTCGGTAAATTGAATTTACCGAACACCCTGGCAGAAAGGCACGAACAAGCCTTTCTGCAGGGAGAAATATAGGTTTTTAACACAGGGCCATAGTCCAGAGGTAGCAGGCGGGCAACCAGGCTTCTCCAGAACATAGTGGCGATGTTGGTTTCATCACACAATCCTTTTAAAAAAAAACAACATAATATGGGGGGATGATGTAAACAAATTTAGGAACATATCGTAAAAACTTTGATGTATTTGGCTTTAAAGCTCCTATTCTACCTTCAGACAGACTATTTATGTAGGTTGCTTTATTTCTCTTATGTTTTAGTCACCCTGTACCCATTATAGATGCAGGGTGTGTGTAATGTAATTGTTTATAGTGTGTGTGTGTACTGTGAAATGTATTGCCTGCTCTCCTGTACTGCTGAGGTTTGCTACCAACTAGGTGGATTTGGCTATGGAGCTTGTCTAGTGCCCTCTGTTGGTAGCAACAGCAATATGCACTACCTGGATAGCAAGACTGGTTCATTTGCATATTCGGGTAGATTTGCATATTTCTAATTCTGCAGGCACGTGAGATATTTTCTGTTAAATATTGTCTCCCCCACCCCTGGGTTCGCACAGTCTGAATACCGAACAGGGTATTGGGTGAACAAAAGGGAGTACTTCTATAACAGTTTGTAGGGTTCTTGTAACAGTGCTCCCTCCTTGTGGAACACTCTGGTAGACACTGTCTGACCCCTTTTCAGGGCAGACTAAGGCTGTCCAGACCGAAGAGTTAGGCTGGACTGAGGTCTGTTTGTCAAGATAACCCGTCAGCATTGCCATTTTGCTTCCCGGGTCGGTAGGTGATAGTAATACATAATAGTTATGTATTTTAGGATTTTTTTCTCCGTTTTTACCTTCTCTTTTTATCCAGTTCTCTACTGTATATATTTCAGAATGGTTTAATAGTCCTATACTTGTTACCTTTTGTCCATTAACAATTTATTTTGGTCTTATCTTGATAATTAAGTGTATATAATTGAAGGGAATTCTTATCTGTTCTCACATTAGGTGAATTTAAAAACTCTACAAACGTGGCCGTGACCACTGCACCCCAGCACTTTCATCACCTTGCACTTTGAACTGCACTTTGCCCAGGCGGGGAAGACCGCGGGCATCACTGCCTTCATCTTCACAAGCCACCTATTTCATCACTTTGGCGGCCATCTTGATTTGACAGCACCACTGTGGGCGGAGCCTACCCTGTTACCAGGAGGAGGGGCTTGGCATCCCCTTATTTGCCGCCGCGCGCTGCGCGTGAACAAAAGCTCCAGCTCTACAAACGTGGCCGTGACCACTGCACCCCAGCACTTTCATCACCTTGCACTTTGAACTGCACTTTGCCCAGGCGGGGAAGACCGCGGGCATCACTGCCTTCATCTTCACAAGCCACCTATTTCACCACTTTGGCGGCCATCTTGATTTGACAGCACCACTGTGGGCGGAGCCTACCCTGTTACCAGGAGGAGGGGCTTGGCATCCCCTTATTTGCCGCCGCGCGCTGCGCGTCAACAAAAGCTCCAGCTCTACAAACGTGGCCGTGACCACTGCACCCCAGCACTTTCATCACCTTGCACTTTGAACTGCACTTTGCCCAGGCGGGGAAGACCGCGGGCATCACTGCCTTCATCTTCACAAGCCACCTATTTCACCACTTTGGTGGCCATCTTGATTTGACAGCACCACTGTGGGCGGAGCCTACCCTGTTACCAGGTGGAAGGGCTTGGCATCCCCTTATTTGCCGCCGCGCGCTGCGCGTGAACAAAAGCTTCAGCTCTACAAACGTGGCCGTGACCACTGCACCCCAGCACTTTCATCACCTTGCACTTTGAACTGCACTTTGCCCAGGCGGGGAAGACCGCGGGCATCACTGCCTTCATCTTCACAAGCCACCTATTTCACCACTTTGGCGGCCATCTTGATTTGACAGCACCACTGTGGGCGGAGCCTACCCTGTTACCAGGAGGAGGGGCTTGGCATCCCCTTATTTGCCGCCGCGCTCTGCGCGGAGCGCAGCGGGCGCAGGCGGCGATCCGGCGGCGCACCGGAGGCGCGCCAGAGGGAAGCCCGTCTGTGCCCGTCCGTGCCCCGGATGGGCGGACCAACAACAACTTATCTATCTCTCACTTTGTTTTTATTAATCCTCCCCCCATCTTTATTAATCCTCCCCCCCATTGTTTACCTATTCATTTCTTTTAACGCTGTTATTCTTGAAACTTCATCCAGTCTCCAAACTGTAAGTGTTACTCTGCGCATTCTTTATCGCTATCGATCATTTTTATGCTAAATGTTAAGATCATATATCTCTGACAATTGGTAAAACTTGTCGTTATCTGTTATTGTCATATATAATTGATTGTGCCTCAGCTGTTGAAACCTTGTAGCATCATGAGTAACCTGAATTATTCTGCTTCTTATTTAAAGGCTTTAAATACTCATGGCCCAATAAGTATTCGCACTGCCCTCAAATTAAAGAAAAATAAAATATTATCTCACTATGGAAGCTCCCAAATTAAAACTATTCTTAATTTGGCCAGCAACCTTAGCGAGACTAATAATACTCTAAAGAGCAATCATGGCCCGTCTTTTAAGGGTGCACTATTGAATGCCCGCTCAGCAATTAAGAACGCTGAGGCCATCAACATCATAATTAAAGATAACAACCTTGATTTTCTATTTTTAACGGAAACATGGTTTTCCCCCTCAGCCCCACCTCGTCTTGATGAATTGGCCCCCCTTGGATATCACATACTTATGTGCAATCGGGCAACAAGAAGAGGCGGGGGGATTGCGATTATTTTTAAAGAACATCTTAAAATCAGGGAAAATGAGATGGAGGTGACATCCTTCACCACATTTGAATATCTCTCCCTCCTATGGCAGCGCACTGAGAGGGAGACGGCAGGTCTAGCTCTCATTTATCACCCGCCTAATACTAGTACCCCCGTCTTTATGGAGGAGATATCTGAACTGCTAACTACTATTAGGATTTTTTTCTCCGTTTTTACCTTCTCTTTTTATCCAGTTCTCTACTGTATATATTTCAGAATGGTTTAATAGTCCTATACTTGTTACCTTTTGTCCATTAACAATTTATTTTGGTCTTATCTTGATAATTAAGTGTATATAATTGAAGGGAATTCTTATCTGTTCTCACATTAGGTGAATTTAAAAACTCTACAAACGTGGCCGTGACCACTGCACCCCAGCACTTTCATCACCTTGCACTTTGAACTGCACTTTGCCCAGGCGGGGAAGACCGCGGGCATCACTGCCTTCATCTTCACAAGCCACCTATTTCATCACTTTGGCGGCCATCTTGATTTGACAGCACCACTGTGGGCGGAGCCTACCCTGTTACCAGGAGGAGGGGCTTGGCATCCCCTTATTTGCCGCCGCGCGCTGCGCGTGAACAAAAGCTCCAGCTCTACAAACGTGGCCGTGACCACTGCACCCCAGCACTTTCATCACCTTGCACTTTGAACTGCACTTTGCCCAGGCGGGGAAGACCGCGGGCATCACTGCCTTCATCTTCACAAGCCACCTATTTCACCACTTTGGCGGCCATCTTGATTTGACAGCACCACTGTGGGCGGAGCCTACCCTGTTACCAGGAGGAGGGGCTTGGCATCCCCTTATTTGCCGCCGCGCGCTGCGCGTGAACAAAAGCTCCAGCTCTACAAACGTGGCCGTGACCACTGCACCCCAGCACTTTCATCACCTTGCACTTTGAACTGCACTTTGCCCAGGCGGGGAAGACCGCGGGCATCACTGCCTTCATCTTCACAAGCCACCTATTTCACCACTTTGGCGGCCATCTTGATTTGACAGCACCACTGTGGGCGGAGCCTACCCTGTTACCAGGAGGAGGGGCTTGGCATCCCCTTATTTGCCGCCGCGCGCTGCGCGTCAACAAAAGCTCCAGCTCTACAAACGTGGCCGTGACCACTGCACCCCAGCACTTTCATCACCTTGCACTTTGAACTGCACTTTGCCCAGGCGGGGAAGACCGCGGGCATCACTGCCTTCATCTTCACAAGCCACCTATTTCACCACTTTGGTGGCCATCTTGATTTGACAGCACCACTGTGGGCGGAGCCTACCCTGTTACCAGGTGGAGGGGCTTGGCATCCCCTTATTTGCCGCCGCGCGCTGCGCGTGAACAAAAGCTTCAGCTCTACAAACGTGGCCGTGACCACTGCACCCCAGCACTTTCATCACCTTGCACTTTGAACTGCACTTTGCCCAGACGGGGAAGACCGCGGGCATCACTGCCTTCATCTTCACAAGCCACCTATTTCACCACTTTGGCGGCCATCTTGATTTGACAGCACCAATGTGGGCGGAGCCTACCCTGTTACCAGGAGGAGGGGCTTGGCATCCCCTTATTTGCCGCCGCGCTCTGCGCGGAGCGCAGCGGGCGCAGGCGGCGATCCGGCGGCGCACCGGAGGCGCGCCAGAGGGAAGCCCGTCTGTGCCCGTCCGTGCCCCGGACGGGCGGACCAACAACAACTTATCTATCTCTCACTTTGTTTTTATTAATCCTCCCCCCATCTTTATTAATCCTCCCCCCCATTGTTTACCTATTCATTTCTTTTAACGCTGTTATTCTTGAAACTTCATCCAGTCTCCAAACTGTAAGTGTTACTCTGCGCATTCTTTATCGCTATCGATCATTTTTATGCTAAATGTTAAGATCATATATCTCTGACAATTGGTAAAACTTGTCGTTATCTGTTATTGTCATATATAATTGATTGTGCCTCAGCTGTTGAAACCTTGTAGCATCATGAGTAACCTGAATTATTCTGCTTCTTATTTAAAGGCTTTAAATACTCATGGCCCAATAAGTATTCGCACTGCCCTCAAATTAAAGAAAAATAAAATATTATCTCACTATGGAAGCTCCCAAATTAAAACTATTCTTAATTTGGCCAGCAACCTTAGCGAGACTAATAATACTCTAAAGAGCAATCATGGCCCGTCTTTTAAGGGTGCACTATTGAATGCCCGCTCAGCAATTAAGAACGCTGAGGCCATCAACATCATAATTAAAGATAACAACCTTGATTTTCTATTTTTAACGGAAACATGGTTTTCCCCCTCAGCCCCACCTCGTCTTGATGAATTGGCCCCCCTTGGATATCACATACTTATGTGCAATCGGGCAACAAGAAGAGGCGGGGGGATTGCGATTATTTTTAAAGAACATCTTAAAATCAGGGAAAATGAGATGGAGGTGACATCCTTCACCACATTTGAATATCTCTCCCTCCTATGGCAGCGCACTGAGAGGGAGACGGCAGGTCTAGCTCTCATTTATCACCCGCCTAATACTAGTACCCCCGTCTTTATGGAGGAGATATCTGAACTGCTAACTACTATTAGTCTTAAGTTTGCCTCCTCCATTATTTTGGGAGAGTTTAACATATGGGCTGATTCTCCTATGGACTCTCATGCCCAGAGTTTAATACTCTACGCAAAAACCATAGGGTATAACCAAGTAGTGTCCGGCCCCACACATAGAGCCGGACACACGCTAGACTGGATTTTCCACAATGGGTTGATTTCTTCGACTACTACTCCTCAACCCACGGCCTGGAGTGATCATAATCTGATCAAGTTTGAGGCAGTAGGTGTTGAAATGAAGAAAATCCCCCACATCCCAAAAATAAATAATATCTGCTCTTGGTCTCGAGATATTTCCAAAGTCACCGGACCTCTTCTTAGTACAACTTTTTCCAGCAAAATGGACTCCATTAAATTTCATGCTTCCCACACAGTAGAAGAGAAAATCTTACTGTTCAATTCAGTGATTGTAGAATCAATAGAACTTTTAGCCCCCATGAAAAAAACTTGTCTAGTAAGACAAGTAGATAAAAACCCTCCCTGGTTTAATCAGGTGACCAGGGAGATGAAATGGCGTAGTCGAGCAGCTGAAAAACGGTGGAGAAAAGATTATAATGCCGACCTCAAATTGGAATATTTAAAATCTTTAAAATTATATAAATCTAGTATTAAAAATACGAAAAAACAATATTTTACAGATAAGATTACAAAAGCGAAGAACTCAGCGGCAGAGCTTTTTCGCACAACAAACCTCCTAGCAAATCCTAACTGTTCGCTTCCCCAAGAAGAAACATCTCAAAAGCTTTGCGAATCCCTCTCTCACTTTTTTAAACAAAAAATTGACCTAATTAGAAGCAACATAGTGGTGGAACCTGATACAGAAACTTTTACACCCTATGATGGCTCGATGTTCTCGAATTTTAAACCCGTTAGTACGCCTGAGATTTTGATCATCCTCAAGTCTCTCCGGGCATCGTCCTCATCGCTTGATCCCTGCACTGCACAGCTGGTGAAGGATGCCGCTGATGTTTTGGCCCCCTATATTACAGACATTGTTAGTATGTCATTTGCCACCGGAGTTGTTCCTGGCATTCTGAAGCAGGCTGTGGTTATCCCACTGCTGAAGAAACCAACTGTGCCACGCTCCGAGTTGAGCAACAATCGACCTATTTCAACCTTGCCTTTTTTGGCCAAGATCATCACGAGAGCGGCGGTTTGGCAAATTCAGCCTCACCTGGAGTCTAATCACATTCTGGATGACTTCCAATCGGGATTTCGACCTGGTAGAGGGACAGAGACTGCCCTGGTTAAAGTCCACGACGATCTCCTGTGGGCCTTGGACAGAGGGGAGGAAATTGCCCTGGTACTCCTGGATTTATCGGCGGCCTTTGACACCATCGACCATGATAGATTGATAGAGAGGCTACTCACTGTGGCTGGTGTGGATGACAGGGCCCTGGCTTGGGTGACCTCATTTCTCCACGACAGGGTTCAAAGGGTAAAATTGGGAACATTTTACTCCTCTAACATCGCCCTGACGTGTGGAGTCCCCCAGGGTTCGGCTTTATCTCCAATCCTGTTTAACATCTATATGAGGCCACTGACCCATATCATCCGCCGCCACATGCTTCCCTATCATATCTATGCCGACGATACCGAGTTGTACTTTCGCCTGGCCAAGAAAAAGGAGGATCAAATCAATCTTTCCTCCTGCCTACAGGATATCCAGTCGTGGATGGGAGCCAATTATCTAAAACTCAATGGCTCCAAAACTGAATGTATCATCTTCAGTAACCAGGAGGTGAATAGTATCTTTCCCTCATGGCCAGACTCGTTTTCTCCATCTCTGAGTCCTGCCGCCAAGGTCAGAGATCTGGGAGTCATCCTCGACTCCAGGTTGACACTGAAGCCCCAGATTAATCAGGTGGTGAGTTTTTGCCACTACCACCTGAAACTTCTGAGGTCTACTTTTAGATTCATTGCCCCCTCCGATCAAATCTCGGTGGTCAACGCCATCATCGGTAGTCGATTGGACTACTGCAATGCTCTGTACCTTGGACTGCCTCAGAACATCATACACAAGCTCCAGTTGATACAGAACGCAGCTGCAAGGCTACTTACGGGTGTGGCCCGCAATGACCATATCACTCCATCATTAAGAGCCTTGCACTGGCTGCCCGTTCGTGAACGGGTTCTGTTTAAAACTGGTTGTTTGGTATACAAGGCAATCCATGGCATGGGACCAGACTATCTGAAGGATAAATTCACACGCTATGCTCCCAGTCGATCCTTGAGATCGGCTGATTTGGACTTATTGAAGATTCCAAATTTCAAAAAGAAAAAGTGCGGAGGGAGGACGAGTGATGTTCAGGGAGCGCAACTTTGGAACTCCCTGCCCCTGACATTAAGACTTGAGAATGATCTACTGAAGTTCCGCCGGAGCTTAAAAACAGTCTTATTTGCTCAGGCGTACGGGATTACATGAAAATTTTAACCCTGGTTTTAAATGCACTTGATTTTAATGCTGTTGTTTGCTGGATATTGTTTTATCTGTTTTTATTGCTGGTATGCGCATCGAGACCCTATGGGTAACAAGACTGCGTTTCTTAAGAATTTTTCATAAATAAATAAATAAATAAATATAGAAGTACATTAGAATATATATTCCTTGTATAAACCGAACAATATAGGGTTAAATAACTCTTAGATATATCCAGTATAGGAATGCATTTAAGTGAAAGCCTCTTAGATGTAATGTGTAGAGAAGCGAGCAATAAGTGAACGCACAAGGTGGTGTTAAATGTATTTATTTATTTTTTGACTGACGTTGTTTCTTTACTGATACTGTTTCTCTTCTCCGCTCCTGTCCCGTTCGAATTTGATCCATAAGTATGTATAACTCGGTATGTAAAACTATACGAGAATAGTGATATCTCATTGGACAATTAGGACACGTGGGACTGTTTAGTAAGACGTCATATGCGGAAGTAATACACACGAAAAGGAGGCTTGGAACACAATTCACGATCAGCTGAAAACACTGAGGAATCGGCGAAAGAACAGGTGATAATTAAAGCAGCACGAGGAAGATATATAAAAGCAGGACTCCAGGTAGCTGGAGGATCAGATTGGACCCAGCTGAGGAAGCCGTTGGAACTACGGTGAAACGCGTTCTGGGGAATGCTCCAGTGATGACCTTATGCCCATTAGAGATATTTTAAGTACTTTCTTATTTGATATTGGTTCTTTATACCATTTATTCAGCATGATTTTTTGTTTTTTATACAAATAAAGTTTCAACTCTTAAATTTATTTGGGCTGTCGGTTCCTGCATATAGGAGTGTAGTCCTTAACTACACAAAGTGCTGTGACAGAGCCGAACGGAGTGGCTCTATGTTTGTGAGTATATATTAATTTGAGTGTGCATATTATTGGTGATCTGCAATACTGCACCATATATGCATTCTATTGAAGTTCTAGAAGACAAGACACAAGACTGCATAACCTAAAGAAGGGGAAGGTCGCCTCTACGGACCTACTAGCGTTTATCCCTGAGCTTTGGTGTTAAGCTCAGGAGAATGTGAGTGTATTGGTTATTAGCCATATAAGACTATATAAGTATATACGTTATCACACTATTAGAGGTTTTTAATTATAGGTGCATTCTGGAACACACATCCTTTGTGGAATTGTTACCAATACGAATATCCTCGGGTTTGGCTCTTAAAGAACACCATATATGTATGCAGCACCTTTATTTTTTGTTGGGTTGTATGTGAGTTGGTGTAACTAAGAAAGATTACATCCAGGTGTTACAGCGGCTGTTTTTGAAATTGCTCCATATTGGATTGGATTGTTTTGTTATTGCTACACCAGTATATATTTTCTATTCCACAGTAGCGCATCTACCCTGGGCATTGGGTGGGCGTCGGTCATGGTTTTATCATTGAGTTTCCGATAGTCCACACAGAATCTGGTAGTGCCATCTTTCTTGGGTACTAGCACCACTGGGGACGCCCAGGGACTATTGGAGGATTCAATGACACCTAGTCTGAGCATATCGTCTATCTCTTCCTTCATCCCTGCCCTAACTGCTTCGGGGATCCGGTAGGGGGCCTGTCTTAAGGGTTGCTGCCCTGGGATGTCTACTTGGTGGGTGGCTAAGTCCGTGTACCCGGGTTCCTGAGGAAAGATAGAGTGTTTTTCTATAGCAGTTTGTGTAGCTGCTCCCTCTCTACTGGATTAAGCCTGTCCCTTATCTGCACTTGGTTCACTAAATCAGACGGGAGGTTCTGGTCTAACAGGTTGGGTATGGGAAGGCTATCGGGGTCTTCGTAAGCGGGGCTGCATATGGCTGCCACATCTTCCTGTCTTTCCAGGTATTCCTTAAGCATATTTATGTGGAATATTTTCTGCAGACTTTCATCGTGGCGGCTAGCAATCACGTATATAGTTTCCCCGCGTTTCTCTACTACTTGGTAAGGTCCCTGCCAGGCGGCTTGTAATTTGTCTGCTTTAACAGGTTCGATAACCATAACCTTCTGTCCTATATAAAAACTCCTCCTCCGTGCCCCCCTGTCATACCAGACTTTCTGTCGCCTCTGGGCCGCCTGGAGGTTAGCCTGGACTGACCGGGCTAATTGCTCCATACGGTCCCTAAGCTCCAGCACGTAAGGTACGATGGGGACTCCGGCATTCTCGGTCTCTCCCTCCCAGTGCTCACGGATAAGGTTCAGGGGTCCCCGTAATTGCGTCCGTATAGCAGCTCAAAGGGAGAGAACCCTGTTGTTTCCTGGGGCACCTCCCGGTAAGCGAACAGGAGATGCGACAGGAAGCGTTCCCAGTCCCTATATTCCTGGGTGAAAGTTTTCAGCATTTGTTTGAAGGTTCCATTGAACCTCTCACAGAGCCCATTAGTCTGCGGGTGGTAAGGGGAGCTGAGTAGGGATTTTATTTTGCGAGACATGCCATAGCTGTTGCGTTAGTTCGGCAGTGAACTGGGTGCCCCGGTCGGATAGGATTTCCCTGCGGAATCCTACCTGAGAGAATACCTGAACCAACGCATTAGCTACGGTGTCTGCTTGGATGTTGGATAGAGCCACTGCCTCTGGGTAGCGAGTAGCAAAGTCCACCATGGTAATATATGTCTTCCCGGATGGACTGGGGGTGGCGAGTGGCCCCACTAAATCGATAGCTACCCGGCTAAATGGTTCTTCTATAATGGGCATGTTGACGAGGTGTGCCTTGGGGTGGTCTCCTCTCTTCCCCACCCTTTGGCAGTATTACAGTATGTCCTCACATCTGCATGTACCCCTGGCCAGAAAAAGGCATGGGTGATACGGTGGAGGGTACGGGTTACGGCTAGGTGCACGGCTAATGGGATGTCGTGACCCACTCAGAGGATTTTCTGTCTATACTTGTGGGGGATGACTAACTGTCTCCTACGGTGGCCCTTTTTCTTGGTATGTCTGTACAACCTGCCTTGCTCCCACGCAAATGTTTCGTGGTCTAACCACCCCAGCCCCAGTTCCCTATACTTCTGGAGGGTCGGGTCGGCTTTAGTCTCCACCTCAAAGGCTGCAGGTGTATCCCACGGGGAATTGGTCACAGTCGGGGATAGTCTTACCTGAGTCTCCCGCACTGGTGAAGGGTCTTGTTGTCTCCCTGCTTGCAACTGGGTAGTTACGGGATGCGCCTCAGTGTTGTAGGAAGGGGAATATGTTGAAGTCATGGGGCCCAAGTCGTTGCCCAGTGCCTCAGCGGGCAAGTTGTCCATAATCCCCACCCTCATGAGTCCCTTACCCGCACCCCAGTCCAAATGTACTTTGGCCGTTGATAGCTTGTATACATCCCCTCCAGCCACCCTGACAGCCACAGTGCTTTCGGAGCGCTTATGTTCTGGACCAGGCGGCCTTGTACCAGGGTGATAGTGGCCCCGATGTCTCTTAACCCCTGAGTAGGGCGGCCATCCAGCAATAACTCTAGTCTGTGACATTTGAAGCAGGTGGGACGTGGGCGTTCTTGGGGGTAATTGTTTGGTGGCCCGGTGTATCGGGTAGGTCCTGCTGGCACAGGCGTACGAAACTCAGTTCGTGGGCTAGTTCGGTGATTGTCTCTAGGTTCAGTACGTATCACCGTTCGGGAGTTAGTGAACTCCTGTATCTGAGAGTCTCGGTGCTCGTCGGCCAATTTCGCGGCTTCGTTGAGGTTGCTAGGTCGTCGGTCTTTTAACCATTCTCTGATCTAGTCCATCATAGAAATGCTCTAGCAATAATAGTAATAGCAGTGACTGCCTGACATCCGTAACAGCCCTCCACATTCGGTGCACCCATTTGGCATGTGTGTCATTCGGCTTCTTTTTCGTGCTACGGAACTGCCTGCGATAGGTGTCGGGGGTCACCGCATACCATCTCAGCAGTGTGTCTTTTACTAGCGGGTATTGGGCCACCTCTTCGGTGTCGAGGGTCGTAAAGGCTTCCATCGCTCGCCCTGCTAGCTTCCCCGCCAAGATACGAGGCCATTCCTCGTGGGGATTTGATGAAGGGCACATTGCCTCTCGAAGTCTGCTAAAAATTTGTCAATTCCCATCTCGCTTTCCACGAACTTCTTGAATGCTGCAAACGGAATCTTTCATTGCCCCACAAGCTAGATGGGGTTGCTCGATACAGTTGTGGTAGGGCCATGCTGGGCGGTCAGTACGCTGAGCTTGTGGGCTCTAGCTCTTTATATATCCGCCTCTGCCTCCGCCATCAGTTTCTGCACCAGATTTAGAGAAGGGTTCGGCCCATATAGTGGGAGCCTTTCACTAACAATCCTCGTTTTCTCGTCGCTGGGCATTACCGTGGTCTCTGCCATGGTGAAGCTCTGGTCTAGCTCAGTTAAATCAGCAATCAGCTCTCTCCTCGGACGGTTGCTCGCGTTTCCACCTCGGCTTTCGAGTAAATCTTTTAAGGTGGTGCGCTTTAGCTTATCGTAGGCGTTCTCCATCCGTTCTGTACCTCTCCTAGGAATTCCAGGATGATCCTGCCGCTGACACCAATTGTTATGGTTGCCTCCGGTCTTGCAGGAGGTTGGAATGCTTGGATGTCCTGGTTCCCAAACTTGGAGAGTCGAACGCTGCTTCAATGGGCAAGAACCTGTAAGTGTATAACATCCCACTAGCTATGGTAGAGCTAGGATTCCTGGTTCCATACAACACTAGTCAAGGCTGCGAGTTGATGGTAAAACAAACTGAGTTTAATGTCACACAGGCATCGCTATTTATGCAAAACCCAGGTCCAGGGACAGCCCCCTCTGGACCTGATGGGATACAGGGACAATATGAACAGTTGACCAATGTATCCTTTGAAATTGTTACCGCCCAGCTTGGAGATAATGAGTCCAACAGTTGGGACAATGTAATTATCTCCAAGCGCCCAAAATCTCACATTTTATTACATATAAAACCGTATAAAATAGAAACATAGAAACATAGAAACATAGAATGTGACGGCAGATAAGAACCATTCAGCCCATCTAGTCTGCCCAGTTTTCTAAATACTTTCATTAGTCCCTGGCCTTATCTTATAGTTAGGATAGCCTTATGCCTATCCCACGCATGCTTAAACTCCTTTACTGTGTTAACCTCTACCACTTCAGATGGATGACTATTCCATGCATCCACTACCCTCTCAGTAAAGTAATACTTCCTGGTATTATTTTTAAACCTTTGCCCCTCTAATTTAAGACTACGTCCTCTTGTTGTGGTAGTTATTCTTCTTTTAAATATAGTCTCCTCCTTTACTGTGTTGATTCCCTTTATGTATTTAAATGTTTCTATCATCCCCCCTGTCTCGTCTTTCCTCCAAGCTATACATGTTAAGATCCTTTAAACTTTCCTGGTAAGTTTTATCCTGCAATCCATGAACCAGTTTAGTAGCCCTTCTTTAAACTCTCTCTAAGGTATCAATATCCTTCTGAAGATATGGTCTCCAGTACTGTGTACAGTACTCCAAGTGAGGTCTCACCAGTGTTCTGTACAATGGCATGAGCACTTCCCTCTTTCTACTGCTAATACCTCTCCATATACAACCAAGCATTCTGCTACCATTTCCTGCTGCTCTATTACATTGTCTGCCTACCTTTAAGTCATCAGAAATAATCACCCCTAAATCCCTTTCCTCAGATGTTGAGGTTAGGAGTCTATAAAATATTCCGTACTCTGCCCTTGGGTTTTTACGTCCAAGATGCATTATCTTGCACTTATCCACATTAAATGTCAGTTGCCACAACTCTGACCATTTTTCTAGTTTACCTAAATCATTTGCCATTTGGCTTATCCCTCCTGGAACATCAACCCTGTTACATATCTTAGTATCATCCGCAAAAAGACACACCTTACCATCAAGACCTTCTGCAATATCACTAATAAAAATATTAAAGAGAATGGGTCCAAGTACAGATCCCTGAGGTACCCCACTGGTGACAAGCCCAATCTTCGAATATACTCCATTGACTACAACCCTCTGTTGCCTGTCACTCAGCCACTGCCTTACCCAATCTATGTGCAACAGTGTCAAAAGCCTTACTGAAATCTAGGAAATCTAGGTAAGCAATGTCTACTGCACCACCCTGATCTATAATTTTAGTTACCCAATCAAAAAAATCAATAAGATTAGTTTGGCATGTTCTCCCTGAAGTAACCCCATGTGGTCTCTGATCTTGAAATCCATGTGTTTTTAGATGTTCATCAATCCTATCCTTTAACATGGTTTCCATCACTTTCCCCACTACTGAAGTAAGGCTTACTGGCCTATAGTTGCCCGACTCCTCCCTATTACCTTTCTTGTGAATAGGCACAACATTCGCTAACTTCCAATCTTCTGGGACTACTCCTGTTAACAATGATTGGTTAAATAAATCCGTTAATGGTTTTGCTAGTACACCACTAAGCTCTTTTAATAGCTTTGGGTGTATTCCATCAGGTCCCATTGACTTATTTGTCTTTACTTTTGACAGTTGAAATAGAACCTCTTCCTCTGTAGACTCACGTGTAATAAATGACTCATTTATCCTTTTTCCTTCATTTGGTCCCTTTCCTTCATTTTCATCTGCAAATACCGAACAAAGATATTCATTGAGGCAGTCAGCTAGACCTTTATCCTCATCTACATACCTCCCTTCTTTTGTTTTTAATCTAACTAATCCTGTTTTACTTTTCTCTTCTCATTTATGTATCTAAAAAAAGTTTTGGCCCCCTTTTTTACTGACTGTGCTATTTTCTCTTCTGTGTGTGATTTGGAAGCTCTTGTGACTTGCTTAGCCTCTTTCTGCCTAATCTTATAGGTCATTCTGTCTTCCTCACTCTGTTTTTTTTATAATTACTAAATGCTAACTTTTTGTTTTTTACTATTTTGGCCACATCTGCGGAGTACCACAGTGGTTTCTTGAATTTTTTGCTTTTACTGACAAGCCTAATGCAATTTTCTGTTGCCTTCAGTAGTGCAACTTTTAAATAATCCCATATCTTTTGGACTCCATTTAAATTGCTCCAGTCTGATAATGACTCCTATTATTATTACACATATTCTAATTTTAGAAAAGTCTGTTTTTCAAAAGTCTAAAACTTTTGTTTTTGTGTGGTGTGACTCAGTCACAGTTCTTATATTAAACCACACTGACTGATGATCACTGGATCCTAAACTTTCACCTAAAGTAATATCTGATACCAAATCTCCATTTGTTAACACTAAATCTAGTATGGCCTCTTTACGAGTTGGCTCCTCAACTACTTGTTTTAGAGACAATCCCAGTAGGGAGTTTAGAATATGTGTGCTCCTGGCACAAGTAGCTATTTTTGTTTTCCAATTCACATCAGGAAGATTAAAGTCACCCATGATGATAACTTCCCCCTTCATTGTCAATTTAGCTATTTCTTCAACTAGTAGATTATCTAACTCTTCAATTTGTCCTGGGGGCCTGTAAATCACACCTACACGAGTTACTGTGTGATTACCAAATTCTAACGTAACTTTAATACTTGAATAGACATATCTCCCATTCCACCGTTCATTATGTAGCCCAGTTCTGAGTGCAGCAGATAGACGAATAGCGCTCAGAACTCACGAACGATATGGCTAGTCTCCTCAATATAAAGTCCATTCGTGTCTTTTGTCCCGAACACGAGATGGCGGCCATGTTTTCAGGGTGATAGATGGAGAGCGGGATCTGGACCTAAAACCCCTGGAACGAGTAGTGGCTGAGCAATTATGCGAATACTGCTCATAGCATGGTTGTCTTAGCTCTTCGTGAACCAAACGGAGACCGCCATGAAAGGGGGTACTTAACTTGTGGGTAACCGCAGCTTCGACATTCTAATTGGGACCACACGCCAGGATGCAGGTGGGCCTCGTTCGGGAGTCTTTCGTGTGTTCAGTTCGGTGAATTATTACACGAACGAGGCCACCCTGAGACAGTCAATTAGGCTTGTGGTTAACCGCAGACCGCAGCTTCCCGGCGGTCAATTAGAGGAACGCTCCGCTCGTGGGGTGGTCGGTTGTTTGGTACTTTCAAAGGTGACCGGGGTTAAGTGGCGGCACACGCCAAGGGCTGGGTGGTCCGTTGTTCGTATACACAAATAAATAACTATAACTGGTCATGGAATGGGTTTGCACAGTCTGAATACCAAAAAAGGTATTGGGTGAATAAAAGAGAGTACTTCTGTAACAGTTTGTAGGGTTCTTGTAACAATAAGAAAAAGAAAAAAGAAAAAATTCTGGAAAAAGGAGTAAAATAAAGAGTTACACTGAAAAACATCAATACGGGTGGATTTCACCATAATCTTTTCACTAGTAAGAACAGCATCGAAAGCGTTAAAAAAAAAATTCTGTACAGTCGCATGGTGGAGGAGCTCCCACCACAAAAACTGTTTATACTGAGCATGAAATGATACCGGGGTACGCTACCCATGTCGGGGACTCCCTGGTGAACCACCCGATACCAGACTCGAGTGTACCCTGTAATCATGAACCCAAGGTGGCAGGCTGCGGCCTGCGGTGAACGGAGCTGGGGGGAAGACGGACGCTTTCCTCGCCGGAGGTACTGAGTCACTGACTCACTCAGGACAGGTGGGGGTGATACCGGTCCATCCCCTCCAGGCAGCAGGGGCCTGTCACCCCAGAATGGTATGGTATATGCTTGTATATGCTTATGGAGATTGCCAGGCAGCAGGGCCTGTCAACTACTCACTTAATGAGGCCAAGCCTGCCTGCCTGGAAATCTCCATAAGCATATACAAGCATATACCATACCATTCTGGGGTGAAGAAGGAATTTTTTTCGTAGCTTGTTGCAAAATTGTGCTATAAACTGGGTTTTTTGCCTTCTTTTGGATCAACAGCAAAAAGCAAATGTGAGGAAGGCTGAACTTGATGGACGCAAGTTCCAGCCTCCTGGAACATCAACCCTGTTACATATCTTAGTATCATCAGCAAAAAGACATACCTTACCATCAAGACCTTCTGCAATATCACTAATAAAAATATTAAAGAGAATGGGTCCAAGTACAGATCCCTGAGGTACCCCACTGGTGACAAGCCCAAGCTTCGAATATACTCCATTGACTACAAACCCTCTGTTGCCTGTCACTCAGCCACTGCTTTACCAATTCAACAATATTGGAATCCAAACTTAAAGATTGCAGTTTATTGATAAGCCTTCTATGTGCAACAGTGTCAAAAGCCTTACTGAAATCTAGGTAAGCGGTGGGTGGGGGCCATAAATAAGCCTTCTGTGTGCAACAGTGTCAAACAGTGTTATTGATAAGCCTTCTATGTTCAACAGTGTCAAAAGCCTTACTGAAATCTAGGTAAGCGGTGGGTGGGGGCCTCCCTCCCGGCCCACACCCCTGAGCAGTGGGTGGGGCCATAAATAAAAATTCTCCCCCCAGGTGACTAGGTGTCCCCAAACCCCTAGTCACCACCCTCCCCCCAAATAAAATTACCCCTACCTACCCCCCTCACCCTAAAAATAATGAGGGAGAGACCATTAGCTAAGTACCTGTAAAAAAAAAAAAAAAAAAAAATACCATTTGATGTTTTCTTTTTTCTAAAATCTTCTTTTTTCAGCCCCAAAAAAGGCAAATAAAAATCTAGAATAACCGACGCACTTTAAAAAAAAAAAAAAACAAGCGCAAAAAATAAATAATCCTTCTTCACCCATGGAGGGCTCCGCGCAGACTGAGCTCTGCAGGGCGGGGGAAGGCCTTGCCCCGCCCTGCAATTAGGCTCAGAGCACTCTGATTGGTGGGTTTAAGCTATCCAATCAGAGTACTCTGACAGGTAAATGAAGAGACTGACAGGTAAGTCTCTACATTTACCTGTCACAGCACTCTGATTGGTTGGCTTGAAATCCACCAATCAGAGTGCTCTGTGTCATTTTACACAGCGTGGGAAAGTTCTGTGAAACAGCATTTCAGACTGTTAAAAATGAACTAACCAATGCTCCTTTCTTGGCTGCCCCAAGTTCTCAGCCAAGTAGGAGAAGACTGAGGGGAACATCCTGTTGCCTACATCAGCAGAAAGCTCCTGCCACGAGAGGTCAGCTATGCAGCCGTGGTAAAGGTGTGCTGGCCCTGGTGTGGGCATTAAAGAAACTGACTCCCTACCTGTATGGACAAGAGTTCACTCTGGTTACTGATCATAACCCATTGGTGTGGCTATCCCGGGTCTCAGGAAATAATGGCAGACTATTACGCTGGAGCTTGTCACTACAGCCATTCAACTTTACCGTCGCTTACAGACCCGGGAAGCAGAATGGCAACGCCGATGGGTTATCAAGACAAACAGACCTCAGTCCAGAATAACCGCAGCTCTGGAAAGCCTTAATTAGCCCCGAAAAGGGGTCAAACCATGTCTGCCAGAGTGTTCCACAAGGAGGGAGCCATGTTAAAGAAGTCCCCTCTGTCTGCTACATCCCGGTTACCTTGCTATTATTTTTGTTACTCTTACCGGAACAATTATTGCAGGCCATTCGTATGTATGAATGGCCGACCACCCGGCCCCTGGCGTGTGCCACTAATTAACTCCATTCACCTTTCTAAACACCGAACAAGCTAACGAACGGACGACCACCCTACCTGAGGAGTGTGCCTACAATCAACCACCCAGGAGCTGCATTTTTTGTGATTAACCGCAGCCTAATTGACTGTCATTAAGGTTGTCACCGTTCGTATGTAAAAGGTCGAACGCGATACCGAACTAAGAGTCAAACTAACTCCCGAACGCATGACCACCCTGTTACGGACCGTTTCAGCATAAAAGGGGAAAAATCCGTTTAGGCGATAATCCCCTTTTCACAAAAAGGCACAGCTACTGTAAAAGCACCAAAACTCACGAATTCGAATATAGGTGAATACATCAAACTCCCGAACTGCATACCAGGGAATAAGATAGCACTCCAAACTGGAACCTCACAAATAGCTGCTAGCAGACGAACAGGAAAAGCAGACATCAGCTTACACTCCTAGCAGTCAATCTCCAGCAGCATACAGTGAATCCCCCCAAGAACGAGACAAGGCTCCGTGTTGAAGGTCAAGCAGTGGTCTGTTTATTCAGGGCTACCTGCCCCTGTATTTATGCAGGTCTCCCACCTGGTGGACACTCCCCTAGGGGACCAGATGGAAGACTGAAACAGCAGACAGACATGTATCATTTTCGTACACACACAACCACAATACTTTCCCACCATGCATCTTGGTTTCCTCCTCCCTGCCCTGGAGATAATTAATGAAGTAATTCAATTATCTCTTAGGACAAAGGCCAGACTCCATTATGCACATGGTGACACAGAAACAGTATATCACTTTAAAATACATACAGACACATTTTATACATAAAACACAGACATGTAACATATCCCCAGATAGCTCAGGTCTGGGTGCACATTATTAGGTGAATGGCACCCAGACCACACAAATACATTTTAATTGTCATGGAGCCAAAGTCTTTAATTATACGAACAGGCTCCATGGCAGGCTATCTGGGTTACTACAGTTCACATAAAACAAACTACCGAATTTCCCTGCATTCACCAAATCCATACGAATTAGAACCAGGGGCTGGAGGTTCAGCGGTGCCTGCACGTAAAAGTGTCCGATTTTGGTGAATGAAAGCCGGGCAGAAAAGCGCTGGCTGCCCGGGGAGCTCCAGAACACCGCCACCTAGCGGGCGCAAAGTGTAACAGCGGCCACACAGTTAACAAGCAATTAAGCTGCGGTTAACCGCAGCTTCAGGGAGGTAAATTGGCAGCACACTCCAGCTTCTGGGTGGCCAATTAACAACGCCGGCCGGCTTCCCACGGCTCTGGGGAGGTTGGTGAACGGCTGTTTGTTCGGTATATGAAATCTACCGAACTGCTGTGCAGAAAGAAGGGAGATAGTAGGCGCTCGCTATAGTGATCAGGCAGCAGTATACAAAACAAGGATTCCCCAACCTTGTGAGTGAATAATAGAAAGAAGAAGGGCGTATACCGCGCCTATTAGTTTAAATTAAAATATACAGAAAATACATACATATGTTCTTGGATTTTCCAATAAATCGTGACCTCAAAAAAAATTAAGACAAAAAATAATAGTGCAATACAGCAAATTTTATCTTAAAAATAAGTGATTAGTAACTATGTACAGTCCACTCACATGGAGATGAGCTATAACAGAGCTCTACTGTGAAGCGCTTGGACGGTACAATCCCCGTCTTTGGATTGGTAGTAGTTGCCACAGATGTTCTCAACATGCCATGTGCGTAGTTGGTATAAAAAACAGAAAGATAGCAGCAATATGGTGAAGTAAGTACCAATGGTATAATAGATAATAAATGGTATTGTACTTACACTTTCCAGAGCATGTGACCTGCTCTGGTGTAAACAGCTTGGGTGGTATAATCCCCACCAAGGATATACAGGATACCAGGAAATGAAGATAGTAAGTCTAAAAAGTAACTTAAAAGTATACTTTAATATATATAAACAAAACAATGGTTGATAAAATGTAAATATAAAATATAGTCCCACTTAACGTGTTTCGCCTAATAGGCTTCTTCAGAAGAAGCCTATTAGGCGAAACGCGTTAAGTGGGACTATATTTTATATTTACATTTTATCAACCATTGTTTTGTTTATATATATTAAAGTATACTTTTAAGTTACTTTTTAGACTTACTATCTTCATTTCCTGGTATCCTGTATATCCTTGGTGGGGATTATACCACCCAAGCTGTTTACACCAGAGCAGGTCACATGCTCTGGAAAGTGTAAGTACAATACCATTTATTATCTATTATACCATTGGTACTTACTTCACCATATTGCTGCTATCTTTCTGTTTTTTATACCAACTACGCACATGGCATATTGAGAACATCTGTGGCAACTACTACCAATCCAAAGACGGGGATTGTACCGTCCAAGCGCTTCACAGTAGAGCTCTGTTATAGCTCATCTCCATGTGAGTGGACTGTACATAGTTACTAATCACTTATTTTTAAGATAAAATTTGCTGTATTGCACTATTATTTTTTGTCTTAATTTTTTTTGAGGTCACGATTTATTGGAAAATCCAAGAACAAATGTATGTATTTTCTGTATATTTTAATTTAAACTAATAGGCGCGGTATACGCCCTTCTTCTTTCTGCTGTGCAGAAAGGGAGAAATAAATCCTTCTGCACAGCAAAATGAACCCTTTAGCTGCCGGTCCATAATCCAAATGCAGCAGGCGGGCAACCAGGCTCCTCCAATACAATATGGCGAGATTGGTTTCGTCACATCTCTCCCCCTTTCCAAAAAGACTAACAGGGTACCTGACCTCCTGCCGGTCAGTGCCCTTTTAAGTCCAGCAGCCCACCCACAAAGCAGAAAAAACAGTACAGCCCACCCACAATAAATGGTTACTACACCTGGGTAGAGGAGAATCTTGTCCATGTCCAGGTGCCTCACCACGGCTGTGTGGGGGACCGGTAGGCTGCCTTGGTGGGTTGCTGAGTGGGCAGAGACCAGCGATACTCTGTCCTGGTGCCAGCACTACCACCGGAGTAGTCTGGTTGGAGCCTGGTTGCTGGAGACGGACTGTCTCCCCCTTGGATACACAGCTCTGTCGTGGGGGGGGTAGGACCGACCGTCCCTACCCCCTGTGTGGTGAGTGCAGAGACCACGGTCCCATCTGCACCGGTGGGGGGTTTACAGTCTCCCCCTGGTACATTAAGCTGCCGCTGGGGAGAGGGGGTAACAAGCTCCTCTCCCGATATAACACTCTGCCCATTAATGATCCGCCGCTGGGGAGAGGTGGTAACAATCTCCTCTCCCATACATACTTCCAGTCTTTGCGGAGGGAGACCGACTGTCTCTCCTCCCAATACAGAGTCCTGCTGCTGGGGAAAGGAGGCTGGGCTCTCTATTCCCTGCAGGATACTCTGCCGCTGGGGACTGGAGACTGGGCTCCCAATTCCCGGCAAATAACACTGCCGCTGGAGAATGGAGACTGGGCTCCCAATTCCCGGCACATCACACTGCCGCTGGGGAATGGAGACTGGGCTCCCAATTCCCGAAAAATCACGCTGCCGCTGGGGAGGGAGGACACTGCTCTCCTCTCCCTGTATTTCCCACTGCCTTCCTGGCATACCACTCTGCTGCTGGGGGGCAGGAACAACTACCTCTGCCCCCTGTAACTCAGCCTGCCGCTGGGGAGGGAGGACGCTGCTCTCCTCTCCCTGTACTTCACATTGCCCTCCTGGCATATCACTCTGCTGCTGGGGGGCAGGAACAACTACCTCTGCCCCCTGTAACTCAGCCTGCCGCTGGGGAGGGAGGAGGCTGCTCTCCTCTCCCTGCACTTCACATTGCCCTCCTGGCATATCACTCTGCTGCTGGGGGGCAGGAACAACTACCTCTGCCCCCTGTAACTCAGCCTGCCGCTGGGGAGGGAGGAGGCTGCTCTCCTCTCCCTGCACTTCACACTGCCTTCCTGGCATATCACTCTGCTGCTGGGGGGCAGGAACAACTACCTCTGCCCCCTGTAACTCAGCCTGCCGCTGGGGAGGGAGGACACTGCTCTCCTCTCCCTGCACTTTACACTGCCGCTGGGGAATGGAGACTGGGCTCCCAATTCCCTGCAGGACCGGTGGAGAGACCTCGGTCCCATCTCCACTGGCCACCTGGGGTTCTTCCCAGTAAAACTGTACAATATCTTCCCAGCTGAAGGGGTCTGGATCTGGGTCTGCGCTTCCCTGCTGAGCCTTCTCACTGGAGTGGAACAGATTTTGGTAGCCCTGTTCCAGCTCCATCTCCCGAGTCACCAGGTGGACCAGGTCTTGCTCAATCTTATGAGTGTCGTCCCAGTCATACCTGCTCTCCCTCCACTCAAAGAGATCCTGGAACCGGGCTTGTGTAGCGCTCCCAAACTCAGGCTCTGCAAAAGTCTCCCATAACAAGCCAGGACCATCAAACTCCTCTCCCTCTGGCTTGTCAAGCTCGGCTGTCCAGGGCAGGTACTGAGCTTCATACCACCAGAGCGCCTGGTAGGCATCCTCCAGCCACATTTCCTGAATACTAGGTGTTCCAATTCCCTCACCCATTCCTCCAGGGGCTGCTCGCCCAGGAAGGGCATCCGCAGGGCTACTCGCTTCTGCAACCGCTGCTCCTCCTTGGGGAATCTCCCGTACTGCTGGTATTCCACCATACCCAGTGCCTGGTACCAGATGCCTTTGCGTACTGCATCTCGTTCGTCCATGTCACCCTCATCGAACTCCACTGCTGGTTCCATGCTGGTGCTGTCAGGGTCGCTGTACTGAGACATGCGTTGCCTTCAAATTGTAAAATCCAGAGCGATGGTGTCTCCTGTAGCTGTCCTTCTGGCTGTAGGAACGATCCCACCGCTGCCACCAATGTTACGGACCGTTTCAGCATAAAAGGGGAAAAATCCGTTTAGGCGATAATCCCCTTTTCACAAAAAGGCACAGCTACTGTAAAAGCACCAAAACTCACGAATTCGGATATAGGTGAATACATCAAACTCCCGAACTGCATACCAGGGAATAAGATAGCACTCCAAACTGGAACCTCACGAATAGCTGCTAGCAGACGAACAGGAAAAGCAGACATCAGCTTACACTCCTAGCAGTCAATCTCCAGCAGCATACAGTGAATCCCCCCAAGAACGAGACAAGGCTCCGTGTTGAAGGTCAAGCAGTGGTCTGTTTATTCAGGGCTACCTGCCCCTGTATTTATGCAGGTCTCCCACCTGGTGGACACTCCCCTAGGGGACCAGATGGAAGACTGAAACAGCAGACAGACATGTATCATTTTCGTACACACAGCCACAATACTTTCCCACCATGCATCTTGGTTTCCTCCTCCCTGCCCTGGAGATAATTAATGAAGTAATTCAATTATCTCCTAGGACAAAGGCCAGACTCCATTATGCACATGGTGACACAGAAACAGTATATCACTTTAAAATACATACAGACACATTTTATACATAAAACACAGACATGTAACATATCCCCAGATAGCTCAGGTCTGGGTGCACATTATTAGGTGAATGGCACCCAGACCACACAAATACATTTTAATTGTCATGGAGCCAAATTCTTTAATTATACGAACAGGCTCCATGGCAGGCTATCTGGGTTACTACAGTTCACATAAAACAAACTACCGAATTTCCCTGCATTCACCAAATCCATACGAATTAGAACCAGGGGCTGGAGGTTCAGCGGTGCCTGCACGTAAAAGTGTCCGATTTTGGTGAATGAAAGCCGGGCAGAAAAGCGCTGGCTGCCCGGGGAGCTCCAGAACACCACCACCTAGCGGGCGCAAAGTGTAACAGCGGCCACACAGTTAACAAGCAATTAAGCTGCGGTTAACCGCAGCTTCAGGGAGGTAAATTGGCAGCACACTCCAGCTTCTGGGTGGCCAATTAACAACGCCGGCCGGCTTCCCACGGCTCTGGGGAGGTTGGTGAACGGCTGTTTGTTCGGTATATGAAATCAACCGAACTGCTGTGCAGAAAGGGAGAAATAAATCCTTCTGCACAGCAAAATTAACCCTTTATCTGCCGGTCCATAATCCAAATGCAGCAGGCGGGCAACCAGGCTCCTCCAATACAATGTGGGGAGATTGGTTTCGTCACACACCCGACCCCTGGTGTGTGCCCCCAGTTAACCACCTTGAAGCTGTGGTTTTGTGGTTAACCGCAACATAATTGCTCATTGCCAGGGTGGTTGTCGTTCGGATGTCCGAACACGTGGCAGCGGCCATCTTTTATTGCCGAATGCCCAGCGGGACCTGGTCGTCAAACCTATGGTACTATTTTCGGACAATAGTTTACATGAATCCCGCTGGGATACAGCTTGCCCCGTCTGTTCGCGCATACAACCCCAAAAGACATGCCGTTCGACCCTTTGTCTCCACGAAAGCTACACCGGACCCTGGCCAGATTTCATGGCAGAGGATACACGGGCTGCTAACAGTCGAACAGCCCTGCAGACAAGTTTCACCCCCACGGCATTCGCATACCAAAAGTGAGATCTGAGCGCTTTTCATATATGTTGTGCGCTCAGATCCAAGATGTCTGGGGATGGGTTAAATATGATATTTAAAAACATTTTAATATAAAAGTTATTTGTTTTGATTCAGTTTTCGTGTATCTATAAAAGCGTGGTTATTTCATGTACCTGGAGATAATTGAGTTACTGTAACCGTTGAGACCAATTATCTCCAGAGTAGGAGGGAGTGTTTTTTAAAATGCACTTTATTTCTATTGGCTCTTACACTTTGTAATCCTGTGTACCATCAGGTCCAGAGGGGTGTTCCTCTGGCCTTAAAATATGTATTTAAGCCGTGCATGAGTACCCATTAAACCAGTTCTTCTTATCCTCAACTCGCAGCCTTGACTCCTGTTGTAGGGAAGGTATTATACTAGCTCTACTTATAGCTAGTGGGATATCTACATTTACAGGATTGCTGCTGTATGCTGTTTGGAGCGACACTCTCTCTCTTCAAGATCGGGAACCAGGACATCAAAAGCTCCTCGCACTAGGGAAGTCATCCCACCACTGCCACCACTGTAACCGAAGGTGTCATCCTTCCTCCCCAGCGGCAGTGTGAATTTCAGGGGGCCGATAGTGTCGTACTCCCCCCCCCCCCCCCCCAGCAGCAGTGTGTCCTACAGGGAGCAGAGAAAGTTGGTCTCTCTCTCCAGCAGCAGGACAATGTTATGGGAGTGGAGTCAGGCGGTCTCCCTCTCCAGCGGCAGCCTGTGTTTCAGGGAGAGGAGCACAGCACCCTATCTCCCCAGCGGCAGCTTACCCTACCAAGGGGAGACACCAATCTCCCAGATGGCGCAGATGGGACCGTGATCGCTGTGCCTGACCTACAGGGATGCTGGACAGCCTGTCCAGATCCCCAACTACCCTCACAGGGACAACAGGAGGAGGGGGTAAGTACGAATTCCCTTCCCCAGCTAACTCCTAACTTGGCCCCAGGGTTAACAGAGGAGATATTAACCCCCACTTACCCCCATGTTCCCCTGGCTACAGAGCCGGACTATGTTCCCAGTACCCCAGCAGAAGAGCTGGCAGCTGGGCAGAGTGCAGTCGGCCTCTGCCCTACCTTTGTCCCTTGTCCAGAGCCTGATGTCCTGCAGGCTATCCCACCAGAAGAGCTGGTTACAGTACTGGCCTGCACTCCCTTCACCCCAGCAGAAGTGCTGACATCAGGGCAGAGCCCCTCAAGTCCCCACAGCGTGTTTCCCCATCACCACAGCGAAATACCCAGGTGCAGTAACTGTTTGTTGTGGGTGGGCTGCTCTTGCACTTTGTTGTTGTGGGGGGGCTGCTCTGCCACTGGTTTATTGTGGGTTGGTGGATCGACTAACGTAGGCACTGACCGACAGGAGGTCAGGTGCCTGGTTAGTCTTTCCCCCAAAGGGGAGATATGTGACAAACTGCCCTTTGCCGCTGGGCATTGGAGAGGACTGATCGCTAGCCTCCTGCCCTGCGACTATGGCCCTGGAATGTATTGCCCTTTAGGAATTACATTTGGGCATAATGGATTTTTGTATGCTGTTCCTGGCCCTTTAACAACTTTGGAGCAGTGTTACAACTTTTAAACTGGCAATTCGAATGCAGTCGAAGTCGTCGAAGTGCCGAAGTCGTCAAAGTGGCCGCCATTCAACAAATGTACACGTGGCGGTGGCCATTTTAACGTTTTCAAACGCGGGCAGTGGTGTGTGCAGCCAAATCTATGGAACTGTTTGCGGCTACCCAATTGCACGAACACCGCTGACCCGTACCTTCTTCGATACCACGGCTGGAGACTAAGTCCCATTCGAAGATTCGAACTTCCGTTCGAATGGGACTTAGTCAATTTCTCGGTATAAAATAAACCGACCGCACAGCCCAAATCCATGGAACTGTTTTGGGCATGAAAATGTGCTTGTGGTCGGTCAAAATAAACTTTTTAATATTTCTGGAACCACTGAACGGATTTTCACGAATTTTGAATATGTTGTTCCACAAGTTGTGTTAATAAAAATGTAAGTTTTATTCATGTACGATGTAAAATGAGAAAGTTATAAAAATGTATAAAATGTATAAGTTTTAGCTTGGAGCTAATTGAGTAGATACAGTAAGAAACACAATTATCTCCCAAGCAGAGGGGAGGGAATTTGTGGGATGTAACCGATATCTGATTGGTTAATGCCTAATTGCCTGTGCGCGTCTCCCTTGCAGGGGAGCATTGCATAAAAGCAGAGTGTGTGCCATTTAAACATCAGAGATCTTCTTGACCCTCAATACGTAGCCTTGTCTCTTTATTGGAGGGGACTGCTATATCACACTGGGGATTGCTATGCTCTGCATACTCCCTTGTTCCTGATATGCTCTTCTGGAGGAGAGGTCTTCCCCACATGGTCCTGGAGGACAGAAGCTGATTCCAGGGTGGACGGAAGACGGCGCGGCTCCAGTTAAGCTACGGCGGTTGTGGAGTCTGCGGTGGTTGTGGTGTCCAGTGCGGTGCTTGTGGTCCTCGGCGCAAGCTAGGAAGCATCCATTAATGGAAGGGGTCCATTACACAGCCATCTCAGAGACGTTGGTGAGACCTTGAAATTAATTGTCCACTTGTATTTCAAGTCTCACCACTTCTTGAACATAGTGGGGGGGCTAGATATTTAAAAAAGGCCAGCTGGGACACCTTGGTGGCCTTGGCAGATTCTCCTTTATGGGGGAGTAGTGAAGGCAGGTGATGATATCGCTAGGAAATGGTGATGTCCTGTGTGGTGAGATCAGGGGATATATGGAGGAGTTCTGGAGTGACGGCTTTGGATAGGCCTCAAATGCGGATATTATTTCTCTGTGAGATTTCTATGCTGTACTCGAGTGAGAGTATCCGCTCGTGTAGGTAAGCGATATCCTCGGCCTGAGCCGTGGATGTGGCAGAGTGGCTTGAGATTCCGGTCTTGGCCTGGTCTGTGCAAGAGTTCAGGGCCCTGATGTTCTCATTCAGGCCGGAGAGCTGTTTATCAAGCTCGGTGGCCAGATGGGTTTTTATTTCAGCAGTGGCCTCTTCCAGCATGAGTTGGAGGTCCTACTTTGTAAGAGGTGCTTGCGGATCAGTCAGGGTCGGAGCTCCTGTCTGAGTCAGAGCCAGATTCAGTCATGAGCTTGGAGCAAGATGGCTGCGTTGCCTTGCCAGGAGTTTGGAACAGAGAGGCCACAGATGGTGTGTGTTCCCTGCGTTACGTTCCTCTGCCCATTTCAGCGGATGATCGCTAATTGTGTGCTCGGGGAAAAGGGAGCTCTGGGATTATGCTGCCATCTTCCTCCGTCCCCTCTTTGATTTCTGATAACCTTTTGTTGAACTTCTTCCATTACCTCTACATCTATTCCTTTCCTTATTATCTCTTCTTAATAGCCATTCAAATAATGGCTGTTTTGCATTTTTTATTATTTAAAAATGTGCTTTTTATTTCAGATATCACAACAAAAGAAGCATTTCAAAAAAAGCAGAAAACCGAGACAATTATCTTCTTCCGGGAAAGGAATGTGAACAGCTATGAGTGTATTACAACATCAAATATTGAAGCTGTTGCTTCAAAGGTACAGTAGTAATAATTTCTTGTTAATACAGCATCAAAAACATAATTTTAATAGAAACTGATTTGTCATACAAAATATTCATTGGGGAAAAAAATTAACATAAAAGCCTGAAATAGTAAAATTTCTAAAATGGCTTGTCCCATTTTGTGTTGCTGCATCTTTGGTATCATCCCATTAAATTATGCACCTGGTTTATGTGTTCACCATGTTTAATTTTTTCATGTTTTATTGTATTATAACTTATGGTCAATTTAACTCTTCCAGATTAAGAATTTAGATTACCAGACATTATTTTTTGGGTTTCACTGAGGTTTAACTAATTGAAAGCTCGTTATGTGGGCAAATGCACTGTCAAAACTACCATACAGAAATAGTCTAGTGCTTGCTTTACCAAGTGCCAAATAGTGCACTCTAAAATCAACACCAAAGGAAAGACCATTTGTAACAATTAAAAAAGACATGTATTCATTCACAATATGTTTTTTAAACTACCATGCAAAGACATTAATACATTTTAACAAAAGTACAAACCAAAATAAAGAACATTTTTGAAAAGTACAATTATTATAGACCTGAATTAAAAAATATTTATAAACTTACTATGAACTTAATCAGATTGCATTGTTGTGCATGCCTCTCAGAAATGGGAGATTCGTCAGCCTCCTACTCACCCCACCCCTTTAAGCCACCTATCTCAGTTTCAGAAAAGTCCACTAATGACAAAAACAGGGCATCACTGTGTGGTTCAACAAGCTCCTTATTCTCCCTGCAGGTAATAACACAGTTCTGCTCTGCATAAATCACATTGATCAGGCTCCTTCCCCCCTCCTCACCCACCCCCCTTCCAACTGCACATGTGTGACTCTGTCAGGCATACAGAATGCACTTTCCCAGCATTGATTGGTTAGATCACTTTCCCAGGAGTGAGTGTGAAAAGCATAAAAAAGAAGTAGGTTAATATGAAACAAAATCGTATTTACCTGCTTTTTTCAGCCTACAGAGTGAGGCAACTGTCTAAAGCTATTAAATGAGACAGTTGTCTCAAAATTATGCATATCCCTAATATATTCTAATAACTAGCAGAGACCAGTAAGGGTTTTACATACTCACGTTTTCACACTAAGAGACACATTCGCTCTTTGACAGACACACTCACTGGCTGGAACAAACTCTACTGCTACAGTGTTACTGTAAGTGCATGGACAACTGTGTTTTTTTGTTTTTTTTACCATAGAGGGTTTAAAGATTGTCACCCCTACTGGCATATTATATAAAATATTAAGAGAATAGAATTTAAAAAAAAAAAAAACGGATTTCCTCATCAGTCAGGGATTTTTGTGTGTGTAATTCTCATTCTCAGTGTCTCTATCGGATGAACTGGGAGTCTGAGGGTTTTGGGCAGTATCTTAGCTATTCCTAGACCTAAAATCATCCGGACAGAAAACTCACATACCCCACTTGGAATCTGCTGAAGCCATTCTCCCAACAGTTTAACAGACTCCCAATCCTCTGGAAGAGCATCTGAGAAGGAGAAATACATATAACTAGCACCATGAGGGGTGAGAAAAAGCATTATACATATATCAGCAGATATCCTGCAAAACCCAAATCACTACTTTCAAACTTTGATCCTTTTGACAAGTATTGAAAAAAAATGACTATAATAACAAGAGTTTCTATTTTTAGAATAAGCACTGTTTGCTTGAAGTTGGACTGGAGTGCACAAAACATTTAATAAGAGCAAACCTTTTTCCGATCATCCTTTTTATCAAGGTTTCAGAGAAAAACCTCAAAAAAATCAGGTAACATTATACAGAAAATTGTTTTAAAGTTTTCAGTTGGCTTCTAGATTGTGAGTTTAAAGGGACAATCCAAGCACCTGGACAACTAGACAACTTACTTGCGTTTTAAAGGTTTAAGAAAAATAACTTTACCTTTTTTAAAAAGCACATTGCTTGATGTCCAAATGATCTTGTTTGCAGGAATGCCAATTTTGGAGGAACATAAATATAAATATAATGTTTAATATTTTTTTTTCCAATTAATTTTTTACATTTTTATCACAAAATTTAAAAATATAAAGTGAAATGCAAAGTCAATAATGATGCGTTTTCGCACTAGTAGGTGCTTCTACCTGATGAATGGCTTTTCCTGCTCTACTGTTCTCATATATATGATGTGCACAAGCTCAGGGCACCCAAGAAGTAATCTCACTCATTTAGATAGATACAAAGTAAGTAACATACAACCAAAAGATAGGCATATTGAAATAGTTACTAAATAATAGCATATGCATCAAATCAAAAATACGATTCAAAATTAAAGAGACTATCTTCAAAATAATTCTTTAAAATATGGGAAATTAAGGGGGCGTGTCCTGACCGCACATGTGAGCGGACGTGAGAGACCGGAGCTCCTCCGATATCGCGGCTAACACAGCTTGATATAACCGACGGATCGCCGGCAAAACGCACACTATACAAGGGGAACCGCTCTGCTACCCGATGGCGACAAAACCGCAGAAGAAAATGAAACAAAAAACCATAAATGCTCATCTGGAGAAAACACTGCCGCCGGAACGCGGTGAGCAAGATGGCGCCGGTAGGCCGCGATCCCCAGCGTGTTACTCTGATACTGGTGACTACAGGCACAGACCAGACAGCCCAGCCACAAACTCATCCATCAGAGCGATCATGCAAGAATTAAAAACCTCATTTAAAACGGACTTACACCAAATAGCAGCAGACATCAGATCTGACATCAACAGCATTGGGGAGAGGACTGCACGCCTGGAAGAGCGCACAGAGGAACTAACAGACGCGCATAACTCCATGGCAGCAGCCTATACCTCCTTGTCACAAAAGATCAAGGCACTGGAAGAGAAAGTTGCTGACCAGGAAGACAGAAGTCGGAGGAATAACGTACGCATTAGAGGTATCCCAGAATCTGTGACACAGACAAGTTTAACTAAATACGTTCAAGATCTCTTTAGAGTGCTTATCCCCTCACTAACTGAATCAGAACTGCTCCTGGACAGGACGCACCGTCTCCCTAAGCCCAGACATCTCCCACCTGACACGCCACGAGACACCATTACCAGGGTCCACTTCTACCCTGTCAAAGACCGCATTATGCAGGCAGCCAGAACCACGAGCCACTGGCCAGCGCCCTACAGTGATGTTAAGCTCTTCACAGACCTCTCATCGACCACCATGATAGCGCGCCGCACTTTCGCGCCCATTACTGCAGCGCTGCGGGCAGCGAACGTCCCCTACAAATGGGGCTTCCCCACGAAGCTTTTGATCAAGCGGAATGGCGTGGATAAACCAATATTCAACCCAGAAGAGGGAAAGAGAATTCTCCAGGAATGGGACATTCCACTACAATCTGACAGCCCTGAAAGGGCCCTGCAGACCACCGCTGCACCAAAATCGCTAACCAAAGGCTGGGAACACCCAATGAAGACTTCCCGCACACCCTCTGATCGCGGAACCTCCCTAACCTGAAAGGACTGCTGGTTCTAATCAAAATTGGTGTCAACCGAATGGACTAGACGCACAGGTTTTATGTTTTGTATCATTTGCCTAATCCCCTGTATTTTATTTTAACTTAATAATGTCGGTTATACAATACAATTCATTGTTAATGCCGCGACCGGGGGTAATGCCACCCGGACTCACTATGTCATACATTTGCACTGTTGTAGATCTTCCGTGCTGTAGATCTCGACATCCTGCCCTTAACGGGCCACCCCCAAGGCTCCCTAGTAGCCGTAAATATCCGTTACTTCAGGTACCTTGATGTCACCCCTAGGTGACACACGGAACATTGTATATAGTTCTCACCCAGTTACCCCCACCCCTTCCCTTGTGCGTATACCGATCAACTGTCCCATATACGATCTCCACTATGACTCTAAACCCTTAAGAGCTAACAAAACTGCAGCAAACCCCGTCATTATACCATGGTGATTAAGATCATGTCCCTAAATACGAAAGGGCTAAATTCACCAAACAAACGCAGGCTGGCCATACAAGAGGCTAAGAAATGTGGCGCTCTAGTAGCATTCTTCCAAGAGACGCATTTTAGATGGAAGGATAAACCCAGGTTTCACTCCAAATGGTTCCCCCACGACTACCACGCTTGCTATACAGCCAAACAGCGAGGTGTGTCTATTTTAATCAGCAAAAATGTAGTGTTCTCTTTGGTCCGTAAAATAGCAGATAGGAAGGGTCGATATCTAATTATCCAATGTTTACTTAATAATGCCCCGTACACGCTGGTCAATGTCTATGGCCCCAATGAAAACCAACATGAATTTATAACCTCAACCCTAGCAATCCTTGACATGTATAAATATGGGGAGGTAATTATTGGAGGTGACACAAATTTCTTACTGGATAGCAAGTCTGACTCGTCCTCTGCTACTGGGCTCTCGCGATATACCATGCAACAGAGAACGGTTCTCACAGCCAAAATTTGCAATACACTAGCTTCACACCATATGATAGATCCATGGCGCATCCTCCACCCCACAGAGGTGGACTACACCTGCCACACAGCTGCACACAACAGCTACTCCCGCATAGATCGCTTTCTAATTCCAGCTACCTCCATGCCTAACATAGCAGAAGCCACTATTGGTACGATTACTTGGTCCGACCATGCCCCGATTACCCTCAGTATTAAAGAAGCATTTCCCAACAAAGGGACTGGCACCTGGAGACTCAACGAGTCCCTTCTAGCCGATCCATTCGTAGTGTCGCAGATCACCGATGACCTCAAACATTATTTTGCTGAAAACACCACACATGCTACCTCCATAGAACAGGTATGGCTGGCACATAAAGCGGTCATACGGGGTTGCTTTATAAAGCATGCCAGTAGAGCTAAGAAACTAAGGCTAGCACGCTACAACTCCTTAGTAACGGAAATCGCCACACTGACACACTCCAATAAACGCGACCCAAGCACGACCACCTATAAAAAACTGTCAGACCTCCAAAACCAATTACGTAACATAGAAATGGCCAAAACATCACACCTATTGCGCAAGGCAAAGCATAACTTTTTTGCCAATGGAAATAGAGCTGGTGCCAAATTGGCTTCACAACTAAAGGAGAGAAGTGTCGCCTCCAGAATTGCCTTCCTAATAGATAAACAAGGGAACAAGATATTGAACCCACAAAATATTGTTGATCTCTTTGCAAATTACTATAGTGAGCTATATAACCTCAAAAACGACCCCAATATGTCTCTACCGACCCCTAGCGACATTGACGGCTTTCTACAGGACCTCGACCTACCGACGCTAAAAGACGGAGACCTAGATATACTGCAACGACCATTCTCCACAGATGAGCTCGCAACTGTAATCTCACAACTCCCTGCTCGCAAATCCCCCGGCCCAGATGGCTTTTCAAACGCTTACTACCAGAAATTCTCAACCATTCTTGCACCACACCTCCTAACGCTCCTTAACCACTGTGCCTCCGTAGGTGCCTTGCCTGATGAGCTGCTGCTGGCCCACATATCCACCCTTCCCAAACCCGGCAAACCCCCCACACAGTGTAAAAACTTTAGGCCTATCTCCCTGCTAAACGGAGATGCCAAGATATATGCCAAGCTTATCAGCAACCGGCTAGCCCCATTACTCCACAAATTAGTGCACAATGACCAATCCGGGTTCATAAAAGGCCGCCAAGGCTCTGACAACACCAGGAAAATCCTAAATATGCTTTCCTCACTAGACTCAAGAAACTCGAAAGGCCTCTTTCTTGCCCTTGACGCGGAGAAGGCCTTTGACCGATTAAACTGGGCATACATGGTCAAGAAGTTTAACTTTCCTACATCTACTATTAGGAGTATAATGGCACTGTACCACAAACCAGCAGCCAGAGTCTCCCACGGAGGCTTCCTGTCCAGCCCCTTCCATATCACAAATGGAACACGACAGGGTTGCCCCCTATCCCCCCTACTATACATCCTGGCCCTAGAACCCCTGGCATGTAAACTTAGACTGCACCCCGACATACGAGGCATCCCTATAGGAAGCAAGACATATAGTTTGGCTCTCTTCGCAGACGACATCTTTATAGCACTGACAGACCCTATTCGCTCTCTACCTCATATGCTGACTCTCATAACCCAATTCGGAAAAGTCTCCTATTATAAATTGAACCAAGACAAAACACAGGCCCTACCTATCAACCTACCGAACACCCTAACAGATACCCTTCGCTCCACATACAAATTTGACTGGAGGCATACATCCATCACATACCTAGGGATTAAAGTGGCACCCTCCATCCCGACCACAATAACATCAAACTACACCCCACTGCTGGCACTCTGTAAGACAGAAATGAACAAATGGAAACACACCATGATTTCTTGGCTAGGGAAAATCAACGCCTACAAGATGATGATTTTACCCCGCATCCTCTATGTCATTCGGATGCTCCCCCTCAGAGTTCAGCCCAGTTACTGCAAAACATTACAAAAACTATGTAGTGCGTTCATTTGGGGAGGCAAAAAACCCAGAGTGTCCATATCACTGCTACAGACAGCCACCCGCTTAGGAGGGGTTGGGCTACCAAATATCAACCAGTACTACAAGGCTGCAATTTTATCCTCAGGTGTCCTCTTACATACACCACCCAACACGATACAATGGGTAGACATGGAAAGGGAACAGTTTAGCAATCAATCCCTACTTGACTATTTGTGGACCCCCAAAACTCTGCGACAGAGACGGCAGAACCTCTTCCCAACTACCCAGCTCACAATAACGATATGGGACGAATTCATGAAAGCAATAGGGCACAACACCTACTTTCACCCCAAATCACCTATCACTGCCCTCAGAATGGTAGTGCCAAACATACCGCTACAAGACTGGCACGATGCAGGGCTTAAAAAAATATCCCAACTAATGACAAACAAAGCAGTGACAACCTTCCCAATCCTACAGATGCAGTGGCGACTCCCAAGTCGAGCCACCTTCTCTTACTTACAACTTAAAAGTGTGCTACAAGCACACGCGACACCCCCTCAGGACTCCCAAGATCCACCCTTGCCCACCCCACGCCTGCTATTAGACAGATGCTGGTCCGCTCCTACTAAGCCCAAAACCCTTTCTATGTGTTATAAAGCTTGGCAAGAACTCATACCACACAAACCGTCCCTACATAAAACCCAATGGGAAAAGGACTGTGGGATAACACTGTCAGATGAGGAGTGGCTTAAAGCTCTGAACGGGTTGTCCAAACGGACACGGTGCTTCTCCCATGTGGAAGCCCACAGAAAACTCTTGTACAGGTGGTACATGACCCCACAAAGACTACAACATCTGTTCCCCATGACAGACCCGATATGTTGGAGATGCCACTCAGCCACGGGCTCGCTATTGCACCTATGGTGGTCCTGTAGGGATATTCAGCCTCTCTGGACTACCGCAAGGTATATCTTAGACAACCTAGGCATCCCACAATTCACCCTGACGGCATCTATTTGCCTACTGTTGTTATTCCCAACAGGGATAGATTCAGGCCACAAACAAATTCTGACGTTGGTTCTAATGGCATCCAGAAACCTCTTAGCACTCAACTGGAAATCCCGTGTCTGTCCCTCCCTAGCCCAGTTAGAGGACAAGATAGAGCAATTCCGTTTGTATGAAAGATTAGCAATTACGTCCTCGACTCATGTTCAACAATTTGACGCCACCTGGGAGACATGGGGAAAAATGATTAAAGGGAAATCAGCGAAGAGACAACCACTGACGGACAACTTGTGAACGCTGGCTAGACAGCTCACTGAGACCACTATAACCTCACAATGTAAGTTAACACTGGGACAAGGCTTTTTCTAATGAGCATAGGTAATAACCACGCACCCTTCCCCCACCCTCCCTGCCCAACCCACGGTTCTCCCCTATTCAAGTTCACATCCTCCTCCATCACCGATTCTGGTACCCCAACATGGTCCATACCATCCGTACACATATAGGAATAGAAGGTAGACCGAGACACCCAAAGACTGCCTCAAACATTAGTGACGAAGTCACAGACGTGACAAATCTCAGGTTCAAGAGAAAATGTTGGATGTATTGTCCTGAACATCGTAGATGTGTTAAGTAGAATACCCCATGAATAATTTTACCATGCTGTATTGTGTCTACCAATATATGGATGGAAGTTTTGTATTGATACCTAAACCTCCTATTCTTTATTCTGTACCCTGAATCATTTTTGCTCATGAAAAATAATAAAATATAAATTTGAAAAAAAATATGGGAAATTAAATGTAATTTTTTTTTACATTAAGAGTGTGAAACAAATGTGTAACATAGTTATAAGGGTTTTCTCTGCTACAAGAGATTGGCAAAGATAGATTCATTGTATTGCTTAAAGTTTTTGGATTGTTTTCATCATATTTATTTTCATAAATTGTATCAGGAATTCTGGATTTTAATTTGAACTTTTTGGGGGGCTGAACAAAAAAAGAGCATTTCAGATGTTAACAGGTATCAGGATTTTTTTTATTCTTTATTTTCATTTTTCAGGTTTTAAAAGGTAACATTCAGGTAAAAGGTAACATTAGGTAATGAATAGTTAACTACCAAATTACAGTAATCGGCAGAGGTATTGAACAGTACAGAACAGTTCAGACCAAATGTGCACAGCACGCATGTGTAAGTGAGGGGTATTGTATAAACAATAATAGAGACAGGAGTACCTGTGTCTGTCATTATCTCTTGGCTGTCTTGGCATTTGATAGTTCGGAGGGACTTCCCTTTTTACCTCCTGAGGAGGTTACGCTTTTCCCTCGCACTGCGGGTATGAGTTTTGGTCATCGGATGCCCGTGTCATGGGATTGGGGGTCCTGTCTTTAAAGTCATCTAGTGGTTCTCTAGGGGTCAGGCATGCTCTTGGAAGGGAGGACTGCCTTGGGTTAAGGGAAGGCTGTCTATTCAAAGTCAGCGTACGTCCTTGTAGTGAGTGATGTCCCCTTGTGCACTCGTAAGGGAGTTGTAATTGTCGGGGTTCTTTTGGGTCGAGGGCTATCGCCTGATATTAAGGTCAGTGAAAGTGAGAGAATACAGGTAATGAGAAGAGGGAGTAGTAGTAAGAAGAGAGAGGAAAAGGGAAGGGGTTGAAGAGGGACATGTTACCAGGTGGGTCATGTCTTTGCTCACCTCGCGTTCGTCAGCCCAGACTTAAATGCCCATGCGGTAGTCGTAGATGTCCCAAAACCTAGACCACTCCGTACTGCCAAGATCAATGTCATCCTCCAAGGCATCCCCTAATAAACTCGGGCCATCATAATCATCCCCCTCCGGTAAGTCGTGCTCGGCCATCCAGGGGGTAAGTCGAACGGTATGCCACCAGAGGGGGCAGGGGGAGTGGGGGGAAGAGGGAGGAGGGGAGTAGGGTGAAGGGGGAGGGGGGAGTGGGTGGAAGAGGGAGGAGGGGAGTGGGGTGAAGAGGAGGGAGGGGTTGGAGGGAGGGGAAGGGAGGGAGGAGTGGGGTGAAGAGGAAGGAGGGAGGGAAGAGGGGGGGAGTGGGGGGAGGAGGGGAGTGGGGTGAAGAGGGGGGAGTGGGGGGAGGGGGAAGGAAGGAAGAGGGGGGGAGTACGGGGAAGAGGGGGTGTGGCGGAACTGGCCTCGCCACTGGGCATTGGAGAAGACTGATTGTCAGCCTCCTGCCATCTGACTATGGCCACTTGGATGTATTGCCTGCTCTCCTGTACTGCTGAGGTTTGCTACCAACTAGGTGGAGTTGGCTATGGAGCTTGTCTAGTGCCCTCTGTTGGTAGCAACAGCAATATGCACTACCTGAATAGCAAGACTGGTTCATTTGCATATTCGGGTAGATTTGCATATTGCTAATTCTGCAGGCATGTGAGGGGGGAAAGATCATTTACTAACCCAGATAAGTTGCCAAACGGGTCTAGGAGGGCACCAGGACACTCCCGGCACTGTATCCACTAAAGCTATTTGGTGCTTGGAGTGCTCCTCTAATATATTTTATAAAGCGTCCATACTTATGTCGTTACTCCACCACAGCATTCATTTAGTAGTGCAGTAAATAAATAATAATTGTATGACAGAGCGTAATAAACCATTGTGAAATCACAAAAACATTAACATATTCTTTGATTAATACAGGAGGTTGCAACCAAGGCCAGAGATTGAAGAAGAGTTTCTACGCACTTGCCGTCAGAAGGAGAAAGAGATTGAATCACTTCCTTGTCTCTATGCTACAATAGAGGTAGAAGCCTGGAGCAGTCCAGAGGACCTTCTAAGAATAATCAAGGAAAAAATTGCAGAAGAACAAAGGAAAACTGTTTGGATAGACGAAGATTCCTTTTAAAATGTTTAATATTTTTTAACTGGATATGTATCATTACTTTCATTAAAGAGACACCCCAGGCACCAATACTACTTTAATGCATTTAATAGATCGTGGCCTCCTCCTAGTTTTTGCATAAAATAAATACATGTTTTGCAAAATGCTGCACCGTAAGCCTGCCTCTTTACCCACACCTCCTCATTCATAAAAAAAAGACTTCCTTATCAAAAAGGTATGCACATAGTTCAATCACCAGCAATAATGAATGTTCTGAACAACAAAACAACCTGTATTAGAAGTAGAGGACACCCAGGGAGGCATATAGTAAACATATTACTACCTGTTTGCAGTTTCTCTGGCTGGCTACAGCCAGGTTGTGAAGTATAATTAGCACAGTGCTGTGTGCATACTTTTCCAAAAAAGTGAATTGTATAATTCAGGGTTTAAAATTGAATGTACCCTCATGAACTTACCTGTGGAACAACTGTTCCCCTGCCTATCCTTCCATGGAACCAGACGTGTAAATCCCTTGCTTTGTCTTCCCCGTAATTACATCTGCTACCATCCACAATCTAATAGATTGTTGACAAACTGCACACCATTCATAACCCTCCAAAGATCCAACCTGATGGGGTGGTAAAAAAAAATTGACACCCTCTGTGGCCAAGAGGTCCCGTTTGCCTATAGACACAGGATGGCCATCATTGTCTCAAGTCCCAGCCGACTCGGGAACCAACTCAGATGACAGCAACACGGTTACTGTCCCAGATCAAAATTCCACGACCGACAATTTACATGGCTTAACGAGAAAATTACACAATTGGAAGATGGTCTCGAAGACCTGAACAATTGTTCATGACGCAACAACATTAGAATACAGGGCATGCCAGAATCTATCACTGCCGACACCCTGCTCCCTACCATTAGGGAAAATTTTCAAACTCTTCTCCCAGAGGCCTACGCACAAGAGCTCACCATCAAATGAGCCCATAGGGCTCTACGACACACAGCCTTGAATCCCATAGCACCAAGAGACATGGTAATTAAATGCTACACTGCACCAAGAAGGAAAGCCCCCAGATACAAGGCCATACAATTTTTTTTAAGACCTGCCCCCCTCTACCCTGAGAAAAATAAGGGAGCTCAAACCCCTAACAGCCCTTATACAAGCTAATAGCACGCAAGGACAATCTATCCCAAATGCTTTTCCAAGTGGCTAATATAGTGGATTTTGCTACCACTCTGGGCCTCTCACTACAACCAGACCTAGGTCCTGGCCCCAGGGAGTCAGCAACAAGAGTTAACAGCACCAGAAGAAACATGCCACCTCCTCCTCACCAACTCCCAAGAAAAGACCACCCTCAGCCCCTAAGGGACTTTCACAACAAGCGTCCTGATCTGCAGTTCAGAACCCTCATGGACTTACCTGTGGAACAACTGTTCCCCTGCCCACAAACCATCAGGCTTTTTCTCAGGGTCTCACTATAGGGAATAATCCTCTAATAAAGGTAGATAAAGGATCAGAGCTGTGTGATCTGATGGGAGCTAAGGACAGATGGAAAGCTGCAACCTATAGATATGAGGTTCCCTCTAAAGTCCTCAAAGAAGAAATGGCAAAACGAAAATAATAGGTCGCGCTATAAGAAAAATGAATGTAAATGGAAATAAATGAATATAATGTACTCACATACACTAAAAACTTAAATAAAAAGGAGTATATAGATAATAGTCCCAATATTTGGTAGGCTTCTTATGAGTTCCAATGGGTATGTGAAGACGTTGATGAATGGTATATCCAATAGGAGACTGGATCTTCTAATGTTGGGGGAGTCTTGGCTCGGCGATGAACATAGAAATAGAAAAACAGAGACAATCCAATAGTGCAGACTGTATACTAAAGTAGGAATTGAAAAGATAATAGGGAGGTAATTAACTCATCTATTCAAGAGCATAAACTAGCTCAAGTATAATTGGCATTCAGTGACGTCTGTCCCCCACTGGTGGGATATAGGTGTTGATAATTCTTTGGTATAGAAAAGAGATAAGAGCCAAATATAGTGCTCACTGAATATATGTTAAAGTAGAATTAAAATGAAAGAATAAAAGTACTCACATTTAGATGAGCAGGATATACTGCTCAATATAATCACGTAGGTGGTATTGTCCCCACCTAGGATTCTTGGGCAGGTGTAAACTCCAAGGTAGTATATGACCAGGTAAAAAAGAAAAAAATATAAAATAAATGGTATATGGCAAATGTATAGTAAAAAAGCCAATATTCCTTTATTAATACAATATAAAAAATAAGAATTAGCCAAAACGCGTTTCGCCACACAGGGCTTTATCAACTGGCAATAGTAAAAATCAGCCTGGTACATAGATGCTTATATAAACTTAGTTAAAACATGATTATTCAAATTTTGGCGCCAAAATGATGTCATCAGTGCAATTTGTAAAATACAGAAGTCATTCAAAACATAAAAGTGGGGAGTACATAGTGTTAATGGAACAGAATACATGTGAAACCTTTGTTTTAAATTGTAAAACGAATATTATTAATAAAGATAATCGGAAAATAAAAGAGGGATAAATGGTCAAGTGATCGCGATCTAACGATGGCTGATGGCTGTTGGGAAGTGTAGTTGTCCATAAACTCGGAAGGGGAGAAAGGATTGGTAGTCACGTGATCGCGGACTTCCGCGATCACGTGACGCGCCGCAGTGGCCATTGGGAGATGAAGTATTCAGAAGGAGGTCGGCATCCAAGAGCACGCCTCCGTCTGACGTCAGGCAAATTGGGCGGCGTGATGTTCCGAGTTTACACGCCGCCCTCATTCTGCAAGCTGCCAAAATATGGGGCAGAGTTAAAAACGGCAATAAACTGTGAATGCTAAAGATAGAAGCTGTGTTGTAGGAAAAAGCCTCCTCTGCTAAAAAAAATGGAAAAGGGGGGAAAGGGAAATGTACAAAGGACCAAAATAAAACAAATATGTAAAAAATATGATGTTATAATAAGAATGAGTGTGAAAATGTTAAAATGGAAGATAGGGTAAGATAAAAATGCGGATAGGGAATTAGAATAAAAATAAATAAAAATAAAAATAAATATAACATTTAAATGATAAAATTAAAATAAAATAGATATGAAAATGAAAATAAAAATAATAGTAAATATAAAGATAGAAATTAAATTCAAGATAAAATTAAAATAAAAATTAAAAATAAAAATAAATACAATTAAAAATAAAAATAATAATAAAAATGAATATAAAAAATAAATAAAAATAAAAATAAAAATAAAAAATAAAAGTAAAAACAAAAATAAAAATAAAGATAAAAACAAAAAGGTATATTAAAACGAAAAAATAAGAAAAGATGTGGAGACAAAATGAGTATATGAAAATGTGATGAAAAGTAAAAATTCTGATCAATTAAAAATCACTATAAGAGAAATATTTATAAAAAGGTCAAATTCGGCATTTAGACCTTCAGGGGAGAGAGTTTTAAGTTGAAAAACCCAATACATTTCCCTTTTACCTAAGATTTTAGTCATATCTCCGCCTCTCCATGGGAGAGTAACCTGTTCTATCCCAGTAACTTTTAAAAATGTCGGATCTTTATTATGTATTAAAAAGTGTTTTGAGACTGAATGGTTATCATAGCCTCTTCTGATATTGCGGCAGTGTTCTGCCAATCTTACTTTAAGACTTATTTTAGTCATGCCTATGTATTGAAGTCCACATGGGCATTCCAATAGGTATATAACATTTTTAGTATTACAGCCTATGAAGTCTTTAATTGGGTAGGAAGTTTTAGTAATAGTAGAGGAGAAGTGAGTGGTTTTGGAATTTGTAGTTCCTTTTGTGGTTCTACACACAATACATTTATTGCACTTGAAACAGCCTTTTGGCCTAGATAGGAAGTTTTTTCTTTGTTGTACATTATTTTTTGTATAATTTTTAGTGAGAATTGTTCTAAAGTTAGGGGCCCCTCGAAACACAACATTGGGTCTACCTGGAATATGATCTTTTAAAAGGTCATCCTGTTTAAGGATGTGCCAGTGTTTATTTAAAAACATTTTTAAAATGTTATTCTTATTGTTAAAATCCAAAATGATGGGTAGTTGGGGGGGTCTGCTTTTTTAACTTTATATTCAAGAAGCTCCTTTCGCTCCTTCACTTTTACTGCCTCTAGGGCTGTATTTAATTTGTCTGCTTTATAATTTCTATCTAAAAACATATTTTTCAGTGAGGTAGATTGGGCAATAAAATCAGCTGTTGAAGAGCAGTTTCGATGGAGGCGGAGAAATTGACTTTTTGGAATACCATCCAACCAAGGTTTATGGTGACAGCTAGTTTGGTCAATTATCGTGTTGGTACATACTTCTTTAAAGAAGGTTTTAGTGTGGATGCAACCGTCTTGAATAAAAATATACAAGTCTAAAAAATTTACTGACATTTTACTAAATTCTGAAGATAAAACTATACCTCTATCATTAACATTTAAATGATCTAAAAACAGCTTAAGAGAAGTTTCTGAACCTTGCCAGATAAAAAAACAGATCGTAAATATAACGAAAATAGGAAACCAGGTTTGCCCGCCAGCCATGGTCACCCCAGATGGCCGAAGATTCCTAATCGGCCATGAAGAGGTTGGCATAGCTGGGGGCAAACCTGGTTCCCATAGCTGTACCCTTCTTCTGGATATAAAATGAATCTAAAAACCAAAAATAGTTATTAGTGAGGATTATTTCGATACCTTGTATAATAAAATCTATTTGAGAGTCTGGAATTGAACTGTTTTGTTTTAAAATCCTTTCCACTGCCTGACAACCAATATCGTGGGGAATTATAGTGTACAGTGATTGCACATCACACGTTACCAATATATAATCATGTCACCAATTAAAATTGCTTAAAAAAGATAAAAGAGTCATAGAGTCTTTTAGATATGATCTAGTTTGTTTGACCAAAGGTTGTAATAAAATATCAATGTATTCAGAAATATTGGATAAAACAGAATTAATGCCTGATACGATCGGTCTTCCAGGGGGTTCTTTTGCATTTTTATGAATTTTTGGGAGAAAATAAATTACTGGAATTTTAGGATAAAGAATAGTGAGGTAGTCAAATTCATGTTTATTTAGAATTCCTATGTCTAATCCTTTTCTCAAGAATTCACTTAGAATATCTTTAATGTTGGAGGTGGGGGTCATAGGGTAATTTATCGTATACCTCAGGGTCATTGAGTTGGCGATTAGCTTCTTTTATATACATAGACTTTGACTGAATGACTAAACCCCCACCTTTATCGGCGGGTTTAATAACAATTTCATCATCTTTTTGAAGTTCCTTTAGAGCTTTCCATTCCTTCTGTGTGAGGTTCTGATGGTCATACTTAGTATGTTTAATTTTTTCAAAATCATTAAGAACCAATTTTTCAAAGACTTCTATGGAGCCTGATTTAAAATTAGAAGGATAAAATTTGGAGGGATTTTTTAAGGTGGTGTGTGTGGTTGGGCGTTCAGTGGTTGTGTCGAGATTCGGAGTTTGTAGTGCCGAACTTGATTCTGTAAGGGTATTACTATTTTGTGCAAAGAATCTTTTTATTGTTGCTTTTCTCACAAACTTATTTATATCCAGAAATGCTTGGAAGGGTTTAAAAGAATTGGTGGGAGCATATTTGAGACCTTTACTTAAGACTAAAATCTGAGTGCATGTTAAAACTTTTTGGGAGAGGTTAAAAATACCACATTTTTTCTCATCTATAATTGTTATAGTCTCTCCTTCCTTTCTCTTTTGTAGTCTTCTGCCACCTCTCCTTCCTCTATACTTAAGCTTCTTTTCCTTGCTCTGGGTAGGTATGGGGTCTGTGTGTGAGGTAGGTTCTGTGTGCGAATGTCTAAAAAATGTTCCTCAATCTCTGAGTCGATAGATAGTAATTGATATCTATTATTGTGGGTGTAGTTAGGTGGTGACTTGGGGAGGTCTGAATACTTGTGACCAAATCTGGATCTCTGTGGTCTAGGTGTTAAAGGTTGGGTGTAGCTAGGTTTGTGTGTGGTTGTGTGCTGAGGGAAATTTTGGTAATCTGGTGATTTGTGATATTTCTTGGTTAGATAAGTGGATGTCTTGTGGTTATGTGATACTCTTTATCTATTCGGTGATGAGTATTTTCTATCGTGATAGTTATGGGAATAGGTCTTTGTCTGTTTTGAGGATAGTAGTTAACTTGACGGTGACGATATGATGGTGGTGGAGAAGAGTGATATTGTGATTTGTTATAGCGGTAAGAATTAGTGTGGTGGGTGTGATCGTGTTCTTGATTTCTGTTTCTTATTGTGGATGTATCAGTGATGTATTTTTTGTGTTGGTTGTATGTCCTCACTTGATTATTACTGTAATCTTGTTTGTCTCTTACATATTCCTTTATTTTAATATGTTTCGTATCCGTCTCCACTTTTTCAATTTTGCTTTGTAAGAATGGGTTTCTGTGAAAGGTAGTAATTTATCTTTAAGTTTATCTTTAAGTTTAAAAGTCTAAAGTGGAACGTTTTTTGCTCTTCTTTATAATTAGGGTTTCCATGAGGCCGAAGGTACATACTTCTAGTTTATTAAACCAATCATTCATGAACTCCTCATCATCCTGATCTGTGGTAGGTAATTTATATAGTCTTAAACCTCTTGGGGTAATTTTTTTATCTATATACTTTTTAAGAGTCGCTATCTCCCATTTCAATTTAATCTCTGAAGTTAATGTTTTCTCTAATTGCCTAAATAGGTCTTGTTGGTTACAGGTTGGATGTTCATTCGGCCGTCTGGGGTGACCATGGCTGGCGGGCAACCTGGTTTCCTATTTTCGTTATATTGACGATCTGTTTTTTATCTGGCAAGGTTCAGAAACTTCTCTTAAGCTGTTTTTAGATCATTTAAATGTTAATGATAGAGGTATAGTTTTAGCTTCAGAATTTAGTAAAATGTCAGTAAATTTTTTAGACTTAAATATTTTTATTCAAGACGGTTGCATCCAAACTAAAACCTTCTTTAAAGAAGTATGTACCAACACGATAATTGACCAAACTAGCTGTCACCAGAAACCTTGGTTGGATGGTATTCCAAAAAGTCAATTTCTCCGCCTCCATCGATCTGCTCTTCAACAGCTGATTTTAATGCCTAATCTACCTCACTGAAAAATATGTTTTTAGATAAAAATTATAAAGCAGACAAATTAAATAAAGCCCTAGAGGCAGTAAAAGTGAAGGAGAGAAAGGAGCTTCTTGAATATAAAGTTAAAAAAGCAGACCCCCCCCCCCACCCCCCCAACTACCCATCATTTTGGATTTTAACAATAAGAATACAATTTAAAAAAAAAAAATTAAATAAACACTGGCACATCCTTAAACAGGATGACCTTTTAAAAGATCATATTTCAGATAGACCCAATGTTGTGTTTAGAGGGGCCCCTAACTTTAGAACAATTCTCACTAAAAATTATACAAAAAATAATGTACAACAAAGAAAAAACTTCCTATCTAGGCCAAAAGGCTGTTTCAAGTGCAATAAATGTATTGTGTGTAGAACCACAAAAGGAACTACAAATTCCAAAACCACTCACTTCTCCTCTACTATTACTAAAACTTCCTACCCAATTAAAGACTTCATAGGCTGTAATACTAAAAATGTTATATACCTATTGGAATGCCCATGTGGACTTCAATACAAAGGCATGACTAAAAGATGTCTTAAAGTAAGATTGGCAGAACACTGCCGCAATATCAGAAGAGGCTATGATAACCATTCAGTCTCAAAACACTTTTTAATACATAATAAAGGTCCGACACTTTTAAAAGTTACTGGGATAGAACAGGTTACTCTCCCATGGAGAGGCGGAGATATGACTAAAATCTTAGGTAAAAGGGAAATGTATTGGGTTTTTCAACTTAAAACTCTCTCCCCTGAAGGTCTAAATGCCGAATTTGACCTTTTTAAATTTTTTTATAAATATTTCTCTTATAGTGATTTTTAATTGATCAGAATTTTAACTTTTCATCACATTTTCATATACTCATTTTGTCTCAACATCTTTTCTTATTTTTTCGTTTTAATATATCTTTTTATTGTTATCTTTATTTTTATTTTTGTTTTTACTTTTATTTTTTATTTTCATTTTCATATCTATTTTATTTTAATTTTATTATCATTTAAATGTTATATTTATTTTTATTTTTTATTTATTTTTATTCTAATTCCCTATCTGCATTTTTATCTTACCCTATCTTCCACTTTAACATTTTCACACTCATCCTTATTATAACATCATATTTTTTACATATTTGTTTTATTTTGGTCCTTTGTACATTTCCCTTTCCCCCCTTTTCCCTTTTTTTTTTAGCAGAGGAGGCCTTTTCCTACAACACAGCTGGTATCTTTAGCATTCACAGTTTATTGCCGTTTTTAACTCTGCCCCATATTTTGGCTCCATGCCCTCAACTTGCAGAATGAGGGCGGCGTGTAAACTCGGAACATCACGCCACCCAATTTGCCGACGTCAGACGGAGGCGTGCTCTTAGATGCCGACCTCCGTCTGAATACTTCATCTCCCAATGGCCACTGCAGCGCGTCACGTGATCGCGGAAGTCCGCGATCACGTGACTACCAATCCTTTCTCCCCTTCCGAGTTTAAGGACAACTACACTTCCCAACAGCCATCAGGGCACACCATGTGATCACGTTAGATCGCGATCACATGACCATTTATCCCTCTTTTATTTTCCGATTATCTTTATTAATAATATTCGTTTTACAATTTAAAACAAAGGTTTCACATGTATTCTGTTCCATTAACACTATGTACTCCCCACTTTTATGTTTTTAATAACTTCTGTATTTTACAAATTGCACTGATGACATCATTTTGGCGCCAAAATTTGAATAATCATGTTTTAACTAAGTTTATATAAGCATCTATGTACCAGGCTGATTTTTACTATTGCCAGTTGATAAAGCCCTATGTGGCGAAACGCGTTTTGGCTAATTCTTATATTTTATATTGTATTAATAAAGGAATATTGGCTTTTTCACTATACATTTGCCATATACCTTTTATTTTATATTTTTTTCTTTTTTACCTGGTCATATACTACCTTGGAGTTTACACCTGCCCAAGAATCCTAGGTGGGGACAATACCACCTACGTGATTATATTGAGCAGTATATCCTGCTCATCTAAATGTGAGTACTTTTATTCTTTCATTTTAATTCTACTTTAACATATATTCAGTGAGCACTATATTTGGCTCTTATCTCTTTTCTATACCGAGGAATTATCAACACCTATATCCCACCAGTGGGGGACAGACGCCACTGAATGCCAATTATACTTGAGCTAGTTTATGCTCTTGAATAGGTGAGTGAATTACCTCCCTATTATTTTTTTCAATTCCTACTTATTAGTATACAGTCTGCACTATTGGATTGTCTCTGTTTAACTATTTCTATGCTCATCGCCGAGCCAAGAGTCCCCCAACATTAGAAGATCCAGTCTCCTATTGGATATACCATTCATCAAAGTCTTCACATACCCACTGGAACTCATAAGACGCCTAACAAATATTGGGACTATTATCTATATACTCCTTTTTATTTAAGTTTTTAGTGTATGTGAGTACATTATATTCATTTATTTCAATTTACATTAATTTTTCTTGTAGCGCGACCTATTATTTTCGTTTTGCCAATAATCCTCTAATACCAATTGTAACGGACCGTTTCACTTACAAGAGGATAAAACCCAGTTTAGGCAATATCCCCCTTTTCCATAGACCAGCAGCTACTGCAAGCACCAATCTCCCGGACTGCAAACTGTACAAATCTTCCAACTCCCGAACTGGAAACACACAAACCCTGGAATAGCTGAACAGGAAAAGCATATAATCCGCTTACACTCCTGGCAGTCAGCATACAATCCAATTCCCCCAAAAACGAGACGACACATCGGTTTGAGGGTCAAGCAGAATCTGAGGTCCTGGCACACCCAGCCTGGTTTTTATTACGGTTGTGCACATACAGGACACACCCAGGGGGAGGCATAAAATAACCAATCAAGTAACAGTACAACCCACACATCCCCTCCCCTCAGATAAGCAGTTAACATAATTTCTTACATACAGTAAAAATACAGTTTCCACACATACTCTGTAACTTTAAAACCATACATCACATTCACATAAAAATACATATCCACAATCAATCCATTCAGGGGAACAACATATTAAAAATTGGCATTAATCAGACCAGGGGTTCAAAAGTTAGTAAAAGTATCTTTTGGGCCCTGGCTGGCCGCATGGCAAAAACTGGCTCAAACAGTAAAAGTAAAACATCCCCACAATGCACCCTGGCTTCCTCCCTTCTGCCCTGGAGATAATTGGAGAAGTATTCCAATTATCTCCCAGGTCAAAGACAAAACTCCATTACACATGTGGGGACCTAAATACAGGATTATGTTTTAAAATATATAAAGTTACTTTTTATACATTAAACACAGACATGTAACATATCCCCAGATAGCTCAGGTCTGCGTGCACATTATTAGGTGAATGGCACGCAGACCACACAAATACAGTTTAATTGCCATGGAGCCAAAGTCTTTCCCATAGTCTATCATTATATGAATAGGCTCCATGGCATAGCTATCTGGGGGTATCACTGCTCACACAGGGCAAGTACCGAATGGCCCCACTGTGTTTAAAGGGCCAGAATGAGTGACATGCACTATGTTAGGGCTGAATACGTTTTGTAAAAGGGCCCAATCTCCCAGGGCCATAGTCCAAAGGCAAGAGGCGGGCAAGCAGCCCCCTCCAAGGACACGTGGCGAGGTCGGTTTCACCACACTTCTCCCCTTTACCCCCCAGACTAACAGGGTATCTGACCTCCTGCCGGTCAGTCCCCTTGTTAGTCCAGCAACCCACCCACAAAACAGAAACAGCAGTACAGCCCACCCACAATAACTGGTTACTACACCTGGGTAGAGGAGAACTTTGTCCAGGTCCAGGTGTCTCACCACGGCTGCGTGGGGGACTGGTAGTCAGCCTTGGTGGGTTGCTGAGTGGGCAGAGACCAGCGGTACTCTGCCCTGGTGCCAGTACTACCGCGGAAGTAGCCTGGTTGGAGCCTGGTTGTGGGAGGGAGAGACCGACTGTCTCCCCTCTGGCTACACTGCTCTGTGGCTGGGGGACAGGACCGACCGTCCCTACCCCTTGGGTTGTAAGTGCAGAGACTACGGTCCCATCTGCACAGTTGCGGGGCTCAACAGCTCCCCTTGGTGGGTTAGGCTGCCGCTGGAGAGAGGGTGTAACAAGCTCCTCTCTCTGGACTGTCAACTGCCGCTGGGGAGAGGGGTTAACAGGCTCCTCTCCCTGGCACTCTCTCTGCTGGTGGAGAGGGGGACCATCTGTCTCCCCTTTCATTATTTTGTCCTGCTGCTGGGGTGTGAGACTGACGGTCTCTGCTCCCTGCAGGACGCACTGCCGCTGGGGAGGAAGGACGGCACCTTCGGCTCCCTGGGGTACACACTGCCGCTGGGGAGGAAGGACGGCACCTTCAGCTCCCTGGGATACACACTGCTGCTGGGGAGGAAGGATTGCACCTTCAGCTCCCTGGGGTACACACTGCCGCTGGGGAGGAAGGACGGCACCTTCAGCTCCCTGGGGTACACACTGCCGCTGGGGAGGAAGGACGACACCTTCAGCTCCCTGGGATACACACTGCCGCTGGGGAGGAAAGACGGCACCTTCAGCTCCCTGGGATACACACTGCCGCTGGGGAGGAAGGATTGCACCTTCAGCTCCCTGGGATACACACTGCCGCTGGGGAGGAAGGACGGCACCTTCAGCTCCTTGGGATACACACTGCCGCTGGGGAGGAAGGATTACACCTTCAGCTCCCTGGGGTACACACTGCCGCTGGGGAGGAAGGACGGCACCTTCTGCTCCCTGGGACACACACTGCCGCTGGGGAGGAAGGACAGCACCTTCAGCTCCCTGGGATAAACACTGCCGCTGGGGAGGAAGGACTGCACCTTCTGCTCCCTGGGACACACACTGCCGCTGGGGAAGACGGACGAAACCATCAGCTCCCCGGGTTACTCCTTTGAGTCCCTGAAACGCACTCTGCCACCGGAAAAGCATATAATCCGCTTACACTCCTGGCAGTCAGCATACAATCCAATTCCCCCCAAAACAAGACGACACATCGGTTTGAGGGTCAAGCAGAATCTGAGGTCCTGGCACACCCAGCCTGGTTTTTATTACGGTTGTGCACATACAGGACACACCCAGGGGGAGGCATAAAATAACCAATCAAGTAACAGTACAACCCACACATCCCCTCCCCTCAGATAAGCAGTTAACATAATTTCTTACATACAGTAAAAATACAGTTTCCACACATGCTCTGTAACTTTAAAACCATACATCACATTCACATAAAAATACATATCCACAATAAATCCATTCAGGGGAACAACATATTAAAAATGGCATTAATCAGACCAGGGGTTCAAAAGTTAGTAAAAGTATATTTTGGGCCCTGGCTGGCCGCATGGCAAAATCTGGCTCAAACAGTAAAAGTAAAACATCCCCACAATGCACCCTGGCTTCCTCCCTTCTGCCCTGGAGATAATTGGAGAAGTATTCCAATTATCTCCCAGGTCAAAGACAAAACTCCATTACACATGTGGGGACCTAAATACAGGATTATGTTTTAAAATATCTAAAGTTACTTTTGCCCTGGTGCCAGTACTACCGCGGAAGATTTTAGTTTTAAGCAAAGGTCTGAAATATGTGCCCACTAATTCTTTTAAACCCTTTCAAGCATTTCTGGACATTAACAAATTTGTTAGAAAAGCTACCATAAAAAGATTTTTTACTCAAAATAGTAATGTCCCCACTATATCAAACCCTGTCCCACAAACTCAGAACCCTGAAACCTCTGTAGAATGCCCCACCACACATACTGTTTTAAAAAATCCTTCTAAATTTTATCCTTCCAATTTTAAGTCAGGGCCCATTGAAGTTTTTGAAAAATTGGTCCTAAAGGACTTCGAAAAAATCAAACACAATAAGTATGACCCACAGAACCTCACCCAGAAGGAATGGAAAGCCCTAAAGGAACTCCAAAAAGATGACGAAATTATTATCAAACCCGCCGATAAGGGTGGAGGCTTAGTCATTTTATCAAAACCTATGTACATAAAAGAAGCTAACCGTCAACTTAATGACCCTGAGGTATATAATAAATTACCCTCCGACCCTACCTCCAATATTAAAGAGATTTTAAGTGAATTCCTACAAAAAGGACTAGATAAAGGTATTTTAACCAAACATGAATTTGACTATCTTAATATTTTTTATCCAAAAATCCCAGTAATTTATTTTCTCCCAAAAATACATAAAAATGCAACTGAACCTCCTGGAAGACCCATAATATCTGGTATTAATTCTGTGTTATCGAATCTCTCCGAATATATTGATATTTTATTACAACCCTTTGTCAAAGAAACTAGGTCATATCTTAAAGATTCCCTTACTCTTTTATCCTTTTTAAGCGATTTTAACTGGTGCCAAGACTATATATTAGTAACTTGCGATGTGCAATCACTGTACACCATAATTTCTCACAATATTGGATGCCAAGCAGTCGAAAGGATTTTAAAACAAAAAGGTTCGATTCCAAATTCTCAAATTGATTTTAATATACAAGGTATTAACATCATACTTACCAATAATTATTTTTGGTTTTTTGATTCATTTTACATACAAAAAAAAGGTACGGCTATGGGGACCAGGTTTGCCCCTAGCTATGCAAATCTCTTCATGGCAGATTGGGAGTCTTCGGCCATTTGGGGTGATCATGGTTGGCGGGCAAACCTGGTCTCATACTTTCGTTATATTGATGATTTGTTTTTTATTTGGCAAGGCTCCGATACATCTCTTAAACTGTTTTTAGATCATTTAAATATCAATGACAGAGGTATTGTTTTATCATCAGAATTTAGCAATGTGTCAGTTAATTTTTTAGATTTAAATATTTTTATTCAAGATGGGCGTATCCAAACCAAAACGTTTTTCAAAGAGGTTTGCACCAATACTATAATAGCTGCCACCATAAACCTTGATTAGATGGCATTCCAAAAAGCATTCCAAAAAGCCAATTTCTCCGCCTCCACCGAAACTGCTCATCAACGGCTGATTTTGAAGACCAATCTACCTCACTAAAAAATATGTTTTTAGAAAAAAACTATGAAGCAGATAAATTAAATACAGCTTTAGAGGTGGTAAAAGAGAAGGAAAGAACAGAGCTTTTAAAATACAAAGCTAAGAAAGTAGACCCCCCAAAACTCCCTATTATCCTAGACTTTAATAATAAGAATAAAATTATAAAAAAAATTATAAACAAACACTGGCACATTTTGAAACAAGATGATCTCTTAAAGGATCAAGTTCCAGACAAACCTAATATTATATTTAGAGGAGCCCCCAATTTTAGATCAATCCTAACCAAAAACTACACTAAACAAAACGCACATCGAAAAGAACATTTTTTATCCAGGCCTAAAGGTTTTTTTAAGTGCAATAAATGTATTGTATGTAGAACCACAAAAGGTACTGTAAACTCCAAATCTACCCATTTTTCTTCTACAACAACCAAAATCTCCTACCCCATTAAAGACTTTATTGGATGTAACACCAAAAGTGTAATATATCTTTTGGAATGCCCATGTGGATTACAGTACGTGGGCATGACCAAAAGATGCCTTAAAGTAAGATTGGCAGAACATTGCCGCAATATCAAGAAAGGCTATGATAATCATTCAGTTTCCAAACATTTCATAAGTCATAATAAAGATCCGACACTTTTAAAAGTTATTGGTATTGAACAGGTTACCCTCCCTTGGAGAGGTGGAGACATCACTAACAGTTTAGGAAAAAGGGAAATGTATTGGGTTTTCCAACTGAAAACTCTCGCCCCAGAAGGACTTAATGCTGAATTCGATCTTTTTAATTTTTTTATAACTATTTACACTTTTTACCAATTCATCATTCTTTTATAAATACTATTATTTATATATCTGTTGTTTTATATTTCCCACTTTTTTTCCTTATATTTTATATATATCCCATTTATATATATCACATTTTTTAACAATTTATCATTCTTTTATAAATACAATTATCTATATATATGTTGTTTTATATTTCCCACTTTTTTTCCTTATAATTTATATATATCCAATATACCAATTTTTTTTTTCAAGCATCCAATATCAGATGCTCTGCTTACTGACTTATTTTCTAGCTCTATATATCTATCACACCCTTCTTTACATATTTCATCATTTACCTTCACATATTCTATATTGTTATGTGAATCTTTAGCTATTTACATATTTATGCCCCAATTTTTCAGTGTTTTTTTGTTGGTTTCGGCTATATGGGGGCGTGCCCTTTTAGGCACTACATCTCCCAAGATGCCCTGCGCCAAAACACGTGACCACGCGTGATCGCGATCACGTGTCATGCACGCCCACCGGCCGTCATTGGACGGAGGCGTGCCCTCTGAGGCTGGCCTCCGTAAAGACATCCCATCTCTCCACCACGTGACCGCGAGTGATCGCGGTCACGTGCTCTCCGCTCTGTCTCCCCCTTCCGGTTTTCCGGAACGTCCACCCCTATACTACATTTCCCAATAAGCATTGGGATGTACCATGTGATCGCGGAAGCTCGCGATCACATGACTATCTTCTCTACCTCCATACATCAATAATAATACTCGTTTTTAAATTATCTACAAAGCTTTTAGTCACCCCTTCTATTATTAAAATATGTTCTTATTATACTTATGTTTTTTATGGTTTAATATATTCGTGTATTATTCTCACTGTATTGATGACGTCATTTTGCCAACATTTGAAAAACCATGTATCCCCTAAGTTTATATAAGCTTCTTTGTACCAGGTTAAATTTTATTATTGCCAGTTGATAAAGCCCTGTGTGGCGAAACGCGTTTTGGCTATTTTTATATATATATTTTGTTACTGTATTATTAAAGGAATATTGGCTTTTTTACCATTTATCTGCCATATACCTTTTATTCTATTTTATTATTTTATATTCTTTTAACCTGGTCATTCGTCACTTTGAAGCAGACAACCGTCCAAAGAATCCTAGGTGGGGACTATACCACCTACGCCATCATATTGAGCAGTATTTTCCTGCTCATGTAAATGTGAGTACGCCTTCTACTTTTCAGACTCATTTTTAAGAATACAGTGAGCACTATATTTGGTTTCAATTTTCTCTTTCATATTAAGGAATTGTCTACTACACCTATATCCCGACAGTGGGGGGCCAACGCCACTGAATGCTAATCACACTTGAGCAAGTACATGCTCTTGAATAGGTGAGTGTAACACCTCATTATTATACACGTTATTCCATCTACTCAAACACAGTTTACACTATTGGAGTCTTTCTGTTTTTTATTCACATGGCCGCCATTGAGTCAAGAATCCTTAAGCCATAGAAGACCCAGCCTCTCATTGATTACACCATCAAGTCGCCATTAGCCTATTGGAACTCACAAGAATCTCACTATATATCGGGACTATTATATACATTTATTTTTACTCTCTGTTTGTTCTCCTTATCACATGTAAGATAATTACAAGTATTTTTATTTATTTTTATCTATCTATTGTAATATTTTCTGTACAGCGCGACCTATTACTGTTTTTTTGCTATTTCTTTCCTGAGGACGTTGGAGGGAACCTCATATCCATAGGTTGCAGCTCTCTTTCTGTTCATTTCCCTCTAGATCACACAGCGCTGATCCTAAAACCTTTTTTTGACTACCGCGGAAGTAGCCTGGTTGGAGCCTGGTTTGGGAGGGAGAGTTCTCCCCTCTGGCTACACTGCTCTGTGGCTGGGGGACAGGACCGACTGTCCCTACCCCTTGGGCTGTAAGTGCAGAGACTACGGTCCCATCTGCACAGTTGCGGGGCTCAACATCTCCCCTTGGTGGGTTAGGCTGCCGCTGGAGAGAGGGTGTAACAAGCTCCTCTCTCTGGACTGTCAACTGCCGCTGGGGAGAGGGGTTAACAGGCTCCTCTCCCTGACACTCTCTCTGCTGGTGGAGAGGGGGGCCAGCTGTCTCCCCTTTCATTATTTTGTCCTGCTGCTGGGGTGTGAGACTGACTGTTAAGACACCTTTTGTCTTAATAAGTAAATCGCCATTTAGTCCACCTTCCCCTCTCACCGTATCAAGTCTCTGTTCGTATAATGTATAATCCACGAACCATAACCAGGGGAAGCGGTAATCTCCCGAACGGGATCCGTGAATGTACTCAGGTTCCCGAACCGAACTCCACGAACTGCCGCTAACAACCGAATCACGATATCCACCAAGCGGCATAAGTTTCCCATAAATAGTCTCTAAGCGTGAATAAGAATCCCCCAATAACGAGACTGAAGCTCCGTATTGAGGGTCAAACAGGATCTGGATTTACTGTGGGCTACCCGCCCGTATTTATGCAGGTCTCCCACTTGGTGGACACTCCCCTAGGGGACCAAATGGGAGACTGAAATTATAGATGTACAGCAGGACATTCCAGACATACAGGCATAGCCTTTTCCCACAATGCAATAGGGTTTCCTACTTCCTGCCCTGGAGATAATTGGGAAGAAATGCAATTATCTCCAGGACAAAGACCCATCGCCATTTTAAATATAAACCCAGAAAATACATAAAAATACATAACTTTATGATAACTGTATATTTCACATCCATATCACATATCCCCAGATAGCCGGGATCTGAGGGCACATTATTGACGAATAGCGCTCAGATCCCATTCGTATAGTCCAATCGCCATGGAGTCAAAGTTCTTACAGTCTTTCGGCAGGCGATTGACTCCATGGGAAGGCTATCTGGGTTAAATACTTTCAGTCGATGGTAAACTCCCGAACAGCTGGTATTCGTATGGTTTTGTCGAAACAGCCGAATGACCCATGGTTTCAGCGGTGTTCGGCAGAAAAGGTGTCCGTTTTTAGTTCCATGGAATCAGAGCCGAACACCGCTGGGCTTTCGTCTGTTTAAAGATGGCCGCTGCCTCGTGGTCGATATGCGAACGGCGGCCACCCTGAAGTCGGCTTAATTGAGAAGTGTCTGCGGTTAACCACAACGTTCTAATTGGGATCAAAAGGTTAACCAGCAGCACACTTCTCTTCTGGGTGGCCATCCGTTCGGCAGTTTTATTCGTGAAAACAGTCATTCGGATGGTTAGTATACTGGAAACAGTCATTTAGACGGATGGCACAGAATAGTCGAATCCACACAAGAAATAGACAGACGGATGGTTCTGTCACACGGCTCCCCCTTTGTGGGACACTCCGGCAGACCTGGCTTGACCCTGTGGCGGGTCAACTTGGGGATGCCCGGACTAAGAGGTGGTGGAGATGTCTGTTTGCCGGGATAAGCCATCCGCATTTCCGTTCAGCTTACCGGGTCTGTAGCTAATAGTAAAGTTGTAAGGTTGCAATGCCAAGCTCCATCTTAGCAGTCTCCCATTGTCTCCTGAGACCCGGTTAAGCCAAACGAGGGGGTTATGATCTGTCACAAGGGAAAACTCTTGCCCATACAAGTAGGGACTTAACTTTTTCAATGCCCAGACTAGGGCTAAACATTCTTTCTCAACTGCCGCATAGCTCACTTCTCTGGGTAGTAATTTTCGGCTGAGGTATGCGACAGGATGCTCTCCTCCATCTTCCCCAACTTGGCTTAACACAGCCCCCAGTCCATACATGGAAGCATCTGTGTGAACGAGAAAACGTTTGTTAGGGACTGGGGCAGCCAAGACAGGGGCATTCACGAGAGCTTGTTTCAGTGCCTGGAACGCAGCTTCACAAGCCGGGGACCACAGAACCTGCTTAGGCAAATTCTTTTTCGTCAGGTCTGTCAGGGGCTTAGCAATAGAGCTGTAGTCAGGAACAAAACGTCGGTAGTACCCTGCTGTCCCTAAGAAGGCCAATACCTGGGTCTTAGTAGTGGGTGTGGGCCAGTTAGCCACCGCTTCCACTTTGGCTGGCTCTGGTCTCTGGTTCCCACATCCCACTCGGTGACCCAGGTACTGTACTTCTGCCATACCTAGATGGCATTTTTCTGGCTTCAATGTCAGGCCAGCGGCCCGAATCTTATCCAGTACCACCCCTATGTGTACCAGGTGTTCCTCCCAGGACCCACTGTAGATCGCTATGTCATCCAAGTATGCACAGGCAAATTCTTGGAAGCCATCCAGGAGTCTATCCACCATCCGTTGGAAGGTAGCCGGGGCATTCTTCATCCCAAAAGGCATGACCTTAAATTGGTACAGGCCAAATGGGGTGACGAATGCCGACTTGGGGATAGCATCCTCGGCCAGGGGAATCTGCCAGTAGCCCTTAAATAGGTCTATGGTGGTCAGATAACGTCCCCTGGCAATACGATCTAGTAATTCGTCTACCCGGGGCATCGGGTAGGCGTCAGTGGTGGTCCGCTCGTTGAGTCGCCTGTAGTCCACACAGAACCGGGTGGTCCCATCCTTCTTAGGTACTAGGACTACAGGCGAAGCCCAAGGGCTGTCAGAGGGTTCGATGACCCCAAGCTGGGTCATCTCCTGGATCTCCTTCCGCATTCCGTCTCGGACTGCTTCAGGGATACGGTAAGGCGGCTGTCGTAAGGGGGTCTGTCCAGGGGTCTCTACCTTGTGTACAGTGAGGTGGGTGTAACCTGGCTCCTGGGAGAAAGTTGCTTGTTTCTCCCACAACAACTGTTTCGCTTGTACCCTTTCTGTGGGGTTTAACCTGTCTCCTAACTGTACGAGGGAGGTGAGGTCAGTCTGGGGGTCCCTTTCTAACAGATTGGGAAGAGGCAAATTCTCAGGGTCATCTGTAGCTGGGGCACATACGGCTGCAATGTTCTCAGGTCGTTCTTGGTACTCTTTCAGCATGTTCACATGAAAGGATCTCTGGACCCTTTCGTCTGAACAGCTGGCTATCAAATAGGTAGTATCGCAGATCTGCGCTACTATCTTGTACGGGCCTTGCCAAGATGCTTGCATCTTGTTGGCCTTCACAGGTTTGAGCACTAATACCTTTTGCCCCACCTGGAAGGCTCGCTGTCGGGCACCCTGATTGTACCATCTTTTCTGTCTCCCCTGGGCCACCCGGAGATTCTCCCTTACCATCAGGGACAGTTTCTCCATGCGGTCCCGGAGTTCCAGAACATATGGCACTATGGGGGTCCCTTCTTGCTCTCCCCCACCCAGTGGCCCCGGATGAGATCCAGGGGTCCGCGGACCCGTCTCCCATACAGTAACTCAAAAGGGGAGAACCCAGTAGATTCCTGGGGCACCTCCCGGTACGAAAACAACAGGTGAGGCCAGTCCCTGCAAGTGTCTGTAAAGGTCCTCAGCATCTGTTTGAGGGTACCGTTAAAACGCTCGCAGAGACCGTTAGTCTGTGGATGGTAAGGTGAGCTAAGCAAGGGTTTAATGCCACACACTTTCCACAGCTGCTGGGTGAGCACTGCAGTAAATTGGGTTCCCTGGTCGGAGAGAATCTCCTTAGGGAACCCAACCCTGGTAAAAATCCTAACCAGGGCATCAGCAACCGTCTCTGCCTCTATATTAGACAGTGCTACTGCCTCTGGATAGCGAGTGGCATAGTCCACCACAGTAAGAATATACTTCTTGCCTGATGGACTAGCCCTGGCCAGTGGACCCACAATGTCAACAGCTATGCAGGAAAAGGGCTCCCCTATAATAGGCATCGATGATAGCTTAGCCTTAGGGTGGTCCCCCCGCTTTCCTACCCGTTGACATGTGTCACACGTACTGCAATACATCCGCACAGCCTGGTTGAAGTTGGGCCAAAAGAAATTCTGTGAGATCCTATAGGCCGTGCGGCGGGACCCTAGATGTCCTGCTAACGGGACATCGTGCCCTATCCGTAGAAGCTCCTGCCGGTATTTTGCGGGCACCACCAGCTGTTGATTCGGCGGAGGGGCTATCTTCTTTTGGGAAGGTTTCGGGATTCTGTATAGCCTGTACACCCACTTATACTGTTCCCCGTCTATCCCTTCCTCTCCAGCATCTGCTCTATCCCTGTACTTTTGGAGAGTCGGATCTGCCCGGGTTTCCCTCCCAAACTCCTCTGGGGAATCCCAACGTAAGGGGGTCTGAGCTAAGGTATCAGTCAGGGAAAAGGGTCTTACCTGGGTCTCCTCAGCAGGTGGGCTGGTTCCAGAGGCACGGGTCTGAGAACGAGTAGTTACTGGGTTAACGTCCAAGGGGCCCATCGGAGCATAGGCCGAAACCAAAGAGGCCAAATCATTCCCAAGAAGCACATCAGCGGGCAAGTCTTTCATAACTCCAACATCTACGTGTCTAGCGCCCACTCCCCAATCCAGGTGAACACGGGCAACAGGTAACCGGAATACGGCTCCCCCTGCTACCCTCACGGCCACTGTGTCTCCTGTGTGCTGGTGCTCTGAGACTAAGTTCTTTTGGAGCAGTGTCATCGTGGCTCCTGTGTCTCTAAGTCCATTTACCACTCGGCCATTCAGTTTCACAGTCTGCCGGTGTTGCTGGCGATTGTCCTGGTGGGCTGCTTGCACCGGGTCGGCTTCGTGCAAGATGCCCCAGAATTCCTCCTGCTCTACACAGTGAGCAGCAGGCTGTGGCGGGCGCTGATTCGCGTTGGCTAGTCTCCTCCAGGACTGAGCTTGGTTGGCGTTGTTCAGCGGACACTCCGGGCGTTTGTGTCCCAACTGTTTGCACAGAAAGCACCGGATGGGTTGGGAATAATCCCTGGCATTAAACTTGGATGGCTGCACATAATTATTGGTCGGTGGTACCACTGGGGTGCGATGCACTGGGGGTTGGTATGCTGTAGGAATCGGAGTGGCTGCTGGTCGGTATTCCACTCTGGTCGGGACTTTAATAACGGTATTGTCCAGCTTGCGAGCATCAGTATATTCATCTGCCAACCGGGCCGCCTCAGGTAGGGTAGAGGGTTTTCTATCTCTGACCCACTCCCGGACCCCAGCAGGCAATCTATCGAAGCAATGTTCCAGTAAAAATACCTGCAGCACTTCCTCCCCCGATACTGCTTGGCATCCTGCCATCCAGTGGGCTGCAGTACGGTGAACTCTGCAGGCCCATTCTACATAAGAATCGCCAACCTGCTTGTTGGTTTCCCTGAAGTGCCGTCTGTAAGCTTCTGGGGTCACCGCATACCTGGCTAGGAGCGCATCCTTCACTGCCCGGTAGCTGGTGATCTCCTCCTCTGGGATGGCCCGAAATGCGTCACTAGCCCGGCCGGATAATTTCCCAGAGAGGATGGTGACCCATTGATCTGTGGGTACCTGGTGTAGGGCACACTGCCTCTCAAAATCGGCCAGGAACCCATCGATCTCTCCTTCATTTTCAATAAAAATTTTAAATGCAGCAAACGGTACCTTTTTCCTTCCGGAATCGTTATTGGGTACCTCTGCTGCTGCAGCTCCTCTTCCCTGGAGCGCCTGGTGTGCTGCTACCGCTGCTTGCACACGTTCCACAATGTCTGCTGAGGGGTTGGGGCCAAAGTGTGCCAGCCTTATTTGCACTGCCCGGTTAAATTGTATTTCCTCGGGTGTTAAATCCAAACTACTGGGCACATTAGCTCTCTCCGTTCCATGTGTTGCATCCATTTCCACTAGCAAAGCAATAATTTCACGTTTCTTTAAATTGCTTGCTGATCGACCTCGGCGTTCTATTATGTCCTTAAGAGTAGCACGTCTTAACTGTTCATACTGCATTTCTTTCCTTCAATTGGGCTGTGTAGCTGACCTTCTGTGTTGTGGGATCCCGTCGTCATCCCGTCGCTTGCCACCAGTTGTTAAGACACCTTTTGTCTTAATAAGTAAATCGCCGTTTAGTCCACCTTCCCCTCTCACCGTATCAAGTCATGTTCGTATAATGTATAATCCACGAACCATAACCAGGGGAAGCGGTAATCTCCCGAACGGGATCCGTGAATGTACTCAGGTTCCCGAACCGAACTCCACAAACTGCCGCTAACAACCGAATCACGATATCCACCAAGCGGCATAAGTTTCCCATAAATAGTCTCTAAGCGTGAATAAGAATCCCCCCAATAACGAGACTGAAGCTCCGTATTGAGGGTCAAACAGGATCTGGATTTACTGTGGGCTACCCGCCCGTATTTATGCAGGTCTCCCACTTGGTGGACACTCCCCTAGGGGACCAAATGGGAGACTGAAATTATAGATGTACAGCAGGACATTCCAGACATACAGGCATAGACTTTTCCCACAATGCAATAGGGTTTCCTACTTCCTGCCCTGGAGATAATTGGGAAGAAATGCAATTATCTCCAGGACAAAGACCCATCGCCATTTTAAATATAAACCCAGAAAATACATAAAAATACATAACTTTATGATAACTGTATATTTCACATCCATATCACATATCCCCAGATAGCCAGGATCTGAGGGCACATTATTGACGAATAGCGCTCAGATCCCATTCGTATAGTCCAATCGCCATGGAGTCAAAGTTCTTACAGTCTTTCGGCAGGCGATTGACTCCATGGGAAGGCTATCTGGGTTAAATACTTTCAGTCGACGGTAAACTCCCGAACAGCTGGTATTCGTATGGTTTTGTCGAAACAGCCGAATGACCCATGGTTTCAGCGGTGTTCAGCAGAAAAGGTGTCCATTTTTAGTTCCATGGAATAAGAGCCGAACACCGCTAGGCTTTCGTCTGTTTAAAGATGGCCGCTGCCTCGTGGTCGATATGCGAACGGCGGCCACCCTGAAGTCGGCTTAATTGAGAAGTGTCTGCGGTTAACCACAACGTTCTAATTGGGATCAAAAGGTTAACCAGCAGCACACTTCTCATCTGGGTGGCCATCCGTTCGGCAGTTTTATTCGTGAAAACAGTCATTCGGATGGTTAGTATACTGGAAACATTCATTTAGACGGATGGCACAGAATAGACGAATCCACACAAGAAATAGACAGACGGATGGTTCTGTCACACTGACGGTCTCTGCTCCCTGCAGGACACACTGCCGCTGGGGAGGAAGGACGGCACCTTTGGCTCCCTGGGGTACACACTGCCGCTGGGGAGGAAGGACGGCACCTTCAGCTCCCTGGGATACACACTGCCGCTGGGGAGGAAGGATTGCACCTTCAGCTCCCAGGGGCACACACTGCCGCTGGGGAGGAAGGACGTCACCTTCAGCTCCCTGGGGTACACACTGCCGCTGGGGAGGAAGGACGGCACCTGCAGCTCCCTGGGATACACACTGCCACTGGGGAGGAAGGATTGCACCTTCAGCTCCCTGGGGTACACACTGCCGCTGGGGAGGAAGGACGACACCTTCAGCTCCCTGGGATACACACTGCCGCTGGGAGGAAGGACGGCACGTTCAGCTCCCTGGGATACACACTGCCGCTGGGGAGGAAGGATTGCACCTTCAGCTCCCTGGGGTACACACTGCCGCTGGGGAGCAAGGACGGCACCTTCTGCTCCCTGGGACACACACTGCCGCTGGGGAGGAAGGACTGCAGCTTCTGCTCCCTGGGACACACACTGCCGCTGGGGAAGACGGACAAAACCATCAGCTCCCCGGGTTACTGCCCTCACTTTGTAAATCCAGGGGATGGTGTTACCTGTAGCTGTCCTTCTGGTTGTAGGAACGATCCCGCCGCTTGCCACCAATTGTAACGGACCGTTTCACTTACA